>NW_026622841.1:610000-910000 GCF_023065955.2 Ursus arctos | reverse complement strand
GTATTTGTGGTGGTGGTGGTCTTGGTTGTGACATCTACTTTGATGTTAATATAGTGACTCCAGCTTTCTTTCGATTGGTGTTTGCATGGCATATCTTTTTCCATGCTTGTATGTTTACTGTGTCTGTTTCTTTATATATGAAGTGGGCTTCTTGTTAGCATAACACAAGTAGATAACTGCTTTTTTACTTATTCTGACAGTTGTTGCATTTTTAATGAGTACATTTACCATAATTATTAATAACGGTTGAGTTAAAGGCGGTTATCTTGATGTTTATTTTCTACTTCACTCTTTGTTCCTTCTTTCCATCTTTAGGTATTATTTTAGATTTTTGTTTAATATTAATAACGGTTGAGTTAAAGGCAGTTATCTTGCTGTTTATTTTTCTACTTCACTCTTTGTTCCTTCTTTCCATCTTTAGGTATTTTTTTAGATTTTTGTTTAATTACTATTATTGGCTGTAACCATTAGTTCTATTTTGTAGTAGTTGTTCTGTGGTTTCCAATATGTGTTACTAACTTACTATAATCTTTCTCCAAAGGGTATTATACCATTTTGTATATAATTTAAGAAACTTGCAGAGTTAGACGTCCACATCCTTCTTCTCATCTTTTGTGTTATTGTGTCATACGTTTTGCTTCCACATGTTATAAGCCACACAATAGAATGTATATATATATTTTTTTCTTTAAAGTAGTCAAACATGTGGAGCACCTGGTTGGCTCAGTCGGTTCAGCATTTGACTCTTGATTTCAGCTCAGGTCATGACCTCAGGGTCGTAAGATTGGGCCCCATGTCAGGCTCTGTGCTCACTGGGGAGTCTGCTTGAGATTCTCTCTTCCTCTCCCTCTGCCCCTCCCCCACTAAAAATAAATAAATCTTAAAAAATTTTTTTATTTATATTTGCGAGAGAGAGACAGATGGAGAGAACAAGTGGGGGTGGGGGGAAGGGCAGAGGGAGAAGCAGACTCCCTCTAAGGGAGCCTGATGTGGGGCTCAATCCTAGGATCCAGGGATCATGACCTGAACCGAAGGCAGATGCTTAACTGACTGAGCTACCCAGGCGCCCCAAAGAAGTAAATCTTTAAAAAAAAAAAAGTTGTCGAGCATGTTAAGAAGGTGTTAAAAAAATAAAAACCCTCTTTTCCACTTTTTCTGTACATTTACACAGCTCAGGACTCCTCTTTCCTGAATGTGGATCTAACTTTCAGTGTAATTTTCCTTCAACTCAAAGAACTTCTTTCAATATGGCTTATGGGAAAAGTCTGCTAGATTAACTGAAATTTTTTCCTTGAAAAAGGTCTTTATTTCACCTTCATTTTTGGAAGAGGTTTTTCAAGTTTTTGTCTGACAGTTTTCCTTGTCTCTGCCTACCATCTCAGAGCTGTCATGCTTTGCCTTATAACATATGTTGTCTCCTCCTTATCTTCTGTCTCTTCCTCTAGGCATTTTAAAGATGTTCTCTGTGGTGATTGCTTTCAGGAATTGGTGTATGTGTCTTGATTTGTCTTGCTTAGGGTTTGTTGGACTTCCCGGATCTGGAGGTTCTTGGGTTTTTTCCCCCCATTTCAGAAGCTTTTAGACTTTATTTTTCATGCCTTTCTGCCCAGACCCCTCCATCTGGGATATCAGCGACGTGTGTTAGACCACTTGTCATTTCCACAGGTCATTGAGCTCTCTTGCTCTTTACTTTCTGTGACTCGATTTGGTAGTTTCTATTGCTCTGTTTTTGAATACACTGGTTTTTATCTTCTGACATATCTAGTCTTCTATTTAGACCATCCAGCAAGCAAATTTTTTATTCCAAATACTGTATTTTTAATATCTGGAAGTTCCATGTGGTTCTCTCATTTTCGTTACTGTTTAAATACCTTTCTTTCTTTCCTGGTATGTTCATAGTTTCATTTAAATCTTTCAGCATTTTATAATACTTATTCTTCATCTGTTAATTCCGTTGTCTCTGTTATTTCTTGGTATGTTTCTATTTTTTTTTTTTTTTTAAGATTTATTTATTTGAGAGAGAGTGCGCGTGTGCGAACCAGGGGAAGGGACAGAAGGAAAGGAAGAGAGAGAATCTCAAGCAGAATCCCCGGTGAGCACAGAGCCCAACCCTGTGCTCAGTCTTAAGACTCAGTCTCAAGACTCTGAGATCACAACCTGAGCTGAAACCAAGAGTCAGACGCTTAACTGACTGCACCACCCAGGCAACCAGTTTTTAAGTTTTTAATTATTCTCCTCTTACCTGTCTGGTAATTTTTTATTGGATGCTGGATTATTGTAAGTGTTATGTGTTTTTTCTTTTTTAGAACCATTGATTTTATTTTCTTAGTTTAGCAGCTTGTGAATAAACTTGATCTTTTTAAAGCTTGTGCTTCAACTTTATTGGGGTGGGCCTAGAGTCCCCTTTTTTGCAGTGCTGGTGTAATCTTAGTACAAAGGCCTGATCTTTCTGGGACAACCTTGGAAAATTTTTGGTTGTTCACAGGTACCTGCAACTGGCTGGTCGGGCTTGACCTGTCCCCCGTTCTGTGTCATCTCTGTGGTTGGTTCAGGGTAGGGCTCTCTGGCTGCACTCTGCCTGGCCAGACCTCATTTTTCCTACGCAGGGGTGTGGCGGCATCAGTAAACATATTTGTGAGCATGGTACAGTAGTCTGCAGTCCCTTCCCCTTTGTTTCCCTTTCAGGGTCCTACTCCCCAGACCTCTGATCTCTGTCCTTGAATTTAGAAAGACTGCTATTTTGGGCTTAGCTTCCCCCTCATCGTCTGGTATGGGAAATGTACTTTGCAGGAAGCTGGCTTCCCACGGGCTCCTATCTGTGTTGTGTTCTCCCAGGCATCATAGGCCTGTGATGCTCCCAGAAGCACTGTGTCCATGTCTGAAAACAGCTGTTTCACATATTGTGTTCATTTCTCCAGTGTTTTTGGTGGAAGGGCAAGTCTCATACCTGGTACAACAACATAACTTATAGAAGCCCTTCATTAATATTTAATGAGAAATATCAGTGTCTTGTGGACTAACCAGTCGATGTGACATTTCAAACTATAATTAAAAGGTGGTTCATCAGGCATAGTATTTTCAAACACCAAATTACTGGGTCTTTGTTTTTGGTGGACTTTGTTGTAGGGATATCCCTGTCAGGAGGATATGGGCCCTGGACCACACTGGTGTGCGGGCCATCCTCCTGCCTCACTTCCACTGTGTTTCAGGCTAACCAGTCCTTTATCTTAGGACTCATTCTTAAAAAAAGAAATGGAGATTAATTTTTTCCTGCTTGTAATAATAATGTCATTGAAAATAATATATACATCATAAAGAAGATGGAAAACAATCATAATTTTACTTCTTAGCATTGGCTGCCATTCACATTTGTGTAAAAATTTTTCCTGGTGGTGCCCCTTCTCCACCCTTCCCTCCACCACGCACGTGCGTGGATGGATGATACTGTATATGCTTTTTTCCTATTCAGCAGTATGCTGCCCAGCACTTGACAAATTATAACTTGAGTAACCAGCCTGGTATTTATTGGTGACTATGAACACTAAGTTTTGACGTTTTATAGATAGTGTTAGAAATCAAAAGACAGACATAGTTGAAGGATTTTGGTTCTTTTGCCTAAATGCCCCCCTCCCCCCAACACTGCAGCAGCATGTGTATCTTCTGGTGGCCTGTCCATCTTCTCCCATGCAGTAACTGTGGAAATGGCATTTCGTTTATGTTGACATTTAATTTTTTTGTGAGGTCAAAGATACCTCTTATCTAAGAAAATCTGTTTCTTGTATTTTAGTTTTACAAGTTTCTGTTTGTGGTGTCTGTTTTCCTGTTGTGTGTTATCAGAGGTCTTTACGTGCACTTCGTTCGTCATGGATCAGTCTCCCATTTCTTTAAGTCTCGTCTGAGTGTTTTTGTTGATGGTTTCTTTTGTCCTCATGGAGGTCTAGAGTGTTTCTAGAGTGGCCTGTGGGTGGAGGCGCTCAGGACCCTGGCTGCAGTGGCGGCCGTGCTGCAGCACGCGCTGTGTCCGGTCAGCCTGGTGTGCTAGGTGAACTCACACCATGTTATAGGTTAGATATGTTTCAATAAAAACAACTTGTAAAAATAAAGTGGTTACTGCCTTTGGTTTTATGTTTAGAATGTTTCCACTCCATGATTATATTTTAAATGGTTACTTTGAAAACAACTCCTGCTTTACATGCAGAATCTCCTATCCATGTAGCGTATATCTTGAGTCAGCTGTGAGTGGGAAATCAAACTTAAGGATTAACAGCTTGTTAGTCAGTTGCGGCAATACCTCTGAATTGCTCAGTATTTTTGCAAAAATTTAAAATTGCCCTCCGTTGCTCCCACCGTTTTAAATCAACATCAGTGCATGAGTGTCTGTCTTTCCCTACCTTTGCCAAGTGTGTGTTGCTTCTTAACTTCTTGCTTTCGAATAACTTTTGCCATGCAAATATTTTAAATTTTATTTAGTTAATTGTTTTTCTTTATGCTTATGGATTTTTTGTTGTGATCAGAAGGCTTTTTTCCTACCAATACTCATTTATCATTTTAATCACTTTAAGTGTTAGTCAGTAGGAAATGAACATTTATGGTATTGTGATTATTAAAACATCCCCTGCACATGGACTCGTAGAGAAGGAAGGTTAGTACGTCCCTGTATCTGTGTGGCCACAAGACTGTAAGAGGGAGTGTCGAGTGGGTTCTTCGGTATCACATCGTGTGACACAGGCCTAATGGTGCCAGAGCCTGCGAATCCACCCCTCCAGTCCCCTCCTTTTTCAGCTCCTCCCGAGACTCAGTCAGACTGCCCTTGTTTTCTGTCTGCTTTGCTTTGCTTCATGTGGCAGAATCAAGCTGTGCTGTTGTCGTATTACTTAGGACATCTAGCTTACAGTTCTCATACTATCTGTGAAAGTGGATTCCTGTTTATCACAAGACGTTCTTGCAGCCTTTTGGCTTCCTGATGTGATGTGAGCTGACTGGGGCGTTGGTGCTACTATTTTTCAGTTGCAAGTTTCTCCTTTATGTCCTGTTTTTCTTTTTCTGGTGTACATCCTCAGTAAACCCTCCAGGATTAAGGGGGGAGGGGAGGATAAAGATGATGAATCATAACTGACTGGGAAAGATTTCTGTTTGCTGTCATGCACAGATGGGGACCCCACCCTGAGTCTTTCCCTCTGAGTCTCCTTTGCAAGAATTCCAGAGTCACTGGCTTGGACAGTTGGAAATCCTTGCATTAGATAATCGTTTGTAGTAGCTTTAATTTTCTAAGAGTGGTAGAAAGGAAAGTGCAAAGTTGAAAGAAAGTGTCTGAAAGAAAAGCCCAACCTAACAAACAAGTAAGCGTACCTGAGGTGATGTTGGCAATGCAGAGCTCTAGGAAAGCCCACCTGCCCTGCGATGGAGGCCAGGGGTAGAACATCCTGCAGAGGAGGGCTGGCAGTGTCCCGCCGCTCGGCCGTGCTGAGGTCATAGGTACAGGTGTTCAGTTGCACACAGTCGTACACTTTAAAGGTGCACAGTTCATTGCATGTAAGTTATGTCTTAGAAGAGTAGTTAAAATCCCACTCTGTTATTATCTGTACCTTTGAGTGTCCTATTTGCTGTGATCTACAGGAAGTGACATTTTATTATGCTCAATGTTATAAGGATCTTTTCTTCATTTTTATTAGTGACAGTTGTGTATAAATTTCAAAAAAGTTAAAAGTTATAGTATATAATTCCTGTAATGCTAATTTTTAAAAATTTTATGGTTGATGTGCTTTGATAGAGCGTGTGAGTAAGCATTTAGGTAAAGTAACTAGTAAATGAAAACATTTTAAGTTTTGATATGACCATAAAACCAAAAAGTAGTATATTCTAGAAAAAAGGAAGTTTAAATGAATTTCTGGTTCATTAATCAATTTAAATTTATAGCTTCATATAATTTGGCATATATGTATAGATTTCATAAGGAGAAAAAGCTCTAATTTCATTATGGATTCAGGTACGGCAATTTCGTTTTTCATTTAATAGCTACTGTCCCCCTAACTGTCACTCACTTAGACTTCTCTGTCTCTGATGTAACGGATTTGGGGGTATTTGGTGTCCTTCCCTGTTTGTCGCATCATCAGCTGAGCACTGTGACACCAAGGAGTAAACCTGCAAACCTTACAGCTCTTCTTAAAGAACTGAGGATACCACCACCAATACCCTCTCCGATTTTGTTGTATTCCCTGGTCACCTGATGTGATCAGACAATTAAAATTTGAACAAGCCATTTGATAATAAGTAGTGCTGCAGACCCTGTGACGGCAGGCTCGGCTTCTCGTTGCCACACAGGCGGCTAGAAGGCATGCTTTTCAGGCACCCATAGATATTCGGGAAACGTGTTTCTGGCTTTTGTGATCAGGCAAATTTATTAACAACAATGAGGTCACAATAAATCATGACTTGCTGATTTATTTCAAAAGATCCATATAGCAGTAAACAATACCATTTACATTTAATTAGTTTTATTGAACGAAAGGCAATTTTATTTGTAATGAACCACATGTTATGATTAAGGATGTATTTTAATGACCTTTAAGTAAGGCGAACAAATGTTGCCCTTGACCTAATAGCAGAGGCTTTCCTACATTATTGAAAACTTCAGAATGATTTTTAAATTATCGTGAAAAGCTTCGAATGACATTCTCATTATTGTGCCGTTATTCAGTCATTTGATGTCTAATATACTAGATGAAACGCATTGCTCTGAATGTTCATGTGCGTGTAGAAATGAGGGTTGTTGCTAGAATTGTTCTTTACTTCCATGTATCAAAAGGTAGTCTGTTATGCAAGAGCTTCATGTTTTGAAAAATACTTTGACAGGGTAATATTTAAATGATGAAGGGTTCTTAGACGTGCCTTATCCCAGGAGTCGTTGGGCTGCTTATTAAACATCCTTGTTGTATTTCCCTAAGTCCACAATTATTACACAATGCGTTTTTTCTTGTGTGAACCAGCTTGACTTAATTAACTTGAAAATAACTTTTTATTAGTTAACGTATACTCTGTAAACTGCAATAGCAGACCCTCTGTGGTGAGCTGCTGTGTTCACACTTTACCCAGTGTAGCATCTCTGTTCTCTAGAAAATTGAAAATTCATCAGTGTGTGTTTTCCAGGCCCTGATGAAGGTGTGTGAATGAGCTTTCCCAAGTCAAACAGACTCTGAAAGAATTTCTAGGGCAGGAATGGGGATGCGGTCTCCTTCTGCCCTGTTGGCACTCTGCTGGCAGGGGCCACCCTCAGTGTCCCAAGTGGAAGTGGCAGGTTCTGTGTGGTCAGTGGCCCCCGCACCCCAGAGTCAGACTCGATGGGTGTGTCTTGAACTCAGTAGTTGAAGGGTGTTTCCTGTGGAGCACCATTTTGGTCATGTTCTGAGAGTAAGTTTTGGAGGTTCAGTCATGAGTCTAATCCCTTCCTGTGGTTTCGGAAGGACCTCAGTCCAAATATTAAATCCCTTTTTGCTCCTGAGATCTGGAGTGGCTTCTGTTTCCTGACCTGATGCACCACAAATTAAGAGAGAAGTTTTTTTTCCCCTCACTCGGCACACCTGTGTCCTATGTGACTGCTCCCCTCCCGCCATGGCCCTTCTGGTCATGTTCCGCCCCATGCAGCGAGAGCTGTTGGAGAGAACAGAATGCTGAGGGCTGTGTTCTTCAGTGGGGGCCATATGCCTGTCAAAGGCTTGGTAGTCGTGTCTTTAACAGGAGTTGGGGAGGATGGTGGGAAGTGTCTCCACCTCACCATCTCTTCACTTTGTCTTCTGGTTAGTTTCTTTGATTTCCTCTCGTACTTCCTCCTGGGTAGTGCGCACTAAAACTTTTCAGTTAGTTCTGGAGGATTTTGCTGCACTCAGAGCAGGGTGCTTCCTCTGGGGTTGTTACGGTTACCACTTTTATTAGTAAATCAGATCCAGTAAGTCTCAGCCACTAGAAGATGTGTGTGCTTCCCCACTCACGTAGATTAAAGTAGGAAATAAATGAAATATAAACAGCGAAATAGATGTTTTCTAGAAATGGAAGAAGCTGTATCATTTTTGGACTGTTGCTTGTTTTCTGTGAAAGAATATTTTCTTTAAGTGAGAGAGCATGAGATACAGCCCACCATTCGAGGCTCCCACAAGCAGAGGAGATCAGACAAGGCTAAGTAAATTGGGGTTTCCAGGAATAGAAGAGAATAAGTACAAATCTCTAATATATTTTAAGAAATCTGAGGGGATAGTACAGTCCAAACAAAAGCTATGAGAAAAGATCACGTGGAAAGTAGACCTCTTAGAAAGACATGATTGCTGAAATAAAAACACATAAAAAGGACCGGAAGGTTGATTGTTCTGCATCTCTGAGAACATAGGCCAGAGATGGGAAGCATGCATGGATGACTACCATTTCTAGCGTGGTCCTTAATACTACCTGTAATCATTTTGTGTGTGTTTTTTCACTTGTATTGAGGTAAAATTGGAAGACAATGAATTGCACATAATTCAGCTGTACACTTCAGTACACCTGTGAAACCATCACCACAGATAAGATAGAAAGTCTGTAGCCCTTGTTACGTGTCTGTGATCACCTGTGGTCCTGTCACCGGTAGCCAGTGTTTTCGGTCTTCTCAGCTGTCCTGCGGCTCCTACACACCTGCCCTTAATCCCTTTCCCCTGTAAGGCAAGATCATGTGAAGAGAGAAGGGCAGGTGTGTGATCCTGGGGAGGGATTATATCAAGTGGAAATTCCTTCTATTTCCCACCAATACATGAACAGTATTATGCTTATTGGTATTTATTTTTCCTCCCTTTGACCTATTATGATGAAGAATTGTTCCTTCTCCTGTTGAAGGATAATTCTCCCACTACTGTGGCCTAACACTGCTGTTTAGAGACCTTGGCCAGCAATCACCTCCCTCTCTCTTCCTGACCCTCCCTCACAGGCTGTCTTTATTTCCCCTGTGGCCCACAGCTCCGGTGTCTCAGACATTTCTTTTACAGTTTTAGGTTAGTTGAATATATTTAGAATTGTTTTACTTTATCTATTGGCTTTTTAGTACACCTCTTTGCATTTCTTCCATAGTTGCTAGAGCTCATAATATACATTTAACTAAAAGTGTTGTGAAAAGTTAAAATTGTGTCACTTGATGTAAAATGAAAGAACCTTGTCATTGGATGGGTCCATTTACCCTACCTGTCCTTTATGCTGAAAGCGTATTGTGCCCTTTCTGTATGCATCTATGTTTATATGCATTCATATACTTTTTACATGCAGTATATCTGCATATGAACTGTTCCAGTGTTTTGTCTGTATTTTAAGGAAAAATTAAGTGGAAAAACAGGGTTTATTAGTTTTGTTCCTCACCATTCCTTCCTAAAGACTGAATTTGTACTGGATAATATTTCCCTTCAGTCTAAAGAATTTCCGTTATCGTTTATTGTAGTGTATGTCTGCCAATAGTGAATTCTCATTCTTGTTTATCTGAAAATATCTTTATTTCACTTGTTTTTGTGAAGGATATTTTTGCTGAATATTGAATTCTTGGATGACGGATTTTTTTCCCCCATAGCCCTCTATTTTGTTCCACTGTCTCCTGCTTCCGTTATTTCTAATGAGAAATCAGTGTTATTTTGATAATTGTTCCCTGCATGTAATATGTATTTTTCTCTGGGTATTTTGGAGATTTCTCTTTGGCTTTTTAGCAATGTTACTTTGGGTTTTCTTTTCCTTCCTTCCTTCCTTTCTTCCTTCCTTTTAAAAATTTTATTTGTCTAGGTGTTTTCTAGGCTTCATGCATCTGTCTGGGCTGTCAACATATTTTGCATATTTTTAGTCATTATTTCTTCAAATAGTTTTACTTTCCCATTCTTTCTCCACTCCTTCCAGGAACCCAATCGTAAGCATGTTAGATCTCTTGATACCCTGTCAGTGGTGCTGCAGCCATATCCTTTCCGAAATCTTTTTTCTTTGTGTCTTCAGATTCATTATCTCTTGATTTTTCTTCAAGTTCACTGACTCTGTTCTGTCATCTCCAGTCTGCTGTTAAGTTCATCTAATAACTTTATTTCAGATACTGTATTTTTTTAATTCTAGAATTTCCATTTGGTTCTTTTTCCTTAAATATATATTTTTTTCTGTGCTCTGGTTTCCCATTGTTTATTCTTTCGGAGAATATTTTCCTTTAATTCTTTGAGGTGTTAAAATTGCTTTGAAATTCTCATCTCTTAATTCTGATATCTGGTCATCTCCAAAATTAGTCTTTATTGATTGAATTCTTGCCTGAATGTGGATCTTATGTTCTTATGTCTTCATATGTCTAGAAGTTTGGATGGTGTCTTCTGCATTTCTAATGATACATTGTAGACACTCTGGATTGGCTTATGTTCTTCTGAAGAGTACTGTTTTTCTGTTTGGTTTTGTTCTACTTGGCAGTTCACTGGTCTGAAGTCGAACTCCGAGCTCTGTCTTCCCTGCAGTTGGGGTCTTTGTTCACTTCTGTCAGCTGGGCTGCTGGAAACCCACCCCTCATGTGGGTCATGTGGGGTCGGGGTGAGAGGATGCCAGAGTTAGAGCCCCTCTGAGGCACTCTCCCACCTTAGGTCTCCATCTCCCCCATCGCTCTTCAGCTGCTGTGGTTACCCTGTCTTTGGCTTTTGGGTCTTCAGGCCTTCAAGTCTGTGATTTTCTAAGTGTGGTAGCCACGCTAAAACATTTGTTCTGAGGCAAAACCAAAATAAAACAGATAACAAAAAATGAAAATGAGAGCTATAAAAATGGTGAAGTCTCTGTTTTGGGGGATCTTCGAGACCACCCCCAGTTTTAATGATTCCCTAGGAAGACCCCTCCCCCCCCCCCGGACTCAGCACATAGTCCTCCTTATGACCATGATTTATTCGAGCGTCGGGACTCGGGGCACAGCCAAGTGAAAGGCACTGGGGTGAATCTGGAGGAAACGAGGCGCAAGATTCCGGAGCCCCTCCCAGTGGACTTCCACAGGATGTGCTGCACACCCCCAGCAGCACATAATGAGAACACAAGTGAGATGGTGCCTACCAGGGAAGCGCAGGAGAGACTCATGGAGGCATTCCTCTGTCTGGCACATGCCAAGGTGCCAGACTCTCAGAAGGAACCAGATGTTTGGTATAAAGCACACTGATTGAATAAATCGTTCAGGCACAGTGAGTCTTTCTTATCTGGGAATGGTGGGAACGCTCCTGAAATCCACGTCTCTAGACCCCACCCAAGGGCCGGCCTTTCTTGGGAGCAGGCCTTTCTCAAGTCTGTGCTTCTGTTTCTGTACAGCCCACTGCTTTGGCCAAGGTGTCTTTACAGGAGAAGTGCTAGCAGTATTGTTGTTTTAGGACCTCAACCAGCCGGGTGAGACCAATCTGCATGCCTTTTGCCAGGTCTGCCCTTTAGAGGCCCTGGCCAGAGCCCATGAAGTTAGTACCATTCACCACAAAGTCCAAGTGAGAAATCCCAGCTGCCGGATGTGCTCTAGGCCTGGCAGCCCCTTTGAATCTCAAATGCCAATCACTGGCAGCAGGAGGGTTTCCTGCTGGTCTGGAGAGCCTGCCGACAATTGTGAGAAGCAAGGGTGACCACCTTCCTCTGCTCCTCCCCAGTGTTGCGCCACCAGGAGTCCTCACGTTTTCTGCCCAGACTTTCGGCTGAAAGGGTTTTATGCAAGAAGCACAAAGCATTTGGAGTGCCTGGTTGCTGAGTCGGTTGAGTGCCTGAGTCTTGGTTTCAGCTCAGGTCATGAGATTGAGGGGTCGAGGGATCTCAGGGTCGTGAGATAGAGCCCCACTACAGGCTCTATGCTCGGTGGGGAGTCTGCTCTCTGTCTCTCAAATAAATAAATCTTTTCTTTAAAAAAGCACAAAGCATTTTTTACAGGAAATTATTTTTTTCTTTAGAGAAAGAGAGATAGTGTGTGTGTGGGGTAGGAGGAGAGGGGCAGAAGAGGCAGGAGAGAGAGAATCTTTTTTTTTTTTTTTTTTTTTTTTTTTTAAGATTTTATTTATTTATTTGACAGAGATAGAGACAGCCAGCGAGAGAGGGAACACAAGCAGGCGGAGTGGGAGAGGAAGAAGCAGGCTCATAGCGGAGGAGCCTGATGTGGGGCTCGATCCCAGAACGCCGGGATCACGCCCTGAGCCAAAGGCAGACGCTTAACGACCGAGCCACCCAGGCGCCCCAGGAGAGAGAGAATCTTAAGCAGGCTCCATGCCCAGCATGGAGCCCAATGTGAGGCTTGATCTCATGACCCTGAGATCATGACCTGAGCCGAAATCAAGAGTCAGACTCTTAAGAGACTGAGCCACTGAGGCTCCCATACAGTAAAATATTTTTATACAACTTAATCCTGAAGACACATCATGTTTAGGAATTGGTCAAGAGGAAATCTGAATCTTCAAACCATTTCAAAATAGCTTTACATACCCCACCACCCCCACCACCGCTTTGTCCCCATCATTTATCTGGGGGAATGGTCCACAAGAGATCATTTAACTTTCTGGGGCAACAGCACTTACTAATCAAACTACCTTACTCTAAGGTGCATCCGTGGGGGAGGTGAGGGAAGTGGGCTCAGGCACGTGGTCCACTGATGCAAACTGCAGTTGATCTGGAATGCCAACCAGAAGTTAACAGCAGCCAGACTCTCCCGAGACAGAAGGGGGTGTGTCACCAGGATGGTATGGGCCTCCCTCTTGCAGCTTTGGGCAGGGGTCACATGCAGGTACCCATAGCATCTTGATTTCATATGGCCCATCAGAGCGTGGGCCCTTGATCGTGGGCAGCTTGATGCAGGTAACCCAGATGGCCCAGCCAGCATCCAGGCTGTTTTAATGGTTAATGTCCCTCCAAGGGGTGTGGATTCTTGCACCTGTTGCAGGTCCCAGCTCTGTTTGTGAGCCTGTTCCTGCATTCAGCTTGGTGCTCATTGTGCCATGATTGAAATAGCACTGGCAGACTGCGTCAGGTCCAGCTTAGAGTCAAGTGCAGGCATTTGGGGTCTGTGAGTCCAGGGTTCCAAATGATGTGACTTCCAGGCCATGTTGTGAGAGCTGTGCTGCAGACGCCGCATCAGGCCTGCTCCAAGGAGGGCTTGAGGGCAGGGTAGAGATTGGGGGGCCGCCTGTCTCTCAGCACACGTGGGAAGCCCACCCTATTCAGACACCAGCTTGGCCTGCCATCCATGGCTTTTACCTTGCTGTGCAGTGAGCTTGAGTCTGACGAGTTCTTGTTTAAGTGGCTGCTTTTCTCTTTTTCCATTAGTTTTTTCAGTAGTCACTAGATTGTTGTATCAAACCTGCATTTGTATTACAGAATTTACCTTAAACTTAGACGTCTCTTATCACTTTCCAGTTGAGCATCTTCAGTTATCTTCAGGTGTACCTGATGCCTGTTGTTAACATGTAGATTCCTAACGGAATGGAAGAGGAATCCTAGTCTTTCTTCAGAGGTCAGCAGAGAGGCTGAAACTGTGGTCAGCATGGAGGCCAGGGCATTGTGGCTTCAGGGTCCTGGGGGCAGGCTGGCAGTGGCCCTGGCGAGGAGCATGGAGCGGGCTGGAGTTCTTTACCTCCTCGTTGATGTGGGTCTTGTTTAAATTTCAGGCCTGTAGTAAGGACAGATTTCTTGAACTTCTGTATAGCCTTGTGCTTGTCCAGCTTTCTGATAGCCAATTAAGAATATATTTTTTAAAAACAACTGAAATATCAAGAGCTAAAAGACTTCTAATAGTTTACTCTGAAAGGCTCCAGTATAAATAATCTCCATCCGTGGATGTAACTCACCCACTTGGAATATTACTTGTGTCTACATGAATCAGTTTGAAAAATACAGGAGCATATTTAGATTATAACAAATTTAGTAGGTCGCTCTACATCCACGTGATCACTCGCATCCTCCCTGTGTGAACTCAGGTGTGCTTCCTACCTGTGTGCTTTGGAGCTTTGTCTCCTAATGTCAGTTACACGCTGGCGCGTTAGGGTGTGTGGGATCACCATACAGAAGAAATGCAAAGTCACTCTTCCGTGGGCTGGTTAGTGGACAGTGCAGTCAGAATCCCATGTTGGGCGTTGGTGTTGCTGAAGTCCACACAGACGAGGAACTTTCCAGTATTATAAATTCTTTGTGATCTCCTGGTAAAGATAATCATGCACCTTTAAAAAATTAAAATTTGTTATCAATACATTTTCACTTATAACATTATTTTAATAAAATTATATAGTTTCAGAAACTAAAATTTCTAAATTGGCAGACGTACTTTTATAAATGTCTTAAAATAAGTTATTGTGCTTAAATGTCATCTCTGGAGACTTATTGTTTAAGCATTTGCTGTTTCCCGTGAGTGGGGTGACCTAAACCACTTTTTTTCCACTTTGAAGCTAGTTCTGGGAAAATTGCTGTGATGTGTGATTAGTTTAAAGCCTTCCCATACAATTTTATAAATACAGATCGTGGGGATGTGGTTCAGGCACATGGGAGAAATGCAATATGTTCATGGCTTTAAGGAAGTCAGTTGTTTATAGCAAATACAGTAGCGGTGAGAAGAAAAACATGGAAGTAAATTTAGGAATTTGCTGAATTGTTTTATAGAACGTATGCAGAATTGTGAGGATTACTTAAATCCCACTAAATTCTTGGGTACCCGTGTAACTTGTGAATACTCATACACAGTATAACAAAACCCCACAAAGTCTATCTCCACCTTTAAACTTGGAATCTGGGACAGCCCGGGCAACATGGAGTTTTTGAGCATCTCCCAAGTGCTCGACACACACCTGTCATTAAGCGATAGTCTGTTAGAACCAAGAGAAATTGCCACACCTCTGTTGAACTTAAAAATTATTTCCCTTAGTTATCTTCCATCCTAACATACTGTTGGCACACAAAATATAGGAAAACCAATCATCGCTTTTGGTAAATAACATATGAAAAATCTTAGTTGGTGATTGAAAAATTACCAAGTAATTTTGTGTAATTATGATGTAATTAATTCAGATATTCTGTATTCCAGGACCTTTTCTCAATCAGTGCTTATGTTTATGCTCAGAAGCCACAACTGGATATTCATAGTTTTGAAGGCACATTTACCAGGGTAAGTTAAATCTTTTGTTAAATACTAGTGTATTCATTGTTTATAGAAGTTAAAAACAACAAACCTTAAATTTGAATAAATGAAAACAGAAGCTTTGAACTGAAAAGGGGAAGCCTAGAGAATGTTTCAGGTTCTTAAATTTTCCCGCATGCGATCTCTCTGTGGGATATACTCAGTACAGTGCTTTTGTTTAGCAGATTTACTCTGGAAAAGGTCCTTCTCCCTGAGAATATTAGGAGTCGGTAAGATGAAGTACTTTGACTATTTCAGTGTGAGTTTGGGCAGTAGTTAATACACTGTGATACCCACACCGTCTCCTGAATCGTAGGGACTGGACGGCTGGTGTCTGCTCGCGCACGCGTGTGCGCTTCCTTTGATTCCTTGGTGATCCTGGTGTTCTGCTGTAGCTTGAAGCCCCTTCTCCCCGATGACTCCCCCGTCGGATTTGGAGGACTCAGAACTTTTGATTTTATCAGCTTAGACTAGGCTTTATAATACTACTTAAGGGGTTTTAGTATACGACTATAGTTTACTTCTAATTGCTACAGGTTTCTCTTGGTGTAGTCTGCTGCGTTTCTCTCTTGTTCACGTACCGGGATTAGCGAGCAGTTGTCATCATTTGAGAAAGCACTTGCTAATGCCAGATAATGAGCAGATTATGGGGATGTAAAAATGAGGATGCCTGTGGAGGAGATGGTCATTGGTCATTGCTTTGTAACTTTATTTTTACGAGTGCTTCAGTAATAGCATGTTCAAGGTGTTCATGGAAACAGATGAGGGAGATGCGGCAGTGTATAATGAGTTCTGGAGAAAACCAAGATCTTTATATGTTTTTGTAAAAATATTTATGAAAAAAGCATCTTCTAATTAAAGACAATTTAGCATATTTGATAAAAAGCCTTACCAGAGGGCTTCCTTAGTACGATAAGTTAAGAGTTATTAACTTAGAGGGCAGCTGGGTGGCTCAGGTCATGATCCTAGGGTCCTGGGATCAAGTCCCGCATCAGACAGCCTGCTTCTTCCTCTCCCTCTGCCTGCTGCTCTGCCTGCTTGTGTTTTCTCTCTTTCTCAAATAAATGGATAAAATCTTTGGAAAAAAAAGGTATTAACTTAGCCACTCTTAATATTTTGGAGTATTATTTGCTTCCTTTCTGTTTCACAGATTTATATTGCTTATCACTTGCTAAGAGTTAGAAATGTCTGCTAGACAATGTGTGGAATCCCACTGAAGTCAGTGCGAGGGAGCAAGAGTGTGGCTGAACACAGCCAGGCTGCAAAGCACAGTTCACACAGTGCGTGACTGAGCATGGGACAGTGTGTGACTTGTGTGCGTGGCTGAGTGTGTGAGACTGTGTGTGAGTTAGCGTGCAGGTGTGGGGGAAGGGTAGCCAGGCTCCATCCTGAAGGTCTTGTCAGAGGAAGGAAGAAGCCGTTTAAGGATTTTCAGCTTAGACGAGAGATTGTAATAATTGATGTATGTAAAAGAGTCCTCTAGACTTCTGGTTTGCTTGGGATGTAGGCAGTCACCTGAATTTGCTGCCATCCCCACTGCCTCCCCAAACTGTACAGGCCAGGTGTGGGAGTAGCTCGGGCTGCCTGTAGGTCACGCACGCAGCACGCACGGCAGAGCAGCACGCACGGCAGAGAGAAAACACTGTGAGCTCCAGTTTCTGTAAGTGAGGAAAAGTGTTCCACAGGGCACAGGCCCCTCCGGAGCCAGGAGAGGAGGACACAAGGAGTTTGTCTCGGGATTTGGACTTGATCGAGGCCCTGGAGTTCAATGAACCTCCATCGACCTCGTGTGAATTACTGCACGTTCTTGATCGGTGCTGTCCAGCTGCCCGGCCTTCCAAGGCCTCCGTTTGCTATTGCTAACAAGATTTTATTTCACTCTTCTTAAATACATACTCATAGTGGGTTCTGGAGTATTTAAGGAGAAAGAGCTTTATTTTCGTGTACATCTTTCAAAAAGGAGGAAAGGAAAAACCATGCTGAATAACTGGTTTTGTAACCGGAAAGTGGAATTCGTCAGTTTAGTTCCGGGAGTATGAAGTGAGCATTTAAAGAAGTAGTGTGCGTATATTCCTTTTCTAGAATATGAACCTGAGAGGGGAGAATACATGTTGTATAACAGCATAAGTAAGTAAATCAGAATCAGAACAAATTAATTCAGGTGTCCTGTGGCAATACATGTATTATGTATTTTAAGTATGCACATGGTGAATAATGTCTGCTTCTGCCTCACCCTAACCTCAGCTGCTCACTATGTGACATTCCGAGTAATATAAATGATTCATATTATTATTATTGATAGAATTGATTTGCTTATTGTTCAGGACCTAGCAGTTCTCCTTGAAGTTTAGAGTTTAAAACTGTAGCTAGTTTTGAAATATTAGCAATGTTCGTGGGCCTTTAACATTGCCTTCCCATTTAATGTTCTTTATATGCACTTTCTGCTGTCGTTTCTTCTGCAAATCACAGCACACTCATCATTGTTCAGATCTTTTCCAATCAAAATACTCCCTTTCTAAAAAGCAAACCTCTATTTGTTAAGTGCAGTGCACTATTGAGAAAACAGCTTTAAATGGTGACATTTTGCTTTCTCCCTCCCCAGAGCAAATTTCATCTTTGCAAACTGTGTAACATTAAAGAGAAGGAAACCCAGAGACAAAGTTCCTTAGAGATAATTTCTTTCCCATCTTCCCAGTCTTTATTCTGTACTATATGAGATTGGTAAAGAGCTATCTTTTACAATAATTTTCTTGATATTAGAAAAAGTTTGATGTTTAAAGTCCATCATTGTTATTACAGAATTGAAAAGTGTGCAGATACTGTGTGTTCTTCAACACATAATTGTGCTAGAAATAGACAAAATGAATTCACATGATTAAATAGTTGTAAAAAAGGAATGGGAGAACCAACTTAAGTTTCTAAAACGAAATTGAATTGAATCTTTTATTTGTAGTTTAGAAAGCCTTGTAATATGTGTA
This sequence comes from Ursus arctos, assembly GCF_023065955.2. Classification (NCBI taxonomy): domain Eukaryota; kingdom Metazoa; phylum Chordata; class Mammalia; order Carnivora; family Ursidae; genus Ursus; species Ursus arctos. The sequence goes on along the minus strand of NW_026622841.1, from coordinate 891,895 downwards.
TATTTACATATTTTCAAATATTTTATTTATTTATTTTAGAGAAAGAGAGAGCACAAGGGGGGTGGTGGGGGAAGAGCAGAAGGAGAGGGAAAGAATCTCAAGCAGCTCCCCACTGAGTGCAGAGCCAGACGTGGGGCTCGATCTCATGGCCCTGAGATGATGACCTGAGCTGAAATCAAGAGTCGGATGCTTAATCAACTGAGCCACCCAGGCGCCCTCATGTATATTTTTGATGCCTTATTTTCTTGGAGTTTGACACAGTGGGAAAATGTTGTACTAAAGGATATGCGTGCATTAGTAATGTTTAAATGTCCATGTATAGGGACCCCTAGGAAGAGTTTCAGACTCATAAAATCACTCATTTGTACTTTTGTGGTCACGTGGTGATGGGCAGCTGCAGGCAGGTTGGCCTAAAGGAGTGCTTCAAAGGCGTGCCGCCGAAATAGGACAGCTTACAATAACAGCAGACCCTGGCTTCATGCGGAGTGCAAAGATAAGGGGCACTGGAAAGTAGAGGGGGAGCTCCACGTGTTTCTACTCTTTGATTTATTCACTTCCTGGGCAGGTATGGGCGCCTATGCTGTGCGAGGCGCTCAGAAGGTCTAGCGCAACACCATAGTTACATAGCTCACAGTCTGGGGGGCGGGTAGAGAAGCATGGAAATTGCCCCAATACATGAAAATAATTCAGTTCATATTAGAGAATCATTTAGTTTGTTTCATACTTTAAATGATAAGTGTATGTGTCACACTTATCTGGCAGGATTTTTTCAGATTATATACTCCGTTTGCTAGGTTGTGGCTGTAACTCCTAGATTAACATACAATTGAAATATAAGCCATGTGTACCGTATTTGGGAAATAGAAGTGAGTTTACATAGATTGTTCTGTCTGTCCAACAGTGTCTGTCAGAGTTGGATTCTAAGAGCTTCTCTCAGTGCATCAGAAATGAGACAGTTCAGTTCAGGTATAAATAAATTCAAGTACAAAACAGTTGACGTGTAGAGGGCTTCTGTATTGTAAAGACTCCAGTGACGGTGTGTTAGCTGCTTTCCGGGAGCTGGATCTGATGCCAGCGGTGTTCTAAGACTTGTAAGGATGTGATTGCCACTGGTGTAAAGCTGTATAAAATGCAGTGTTTAGTTAAAAGTACTACAAAGTGTGATAGTCTTATCCTTCTGATGGAAACACTAATGTTACTCTTTTGACTCTTCTTTCAAGTTGTTTTCCATTAACACATTTTTATTGGGATAGTGTAAGCCTGTTGTTTTTTTTTTTACTTAAGAAATACTTTTCCTTAGTATTTTGTGTATCGATGGAGTTGCGTGATTATCGGTAGGTTTTCCAGCTAAACCTAGGAAATGCAGCAAGGTGTGTAGCGTATTTTACCTGACAACTGTAACTGGAGCAGTAACTTCAGGGAGACTGTAAGATGAAAAAGAAACGTGAGTGTCTCCAGAAGCAGGGCGTGGGCCGACGAGGCAGGCGGCTTCCATGGCCCATAGATCCCTGTAATCACGGGCCATCTGTGGGGGCGCCTGGGTGGCTCAGTCGTTAAGCGTCGACCTTCAGCTCAGGGCATGATCCCGGCGTTCTGGGATCGAGCCCCGCATCAGGCTCTTCTGTGGGGAGCCTGCTTCTTCCTCTCCCACTCCCCCTGCTTGTGTTCCCTCTGACGCTGGCTGTCTCTCTGTCAAGTAAATAAATAAATAAGAATCTTAAAAAAAAAAAAAAAAGGCCATCTGTGGAGCTCCTGGATTCTAACACCCAGTCTAAGAACTGTATTTGGAGACTTCCTTTTCTTTTCTGTTCTTTGATACCATTGCACCTCTGCCCGCCCGTGTGTGTGCCTGTGGCGCACTGTGTGTCATCGTGTGTGTCCCTTGTTGGCTCTTGTACTAGACCAGTGGCGACTGTGGTGAAAGGAGGTCTCAGCTCTGCTCGTGGCGTCCGTTTCTAACACGGGCTGTGGGCTGTGCTTAGGTACCGGGTACCTGTTGGAAAGAGTAGAATGAACTCTCCTCTTCCCACAGGATGTACCTGAGGCGCAGTTAAATTAAATCCCCTCTCCGCTCTTAAAATGGGTTGATTTTTAAGAAACAGCACTCACCTGTGTTTTGAACACTGAATGACATTGCCTGTCTCATCTGTCGAGTGGTAGCTTTTTTTTTAGGGTGCACTGACGGCATTGTGAGGGCAGATGGGTGTGGTCCGAAGACTTAACTGCTGACCGACCAGTGCTCGGAATGCAAGAGGCTGAGCAGTGGCCGCCCCTGCTGTCCCACGTCCACCGGCAGCTATGTGCCAAGCCCTTCCCTTGAATTCAGTTTAAATTATAACATTGCACCTGATCAATATTTACAATACTAGGGGAAATATTTTGGAAACTTGTCTGGATTGGTTTAGATTAGTTGTGCCTCACAAGTAAATCAGAGAACCAAATATCTAGCAAGTATCCAAGTATTCAGCAAAACGGCCAGAATTTATATCATTTGAAAATTATCCGATGACGGCGCCTGGGTGGCTCAGTCGGTGAGGTGTCTGCCTTCGGCTCAGGTCATGATCCCAGGGTGCTGGGATCAAGTTCTGCATTAGGTTCCCTGCTCAGTGGGGAATCTGCTTCTCCCTTTGCCCTTCACCCTGCTTGTGCTCTCTCTCGCATGCTCGCTCTCTCTCAAAATCTTCAAAAAAAAGAAAAGGAAATGGTTTGATGAGTGAACGGAAGGAAAATGCCAGTAGCACAGACCTCTGTTTCTTACACACACGTTAGAAAATTTCAGTTTCTTTCCTCCTTTCCAAGTTACTTTTATTTCTCTGTGACCTTAAAATACAATTCTCCATGGAGGGGGCATTATAGAGGAGAGACTCATGCCAGGACAGTGAAGGGTTTGGTACCTCATAGACACTTAGAGGCAATATGCCTCCACACTTAAAATCTTTCCTGGGTTACTTCCAGGGGCAGAGCTCCGGGCTTTTGTAATTCTCTGTTCTAGAAACACTCCATAACCAAAATTGCAAGATGCTGTGTAGACGATGACTTCAGATCAAGGTGAAAAGTTCCCAGATTTGAAATACTTTTGTGTTTAAACACACACGTTACAATCTAAAGACAAAACTAGAGTGTGCGTTATTGATTGCTGTTGTGATAGTGACGTGTGGCCGTGCTTGAGATCCGTAAACAGTAGTTTGTGACATACAGCTTATCTGTGAGCTTTTTTTAATGAAAAGTACCTAGTGTAATAATAATTTTAAAGAAAAATACAAATGTTGCCTTTATAGAGGTAGATACAGTTATGTATTAGTTTTAAAATATTCAGATACACTTTTTTCTCCCGTGAATGTACATATATATGTACATTTGAAAAGCATAATCCTTGTCCTTAGTGAAAGGCAAGGAGAGGATATTGATACTCTATAATAGCTACTAAGTAGAGGTTGATGGGTTAATTTATAATTTATCTGTGATAATATTTTATACGTTTCCAGGAATGCTGTGGTGTTATTAAGTTACATATTGGAAGATACAATTTTAGTTTGCTGCCTGAAAAAATTAGAACATATAGTGGTTTAATGCAAATATAAAACTATTTTATTTATGTTAGAGTTAAATATCTTAAAAATGAATTGATTAAAGGCATTCTTTCCACTTATAATTTCATTTTAAAAAATATTCCCATAATCTTTGTAATTTTTTTCATTTTGTTATGGTAAAATACACATAGCATAAAATTTACCATCTTAAACATTTTTAAGTGTGTAGTGCAGTGGCAGTAAGTACATTCATTATGTTGTGCGGGAATCACCACTGTCCACCTCCGTACCGTTTCATCTCCTAAAACTGAAACTCTGCCCCAGTTAAACACTCACTCCCCCTACTGGTCCCTCCAGCCCTTGGCAAGCACCATTCTCCTTTCTGTCTCCGAGATTTTTTTGGCTAAGTACCTCACGTAACTAGAATCATGCAGTGTTTGTCTTATTGCGATTGGCTTGTTTTACTTGGCACCATGTCCTCAGGGATTATCTGTGTAGTAGCAGGTGTAGTAGACTCAGTAATATTCCATTAGATGGATAGGCCACATTTGGCCTGTCCATTCATCCATCCATGGGACATTGGGTTACTTCCACGTTGTAGCTATCATGAATAATTCTGCTACCAACGTGGATGTACAAATATCTCTTCCAGACCCTCCTTTCCGTTTTGGGGGGTCTGTACCCAGAAGTGGAATTTCTGGATCAAATCCTAATTCTGCTTTCAATTTTTGGGGACCCGCCATACCGTTTTCCACAGCGGCTGCACCATTTTACATTCCCACCAACAGTGCACAGGGGTCCTGTGTCTCCACATCCTCCATTTTCGGTTTTTCTGACTGTTGCCGTCCTCATGAGTGTGCGGTGGAACCTCATTGTGGTTTTGTTTGCAGTTTCCTAATGATTAGTGATATTGAGCATCTTTTCATGTCTTTTTTGGCCATTTGTATATCTTTGGAGAAATGTCTCTTCAAGTCTTTTTCCCCCTTTTTAACATTTTTTTGGTGGTGGTAGTGGTGAGTTTCAGGAGTTCTCTTTATATTCTGGGTGTTAATCCCTTGTCAGATCTATGATTTGCAGATATTTTCTCCCATTCTGTGGGTTGTCTTTTTACTCTGGATAGTGTCTTTTGATACACACAATTTAAAATTTTCATGAAGTTCAATTTGTCTGTTCTTTCTCTTGCTGCCTCTGCCTTTGGTGTCACATCCAAGAAATCACTGCCAAATCCAGTGCCTTGAAGCTTTTGTCCTATGTTTTCTTCTAAGGGTTTGGTTGTTTTACGTCTTACATTTAGGTCTGTGATCCATTTTGAGTTATTTTTGTATGTGGTATTAGGGAAGGGTAACTTCATTGTTTTGCATGTGGATATCCAGTTTTCCCGGCATCATTAGTTGAAAGACCCTTTTCCCAGGTTTAAGGTCTTGGCACCCTCATCAAAAATTATTTAACCATATATGAAAGTGTTTGTTTCTGGGCTCTTCATTTTATTCCATTGGTCTGTATGTCTGTCTTTATGCCAGCACCACACCATTCTGATTACTGTAGATTTGTAGTAAGTTTTAAAATCAAGAAGTATGATTCTTCCAGTTTTGTTTTTTTGTTCCTCCAAGACTGTTTTGGATATTGGGATCCTTTGAGATTCCATATGAATTTTAAGAGGGTTTTTCTGTTTCTGCAGAAAATGTCATTGGGATTTTGATAAAGGATTGCATTGAATCTGCAGATCACTTTGGGAAGTCTTGACATTTTAACAATATTAAGTCTTTATTTTTTAATCACAAAAGCGTATGGAATCTTTGCTTTTTCTGCATCAGTTCAGATGATCATGTGGATTTTTTTCTTCATTCTGTTAATGTAATTTATTACATTGATTGGCGTACATGTTGAACCAGCCTTGCATTCTGCTTGGTCATAGTGTATAATCCTTCTAATATTTTGCTAAATTCTCTTTGCTAGTATTACAAGATTTTGGCATCAGTGATCATAAAGGATGTTGATCTTTAGTTTATTTTTCTTATCATGTCTTTGTCTGGCTTTGGTATCGGTTGTGCCAGGTTTATAGAGTGAGTTAGGAGATGTCCCTTCTCTTTAATTTTTCGGAGTAGTTTGAGAAGGATTGATGTTAGTTTTTCTTTGCATTTTTGGTAGATTTCACCAGTGAAGTCATTGGATCCAGGCCTTTTCTCCATCAGATTTTTTATTATTGATTCAAACTCTTAACTAGATACAGGTCTGTTCAGATTTCATATTTCTTCATGATTAGTCTTAGTAGGTTTTGTGTTTCTAGAAAGTCATCCATTCTTCCAGTTTCTTGGTTCCTTTTTATTTCTGTTGAAGTGTAGTGATTTTCCTACTTTGGTTTCTGAATTTAGTAATTTGGGTCTTCTTTTTTTTTCTTAGTCCAACTAGCTAAACGTTGGCCAATTTTGTCGATGTTTTCAAAGAACGAACTTCTGCTTTCATTCACTTTTAGGATTGTTTTCCTGTTCTTTATTTCATTTGTCTTTGCTCTACTCTTTATTTTTTCCTTTTTTCAGCTAGCTTTAGGTTTAGATTAGTCTTCTTTTTCTAGTTCCAAAGTTGTAAAGTTAGGTCATCAATTTGAGATCTTTCCTCTTTTTTAATATAAGCATTTATAGCTATAAATTTCCCCCTTAGCACCACTTATGTTGCACCTCACAAGTTTTTGTAAGTTGTGCTTTCATTAACATTTGTCTCTAAGTATCTTTTAATTTCCTTTGTGATTTTTTCATAATCCATTGGTTGTTTAAAAGTGTTTAATTTCCACAATTTTGTGAATTTTCTGTTATTGATTTCTAACTTTATCTCATGGTTGGAGTAGTTACTTTGTATGATGATCTGTTGGGGCTTAATTTGTAACATAAGGTCTATCCTGGGAAATGTGCCATGTGCACTTGAGACGAATGTGTATGCTGTTTTTGGGTGGAGTGTTCTGTTTGTCTATTAGATCTAGTTGGCTTATTTTGCTAAGTTTTCTTTGTACTTAGTTCTGTCTGGTTGTTCTAGCCATAATTGTGAGTGGAATATTAAGGTCTCTATTACTGTTGAGCTATCTCTCCCTTAAATTCTGTCAGTTTTTGCTTCATATATTTTTATAGATTTTCATTAGATGCACAGTTGTTTGTAATCCTATCTTCCTGCCTTATTGAACATTTAATTAATATATAATTTCTCTTGGAACCTCTTTTGGTGTAACATTTAATTTGTCTGATATTAGTATAGCCACACCTGCTCACTTTGTTTACTATTCTCATGGAATATCTCTTCCCATAGTTTGACTTGCAACCTCTCTGTCTTTGGATCTAAAGTGAGTCTCAGCATCTAAACAGTATATACTTGGATCATGTATTTTTATCCATTGTGCCAATCTCTATCTTTTGATTGTTGAGTTTAACCCATTGATACATTTTTTTAAAGATTTTATTTATTTATTTGACAGAGAGACAGCCAGCGAGAGAGAGAACACAGGCAGGGGGAGTGGGAGAGGAAGAAGCAGGCTCATAGCAGAGGAGCCTGATGTGGGGCTCGATCCCAGGACTCTGGGATCATGCCCTGAGCCAAAGGCAGATGCTTAACGGCTGAGCCACCCAGGCGCCCCAAACCCATTGATACTTGAAGTAATTACTTAAAAGAAGGGACTAAACTTCTGTCATTGTTCAGTTTTCTCTGTGTGCCTTATAGTTTTTTGTTTTGTTTTGTTTTGGTTTTTTGTCCCTCATTTCCTACATTACTGTCTTCTATTGTGTTTAGTTGGTTTTTGTAGGGAAATGTTTAAATTTCTCATTTCCTTTTGTGTATATTCCATAGATGTTTTCTTTGTGGTTACCATGGGAATTACATTTAACATTCTAAAGATATAACACTCTAGTTTGAATTTATACCAACTTAAGTTCAATAACATACAAAGACTCCGCTCCTTTATAGCTCTGTCCCCACCCCTTTTGTTCGCTTATGTCACACAATTACATCTTTATACGTTCTGTGCCTAAAAATGTAGATGAATAATTCTTTTAAATGCACCAGCCTCTTAAATAATGTAGAAAACAAGATTTGGAGTTACAACCCAAAATTACAACAATACTAGGTTTTATGTATTAGTCTGTTAAGTCATGTAGAGAACAAAACATGCAGTTACAAACCGTTGTAACAATAATATTTGCTTTTATAATTGCCTGTGTACTTACTATTCTTGAGATCTTTATTTCTCTGTGTAGTTTCGAGTTACTGTATCCTCCTCTTGCACCTGCAGGACTCTGTTGAGTGGTTCTTGCTGGAAAGGTCTAGTGGTCACGTACTGTCTTAGCTTTTGTTGGTCTGGGAATGTCTTGATTTTACCCTGATTTTTGAAGGACAATTTTGCTGGATATAGGATTCTTGGCTGACATGGGTGTGTGTGTGTGTGAGCACTTTGAATATACCCACACACTACCTTCTGACCTCCGGTATTTCTAATGAGAAATCTGCACCTAACTATGGGGATCCCTTGTATGTAATGCTTTGCTTCTCTTGTACTGCTTTCAAGATTCTCTTTTTTCTTTGTCTTTTTTTTTTTTTTTTGGTAAGATTTATTTATTTACATTAGAGAAGGAGATAGCACGTGATGGGGAGGGGCGGAGGGAGAACGAGAGAATCTCAGGCACACTCGCGCTGAGCACAGAGTCCAATGCAGGGGTCCGTCTCGCGACCCTGAGATCATGGCCCGGGCTGAAACAAGAGTTGGACACCTAACTGACTGAACTACCTGGGCGTCCTTGTCTTTGTCTTTTAAAACTTCTATTATCATGAGTCTCTGGGCGCCTGGGTAGCGCAGTCGTTAAAAGCGTCTGCCTTCGGCTCAGGGCGTGATCCCGGCGTTCCGGGATCGAGTCCCACATCGGGCTCCTCCGCTGGGAGCCTGCTTCTTCCTCTCTCTCACTCCCCTGCTGTGTTCCCTCTCTCGCTGGCTGTCTCTCTGTCACATAAATAAATAAAAAATCTTAAATAAAAAAAAAAAAAAAATCATGAGTCTCTATGTGGGTCTCTTTGAGCTCTTCTTCCTGGGATTTGGTTGACCTTCTTCACTGTTTACATGCATGCCTTTCATCAGGTTAGGGGTGTTTTCATCCAGTACTTCTTCACATGTTTTCTCTGCCCTTTTCACTCTGTTTTCCCGGGATTCCCACAATACATATATTGGTTTGTACCGTGGTATCCTGCACTCCCTCAGACCCTTCTAATTTTCCTCCACCTGTTTTCATTCTGTTTCCAGATTTGGTCATCTCCATCGTTCTGTGTTCAGGTTTGCTGACTCTTCTGCAGGGTTAGATCTGCCTTGAGTCTCTTTAGAGAAATTTTCATTTCAGTTATTGCACTTTTGAGCTCTTGACTTTCTTCTGGTTTCTGTTTAGGTTTTCTGTCTCCATATTTACATTTCGTTCACAGATTGTTTTCTTGGCATTCTCCACATCTTCATTTTATAAAACATCGTTAATACTTCTCTTTTAAAGTCTGTCTAGTGTATCTGACATCAGGTCTTTTTCAGGGGTAGTTTCTGTTGATTGATAATTTTCCTTTATATGGGCCCTATTTTTTTGGGTGTTTTTTTTTTTTTTAATGCCTTTTTATTGTTGAACACTTTTTTTTTTTTTTTTTTGGTATAATAATGTGGTAACTCTAGAAGTCAGTTCACACCCTTCCTCAGGGTTTACTGGGTTTTTAATCATTATATTTATTTATTTGTTTATTTATTATTATTATTATTATTATTATTATTATTATTATAGACTCTGTGCCGGGTTATCAGTCTGAGGTGTGCATCTGATGTCTTTTCAGGTCTTTTCTGAGATTTTTCTTGGGGACGCACAGTCACTTTGTGTTTTTTTCCATATGTGCAGTTGTTTTAGAATGTTCTAGTGTTTAATGTCTGGCTCCCAAAAAGGGGGTAAGGGGGCACTCGCCCTCTCGATGCCCTTGAAGTCACTCGAGCTGGAGCTGGAGGGGCGACAGCACGGGCGCCCAGCCTCCTGTGTCTGCACCTGTGTGATCAGAAGCAGCCATCAGTGATGAGAGCATAGACTCCTGCTCTTTGGAGGACGGGGCCCTTTCTGCCCACCTGGCGTCTGCGGGCTGCTCCAGAAGCAGGTGCACAGCTGCCTGCCTCGTGGTTGGGTAGCTGTGACTGCGCTAAGAGCTAGAAGAGACCAAACCGACTATTTCCCCTGGATAGTTGCAAGCCTGCAGCAGACTCCGCGGTCCCCAGATAGTCCCATCAGACAGATTCTGCCCGTGCAGTCGTGGCCCAGGTGGGGAGAGATTCCTAGAGCTCCCTGCTCTGCCCTCTTCCCAGGATCCTCTGTCTCAATTCCCTTGTTTTTCACCTTTATTCTGCAGTGCCATTTCACTGCTCATTAACTGAATCCAGCTTGTACACTTGGTTTTATCACTGCAGATATCTGAAGTAAAAAGTAGCTTACTTGCCATTTTTCCCCTTCTCTCTCTCTGAACAGGAAGACTGTGACCCACCCGTTCATGAGAGTCTCAGCATAGAAAATACGCTGTGGGCGAGCACCATTGTCGCATCAGGTATGAAGCGAGTTCTCTCGTTAGCGTCAGCTCTCACGTACAGGTGGTGCTTTGTGTATTGGAGTGACTGGGCAGTTCTCTGAGAATGCCTTGTGCCACACAGGGACCTTACTGATCATACCCTGTAGTTGGCGGGTGTGGGGTAGGCCCTGAGGGGCTGTGTTCTAGGCAAGCTCTGGCTGTGGGCTGTGCATTGCAAAGAGCAAGACCCAGAGCAGTGGGGGGGGGGGGGGGGGGAGGAGGGGCAGGGGGTGCACCCTCCATGGCACAGGGCACACTCATTTTGCTGGTACTGATACCTTTTCTCGGCAAACTTGTCAGTGTCCCTTACTGGGAGGTGGCATAGCACAACTGGGGAAGCCAGTGGTGGTACTGGGGGGAGCTTCCCACTCCTTGGTCTCCCAGTAGGATTTGTAAGAGGTCACTGTGATGGGTTGTCTGTTGGGGAGAAAAGTATTAGGTGAGATAGGGGGCCTTGGGAAGTATTCCATGTTGGGCCTTTGAGGACGAGGATGAAACTTCTTAATTTTCTTCTGAATGAGTGAAATTAGAGGATGTTGGAGTATTTCTAGTGGCTGAACGGGGGAGGTCCCTTAAATATACATTTTGGAAAGTAAATTTCTCTGGGAGGTATTCAAATCTAAATGATGACCAGCTTTTCAGAAAGTAGCTGACCTGCTAATGGTAACCAAGACTGAATCTTAGCAGCAGGGAGCTTGAAGGATGCTGGTGGGGAGGAAGGCTAGGGAATGGTCGGGGTAGGGTTGTCTGTCTGCTCAGTCTGTGGCCCAACGCCAGCAGCCTTCCTATCTTGGAGCCCTGTTGCTCTTCTGGTGGTTTTGTAAGAATCCCTCTACGGACCAGGAGCTGTTGAATGCACAGGCCTGGGGAGCTCAGGGGCAAGGACGACTTAGTAAAGTGAGGCGGGTACTTTACACTCTGCTGAGTACCCCCCAAAACAAAGAAGCCAAAATCCTTTCCTGGTCAGAGTTCGAGGGAGGAGCAAACAGGTGCGCCAGGTAAAGGGGTGGAAAGGTGTGCGAAGGGCTCGTGAGCGCACCAGCAGCTGTGTGAGGGCCTGGGGCAACAGTAGGCTAAAGAGGTTGGCACCGGGGCCTCATGCCCAGTGCTCGGGGGAGGGCAGGGCAGTTCTGTGCGCATGTGTGCCGGGGGAGAGGGGGCTTTGTGCACAGCAGCATGTAAAGCAGACTCCTCTAGGAGTCCACGTGTGCACCGTTTAGGGAATAGAGGATGAGAGGGGACTTAGTTTTATACTAATGTTTTCTATGTTTAACAAAAAGCTTGATGGCAAATGGGACAATTTTAATAGAAATTGAGGTATTTCATGATTTTTATACTGATGATTTTTTAAATTTCTCAAAAGAGAATGAGAAGAAGTTAAGGATAGATAGCACACCAAGGAGAGAGTCAGGGGGAGCAGGCCAGGTCTCAGGCTGTGTAGACCCCAGGAAGGGGAGACTCACCGTGCCCATGGGGTCACTGTGGAGAAGGCACTGTGGCCAGAAGTCTCAGAATCTTGTGCTCGTACTTCTTCCCCACTGCTGTTCTGTGCTGACCTTGCTGACAGCGGTGCCACAGCTCAGTGTGGTGCTGTCGTCAGTAGCCTCACTTCGTGGGCCCACATTGTTCGCATGGTCACACAGCCAGGCTGTCTCAGGATCAGGATTTGAATCCAGGTGGCTGTCCTTGACGGCTGTCACCCTTCAGTCTTTAGCATTTAATAGTTTATAGGAAAATATTTAAAACATACCACACATAAGCTGATACTTGGTTACAGATTTCACATTTTCCATGTCTAGAGCTGTATTCTATTTTGTTTCCATCATATTGAAGATGCTTTAAAAAAAATGTGTTTTATTTGATTTTCCGTTCCCTGTGTATTAGAGTGTTGGTACTCATCCCCAGTGCTGTCGATCTGTGTCCTTTCTCCTCACAGAGACAGAAGCCCCCAAGCATAAGGCTTCTGTGATGCCCCCAGTAATTCCCTGCACACACTTTTCTTCGCCTGTCCTCCACTCTCTAGGTGACCTTGACACGTGGTAGCTCCTAGTTGCATATGTGGCCAGAGCAGACACAAACCTAGGTGTCACATGTGCTTGCCATGTTGAGGACGGTTTCTGATGCCCTGATGTGTAGAACGCAGCTCACCCAGGCATTTTAACTTCCAAGAAAGTATTTATACTGCTCAAATACCATCCATTCGAAAAAATTTAAATAAGACACCTCTGATTTTAACTTGTGTTTGGACATTTTAAAAATGCAAGCTCTTTTCATTAATTTCAAATATTTTAACACATACTTACCTTTATTTAGAAACCTTAATAACGTGAGCTATTACTAGACTCTATATATTATCAGTGAGCAGTGTTTGAAAGACCTGGGTTTCCAGGAGTAATTTAAGGGCTCATATCTTCTTTATACTTGATTATAAGTTGAGAAAGAAAGACCAGATTTTTTTAAATCTTATTTTTTAAATGATACGTGTCCACCGAATTCAGGTTGCCTCCTAGTTGGGGTGAACATGGGCCTTCCTCCCTTGTCCTGGGGTTCTGAGTGCATGGGAACGAGGGTTCACGTTAACACCACAGAGGATCCAAGGACCAGGGGTCACCAAACAGGGACAAACACAACTGCTTGTGGTGCCCTCCATCTTCCTCCCCCTGTCGGTCAGTGAATGTCGTTCCTCCAGAGCAGAGTCAGTGTCCCAGAGCGCTGCCACGTGGCAGACGATAAGTGGACAAGAGAGTTTTCTGATCTTAAACTGCCAGGAGACTGGAAGCAGAGATATGCCTCTAGAGCAGGGCTGCTTGGCGTGTGTGCCGACGGGGGTCCAGGGTGACCCCTCTAGAGTGGGGGCGTGTGCGTAGACAGGTCCAGGGCTGGTAGTGATTGCAATAAATACAAAAAATGAGAGTAAACACTTGGACACTTTTGTAGCAGTTTGATGAAATAATTTAATGTTGAAAAAATCAGGACCTATATATTCTTTCTGGTTTTTGTGTTGTTTCATTTCTCTTGGTAATTTTTGGCATGATATTTTATCAGACTAGTCCACGCGACAGATGAGAAATTTTAAAATCACACCCGTGCCTTTAGTGTGCATGGTTTGTGAGGCTCCTGCTGCAGAGAGGTTGCTGGATGGGCGTTGGGAAAGCAGGAGAGGCTGTCCCACGACAGTCCCCTGAGGGACCTGACCCGGAGAGCTCTGGTGTAGCTGCACAGAAGAGCGTGGTGGCACGCGGTGCAGGAGCAGTGGGAGTCGCAGAGAACACAGCAGCATGCAGCACCCCATGTTGCTGCTTCTCGAACCTTGGGTCTCAGGGGTAGGCAGTCATGGCCGCTGGGAAGGGGGTGGGGCAGCCCTGCCATCCCTGGACACACGGCACGGTGGGTGGAGCCCAGACCTGGTGCAGGTCGCAGTGTCAGTCTGTGTGCCTGGCTCAGTCTCTCCATGTTGCTGTCCCGAGGCGAATCCATAGTCTTTGCTGGCCATCTTCTTAGTGTTCGCTGTCCATTCCAGGTGCAGGAAAACTCTGGAGTGAGTGGGTACCCATGCTTGGGGTTCTGTTGAGACTGGCACAAGGAAAGCAGTTTCTTCACGGGAGCCAGCAGGTTCCTAAGTGACAGTCAGGAAAGACTTTGGTTGGTTAAGAGCTCTTGAGGTCTGTCTGTCTGTCTGTCTCTGACACGTTATCTCTTGTCAGACTTTCTGATGAATGTGCTCTGTTGTGTTCCCTCTCAGGTCTCATTTTCTAAATCAACAGGTAGTCCCTTTTCCATATGTGTATGTATTTGCCGTACCTACCGGGTCTGCTCAACCTTTCAGCCTGTCCTAGCCCATAAGTAGGTGGCCTTTGTCAAAAAGAATGGAGAATACTGCAGGTACTTCGTACTGACTTTAGTAATTTTAGTAGTTAAAAAGCATGACAGACTCAGGAAAACAATGCATTATTCTAAGTACACTGAATATTCCTTTTTAGTGAAAATGGGATGAGATAATACATATGAGAGCCTTTACCAGACTTCAGTAGATTATACAAGGAAAACTATAGGAGGAATTCTGTTAAATACTCTTTACGTATGATATACTTAAGATGCAAATACTGATTATATATAATATTATGTGTATCTGAATGCATTATGTTTTGTTAGTCTTGTCATTTCTCAGATTGGATTTTGGATACTTCTGACTGTAATGCCAGCCTAGAATCAACATTGCTAATAGTTTGTCTGGATTTTAGGACAGTGTTTTCTGGCCTGATTAATTTTTAAGTCTTTTCTGAGACTCTTTGTTCTGCTGATATTAAAAATAATTTTGCAGTTTGTCTTGTTCCGTTTTTGTACTTTTTTTTTAACATTAGTGAGCTTATTTAACATGAGACACTCCTATATTTTAAGTTAAGTTTAATTGGCAAAGTAGGAAGAAAATACTGATCAGTCACATTTAACATACTGCTTCATTGATGCCAGAACTGCCGCTGTTTGTTTTGGGAGAGTCCTTGATGGTACCGGGTCACTCTGCAGTCCCTGCTTTCCTGAATGCTAAGTACGGACCTGTCATCTGCAGGTCTGGTTGGACAGGGCTCTAGAAAGGTCGCATCTGTGCTGTTTGGGCCGCTTCTGTGCTGGAGGGGCTGCTCTGCTTTCAGGGGCTCAGGAAATTCAGCCTCGCAGCTCTGTCAACAGCACATGGTGAAAAAGGGGGGAGGAAAGGAAATGCTTATTTTGCAAGACACATGTGTAACCTCTTCAGGAATGTGATCGCTGAGCAGCCCTGGCACCTCCCTGTCTTCCTGAACATTCCACGGAGGAAACCGTTCGTTATCTAATGCGTATAATGTGCAGCTATCTGTTCATATAAATCCAAGAGGTTGCTAAAATCACATTTATTCTATGGGTCCTGACTTATGACACACTAAATTTCACACATTAATGTGACATCAAAGAGTTTTTGTGTAGCGATTCTAGTGGATTCTGCAGTGGTGTTTGTCTCAGTGAGTATTTATGGACGTGATTGTCTTTCTTACTTCAGTCATTTCTCATCCTCAGAATTTATGAAAACCAGGAATATAAATTATGCATAGCTGCAGTTTAGAAACAGACCTCTATGGTTTTTAATTTGACACTACAGAGGTGAGTGCCTCTGAGCTTTCGTAATCCAAGGGTTGTTCTAGGGGTATTTTAGTATTCTTTTACCTTAAGTTTGATAGGAAACCAGACTTTTCAGGAGACGTGAGTAAAAAAGACTAATAACATCTAAATTCAACTTCAGATATTTATGTAATTGTTTATCCGTGTTTTAATTATATATGTGCTAAAATGTCAGCAGAGGCTGTTAGACCTGGTAGTGCCTGAGTCTCTCGTACAAGGAAGGTGGTTCAGCTGATGCAGTCTTGGTATGAAGGTCCCACGATGCATCTGACCACTTGAGAACGCAGCCTCTCTTCACTTACCTGTGCTATTTGCACATGTGAACCAATGAGCAATGTCACCCTTTCTCTTGACAGTGAACAGAATGTCAGTACATTTTCTAATGTTGAATGGAGGTAAATTTGTATAGCTTAAGAAATCATTTGAGTTCCTCAGAGTTTATAAAGTTGAGATTAGACTTTGTTGAACTAGCCAAATTAAATGTGCTGTTAGATAAATTTATATAAAATTAAGTAGTGAATAATATTTTCCATCAAGACGATTGATTAGAAAGTGTTCTCTCTGTGCTTACCCTTTGAGGCATCTCTGTAAGGACCACTTTCGTGTTTTTGCAGGTACTGTAATAGGTGTTGTCATTTATACTGGAAAAGAGACTCGAAGTGTAATGAACACATCCAATCCAAAAAATAAGGTAGGCTAGATTAAGGAGCAGCTGCTTTAATGACTTGATTTTCCCTTTCAGTAAGAAAGTACGTGCAGTTCTGAAGAGCTGGTTCACTTTAGCTTAATATTTAACCTAAAAACAGACTTTCAGAAATGTTGGTGATTTCGGATGTGCATTCTCTGTGTTATGTAACAGCATGCTCATACTGAGGAACTTGCAAGTATCTTTTCTTGGTTAATCTGAGTGTCTGTGCCTCTTAAGTTTTCTTTGTTGGATATACAATTTGCCTGTAATTTGATTGATAGTGTGGTCTCTCCTTTTCAATTTATTTATTTTACAGTTTGCACTCTTTTTTTTATGCTGATTATTCATTTTTAAAATAAAAGAATCTGTATTAATATTTTATAGTATTTGATAGTGTGACATTGTTGAACTCATTTATTTTCATTTCACAAGCATGTTGAAAACAGCTTTTAGTGTAAAGACTTGATTACGTTCCTGAATTGATGCTGTTCCTGTTCTACTCCGGAGGTGGTTGTGTGTGTGCACAGCGTGTGTATCCAAGTTACACAGGAGCAAAACACTCAGTTTGGGTTCTCCGTTGCTATTATGTGGTTAATACGTTTAGTAGAGTCAAGTCACAGAATGTGCTGATGTCCACGTTATGAGAAGCTCTCTTTAACTGTGCATTTTACTCCTCTTTATTTGAAATGTAATCTGAGGTGTATCTAACTAGAGCAAAAAACACTGTCATGGATTCCTACCTTGCTTTGTGAGTAATTAATAGAAAAGGTTGTCTTTTGTAGGAAGTTTCATTGCAAAGCAATAGAAATGAAATAATTCTTTGAAAAGGTATTTCTAAGGACAAGATGTACTCCGTTTTTTCAGCTAAATACTATTTTAAAAAACAGTCACCCCTCCCAACACGAGGAAGGCGCCCCTTACCCTTTGAGCGTCTGTGCCCATGTGCAGTGCAGCAGAGTGGCTCTGATGTGTCCTGTCTGGAGAGTGTCCTTGCCCCCGCCGGTCACACGAGTCATCCCAGGGAGCTTGACGAAATAGGGCTCGTTAGGACTCCAAATGTCTGTGTGTGACACATTTACTAAAGTGAAAGACTATTATGTTAGTATAAATTCTGACTGTGATAACGGGGAAAATTATCCCTGCTGATGTATATTACAACTTTGGGCTAATTGGAGGAAACCAAATATACCACAAGTCATTATTTTTTCCGTAGAGTTAAATTTATTTAAAAATAAATTATTAAACAAATTATTGACAGAATTACATGCATATTTGTGTATGTTTTCTGTGAAGTACAGCGACTTTTTTCTTTAGTAAGCAAAACTAGAATGTTCTACTGATGCAAATACAAGTTCTGGGATATATTTTGTTTCTTAATCACTTCTAATCATTTTACTTTTAGGATGACTTTGAGGGTAATTTTAATTTTAAATATTAAGTTTTAAAATCTTAAAAGTTATCCTGTCATGTAACACAACTCCTGTTTCCTCCCAGCTTACTCTTCAGGGCAGCCTCTTTTCTGTCCCCTCCCATTGCCTGTGTCCATACCTCACTGTTGTGCACACACCTTAGGTTTTGGCTCCCATGTGCTTCCCCTTGGGCGTGGACACAGAGGTAGTTGGGTGACCTTTCCCAAGTGTATGCCTGCGGTGAGGAACTCTGGCCTGGGGCTTTGCTGCCTGGTTGGAGTCTGGGCATTGCCACTACCTAGCTCTGTGACCCTGGGCAAATGGCTTAATTCTGTGTCTTACTGCTCGGTCCATGTTACCCATCAGTACTGTCTTCCTGTAAAGTGAAGTGTGCACTGTGAATGAGTGCCCAGCCCTCGTTGTCGGCCTGAGATACTCAGTGTACACCTGGCTGTGCAGGCACTCCACCCCGCGCTGCCCTGCCAGGTGGCCTGGAGACCTGCTCCTTGCCCATATCAGCCTTCCTCTTCCGCTCCTCCTCTTCCGCTCCTCCTCTTCTTCCTCTTCTTCCCTCCCTCCTTATAAAAAAAAACACCAAATAACTAAATTTCCTTGGTGTTAACACACCTGTAATAGGAAGGGTATCTTTGACTTTTTGCAGAACCAGATTCAGAACCCGCTCTGTCACTTGTCAGCCTCACATAAGGAGCAAACGTGCTCGTTCATTGGCTGGTACCTTCCTGGTGCTTCATCAACAGTCAGACCTCCCCTTCCAGTTGGAGATCCTTGTAACTGTGTTCGCTGAGGCCCAGGCAGAGCACTGACGTGTGGCAGGTGCTGTTCAGAGCTCTGTGTGTGTGTGACGTCGTGAATCTGCACGACCACCCTTGGAGGAAACGGTGTCATCTGGTTCTGGAGCGGGGACGTGGTGCGGGAGGCTGTGCTTGTCACCGTGGTGCGGGAGGCTGTGCTTGTCACCGTGGTGCGTGCTTCTCCGTGAAAGCACTGTGGGTCACAGAGCACCAACTTGAGGGGGAAACACTTTTGTAAATTAAGGAATACTCTTAGGAGAAGAATAAAATCTCCAAATTTGCATACATTATTAAATCCTTCTAAGTGTCGAATGCCAGATTTATAAGAAAAAATTTCTGGAAACATTATAAGCATGCTACAGTGGGCAAAAAGTAACATGTGATTTCTCTAGGGGAGGTACTGATGTATGTTGAATGAAAAGATTTTGTGATGTTCGAATCCCTAAAGAGAGAAAGGGAGACGGAAAATATTATTCACTGTAAGACGTAATGTGAAGACGACATCTCAGTGTTCTTCCGGTAGCTTACTAAACCAACAAACATCTGGACTTCAGAGAAGGCCACTGGAAATAAAAAGGAAACATTTCCGAGGGAAATCAGATCATTCACCTGAGTTTCTCTTCTCTAGGGAAGCACACTGTTCCTTATACCGCATTAGGGGCAGCAACAGACACGGTGGTCAGGTGAGATTTTGCTGTGGCTTCATGACAGCAGAGAGATTGGGGCTGGAAATACGTATTTATGCTTGAGTCCCGTAACTGAGTCATGCAGTGATACAGATTGCCCTAAAAATTTACCCCAGTGGCTTACTATAACAAAGACTGCTTTTCTCCTCAGTACGTGTCTGCCATGTTGGCAGGTGCTCTGCTCTTCATGGTGCCTCAGGGAACCCTCCTGAGTATGTGCTTCCATGACCACTGGGTACGAAGACACAGATGTAGCAGCTTACATACTGACTTTTGCAGCTCTGCCTGTGAGTGGCACAGGTCACCTTTCCTTGGCCAGAGCAAGGAATGGCCTCACGGAAGTTGAAGGAATCAGGAGAGTACAGGCCGACCCCAGTGCAGAAGGAGGGAAAGGGGGAATATTTAATGACTTAGGACCACTGACTACCCCAGTGTGGTCATAGATGAGAGTTCCTAGGCCTTTTGTGTAAGTAAAAGCCAAAACAAAACAGGAACTTCGTAAAATCCTGAATAGTGCTGGCAGTGAAGGGCTGAAGCTGAGGAAGAGGAGCCGGGAAGGAAGGCTGAAGGAGGAAGGCACTTCTAGCGGTGGGTGGAGGTCCACAGCGTGCCGGTGCTATGGAGGTCGTTGGTGGGAAAAATGAAAAGCGATGAGTGGATTTAGCAACGGGAGAATCATTGTCTTTGATTTGTTTGGGGGGAATCAGATGCAAAAGCAGATGGGGGACCCTGTGAGGAAGGTCGGGGATGAGGGGAAGGACAGCAGGGCCAAGGATTGGGAGGGTTGGGAGGGAGCCCAAAGCACTGGGATTTTACTGATTTTGTTTGTTTCTGGTGAGAAAACTGCAAGATTATTCATGCTGTCCATGAAAGAAGAGAGTGCCTTAGTTTATAAAGGGGAAGCTGTAGTCTGTGGAAGAATGAGTGTCACGGGCATCCTGCAGTCACTCAGATCACTGGAGAGAAGATTCTGTGTTGTCATCTGGAAAGAGCTGCCATGTGCAGTAGGGCTTGGCTCCGTGGCTCTGGACACATGTGGACAGTCCTCAGTCCGTTAGCCAGTGTCTCTCGCTCCGTAGTGTGTTTGTTCCTGCCTTCCCTGTAGCGTGTGGAAGAGGGACATGCTCATTTGTGAGCTTCTGGGCTGGAAGAAGCACTACCGGAAGAGCAGTGCTGACTGGCGGGGGAGAAGCAAGTGACAACAGTCATTCCAGTGGCGAGAGCTGGTGCAGCACAGCAGGCAGGAGGCTGAGAGGATTCGCCTCACAATTCAGCTTCGTCAGTTCTTGAGCAGTGTGAAGGACCCAGCTGCTGCTGGAATTCTTCAGTTTGTAATGGAGACAGTAATGAGCATGTGGCTTTCTCAGGCCCATGTTCAGGAGCCTCAGAGCAGAAGCAGACACGTGGACAGAGAAATGGCTGGTCTGGAGCGACAGGTGGTGGGGCGGGTGGGTCAGGGGGAACTTCGAGCAGTTGTGGCCACACCTGTCTGCAGGAGCACACTAGACGTCACGGCCCCCTCATAGGGCCCCTGTCCCCCTTGCCCTCTGCCCCATGCAGGCGTAGAGTCGTTGGTGAGGGCCCTTGCGCAGAGCCCTGTCTCCCCTTGGGAAAAGCACCAGCCGCCCTTGTGGGTCAGGGGACGTGAGTGTGACTTCCCCGTGGAGGCCAGAGGTGCTTGTGCAACAGCATTTGTACCTTTCAGAATACCCTCCCAGAACTGAGTAGAGGGATACTTGCCATTTAACCAGTTTTGCTAGTTGCTTCATAAAACCTATTTTTAAACTTGTCATTCTGCCCATCTCTTTTCCCAAGCCTTAATATGGGCATTTTTCCTTTTGTCTTCATTTTGTCTATTTTGTTCTTCTCTCGCTGCTTGTTAGAAAATGTCAAACAGAAAAGTGAGGAGAAAAGCATGATCACTTGTCTCATCTTCTCCTGTGGCCACAGATGCCTACCACTCTATCCCAAGCACGCATTTTAAAGAACAGAGATGGGGGCGTCTGGGTGGCGCAGTCGTTAAGCGTCTGCCTTCGGCTCAGGGCGTGATCCCGGCGTTCCGGGATCGAGCCCCACATCAGGCTCCTCCACTGGGAGCCTGCTTCTTCCTCTCCCACTCCCCCTGCTTGTGTTCTCTCTCTCGCTGGCTGTCTCTCTCTGTCTAATAAATAAATAAATCTTTAAAAAAAAATAAAGAACAGAGATGAAGGCACTTTCTCTAGCTGCTTGTTAGCCACTGTCTTGCTCTGCGACACCACTCTGTCCACACGGTCTTGTCTCGTGGCCCAGCTGAGTGGCCCTGGGCTGGCGGCATCAGCATCACCTCTGTGTGCATGGAGGTTGCCCCTGGGTGTCTGTCCTGGACCTCCTGGATCGGAACCTGGGGTGCAGCCACCCCGGAGCGCTGTGACGTGTACTGATAACCAAGAGACATCGCCTCCTCAGGGGCCACGACAAACCGAGATGTAAAGAGAGTTCGTGGGCAGATTAACGAAGCTGCAGCCAGATTCCCTGGCTGACGGGTGCCCCACGTTCGTCCACCCTTTCAGCTGATAATTTTATAGAGTCAGAATATACAGCTTTAAGCTTATTACAAGGGTTTATCAGAGTACTTCTTAAAATGTAGCATGTTTTATCCAGTTGTGGTGATTAATACCAAATTCTGCGGTGGTGTTTGATGGAGGAGAGTCGTGAGATCTAGGCCAGTCCTTGAGGCTCTTTCAGGATGAGAATGCGTGTTGCCAGCGCACCAGCAGGCGCAAGGCAGGGACATGGGCTCTACCCAGTCTGAAATTGTTACCTTAAAACTTCCAACAAATCAAAAGTTTTTATTACTAAGCAGTTACTTTTATAATAATATTTAGTGAAAGTTTAAATTATAAGGAATACAACTTGAGTAATGGACTGTTTTATAAAACCTAGCTTGAGATATATTTAATAAGATGATACTTGATTACATTTAAGAGGGAAAAATTCTTACAGGAGGTTAAGAAAAATCAATTGTGACAGGCTGCCATTTTCATGCCATTCATAATAATAAGTTGCTCAGAGCAAGAGCATCAGGGATGAAATGGTAATACAAATTGCTTCAAGCAGTTATTGTAATCCCTTGGGCATATTGATTTGTGTTTCTAATAAAAAGATGCTTTCAAACGTCTCACTGACAGACAGACAGGTGATATGTGCCATTATGTGAATTAGAGCTGCTTCTTGTTCTCTGAATTGTTGTAGAGGCATTTTCAGATAACAGAACAAAATAGAATCAGCTCTGCTGTACTTTATGGGTTGAAGCATCAAGGCCGTGTTGGAGAATAGCTTTCTTATTTTAAAAAGGACAATTTATTAATATTTTAAAAGTTGTATTGACTTATATTAAGATGTTACTGTAGAATAACTTGTTTCTCTTTTTTCTTGTGGTTGCGTGCAATCATAGCAGCCCTTAATTTTTCTAATAATTGCCTTCTTGAGCCATAAAATATCTTTGGGTTTAAATATGTGTTTAGAAACATGATCACGTGCCTCACGCAAGTGCTGCGTGCTGTAGAATACGGCAGCGTGGTCGGTCTCTGTAGATAGCGAGACTTCGGGAATGCTGTGTTTGCATAACTGTTATTAATAGTAACAAATCATAGTGTTTGAAGTCCTCATCAGGAAAAGGTCAACGAGAGAAACAAGCCTACGACAGTGTGGTCCAGTGGCGTGCCGACAGGATCCGGTGTGGCTGTCGGGTCACGGCCGCACACCCCACCGTTGCTGCACTTGTGTGACTGCACACTGTCACATTACAGCTGCTCACAGTTAAAAGTTGTGCTTCTTCATCAGCACTGTGAATGTAAATAAACTTATAATTTCAGGAAAGCAATAAAGAGGCAAAATGCTAAATGGTTAGAAAGCAATCCTAATGATAACATCTGGGACATAATGCTCTATCAGAGTATGCAGCAAATATCTACACCAGAAAACCTGAATTTAGTCCCTAAGTTCCTTTTAAATATGAATTTGATTATAAAGCAGGTGTTCTAAATAGGAACACGAGTGTATTTATTATTTAAAATAAATACTTTGTATCACTAAACTGACTTAGTTTTACATAAAGTTCTGAGTGGTGAGGGCTTACTAATCATTTGTTGTGTATTTGGTGAGAACTACTCCATAGTACTTTATCATTTCTGAGCAGTATAGTTAAATTCTTTATAATCAAAGTCTTAACAAAGAAGTACAGGGGCATCTGGGTGGCTCAGTTAGTTAAGCGTCTTGACTCTGGATTTCGGCTCAGGTCATGATCTCGGGGTCCTGGGATCAAGTCCCGAGTTAGGCTCCATGCTCAGCATGGAGTCTGCTTGAGATTCTCTCTCTCCTTCTCCCTCTGCTCCCCGCTCGCACTCTCTCTCTCTCTCTCTCTAAGTAAATAAATCTTTAAAAAACGAAAGAAGTGTAATTTATCCAAGAAGCAAATGTTTTCATAGTTGTCTTTATTTGTTGAAATCCTTGTTTCCTGACTTTGAGGCTATAAAAACTTTTGGAATTTGTGGAAGTTGTGATGCCTTGTCGATCACGATGCTTCCATGATCTTTGTATGAGCCCGCAAAACTGAGTACTTACCATCACCAGATTATCCTGAAGCCCTTTTGGACAGGTGAGAAACAGGGCCTGGAATATCTAGTAAGACTGAGAGTCAGGAGTAAGACCCGTTTTGAAACTTTGACGGGAACTGGAGGAAGGTGGAGTGTGGGTGATGGTGGTAGGAGTGGAGACAGAAAGGGGGATAGTGAGGTTTTCCTGTTGTTCCGAGATTCCCACAGTCTGTGTCTTCTCGCAGGAGGGCTGTGCGGGGTCTGAGCGGTACAGACCCGCGGTGCGACCGTGCACACGGGGCCTCCATGGCCATCCCGGATCAGGAGCAGGTTGTGCACATGATGTGGGTTCAGAAGCAGACTTTCCTGGGCGGCGGAGGGAGAGATTCCAAGGCAGGCCAGCAAGAAGGGAAGGTCACTTGGTTTCCTTACTGTACCCTGGGAAGGCCTGCTGTGCAGGGCGCTCGGCCCCCACGGTGGCTCCTCCTTCTTGGAGACAGAAGCTGGTCGGGGAGGGGGGACATCGACTCCCCAGCACCTGGCAGGCCGTGTAGGGTGCTTGTCCTGGGGACTGCGGCCTGGGGGAGGCGGGAGGCCTGCTGGCTCCTTGTGAGGGCGCCTCAGGCTTGCTGCCAGGGGCCGAGCCGTCCCCCCGGAGAGCAGCCCCGTGCTGGCCACCCTGGCAGTGTCGGGCCTCTGGCATAGCACTCACCACGTGTGCTCAGTGATTAGATTGTTTTCTTAAGGAGCCGCTTGTTTTTTTCCGCTCCATAGTTAATTTTTTCTGAGCAACAATTTTTAAAAAATATTCCCCAGAAACAAATCTTAAAACATCTGGTTTCAACTTAATTGTCTTCTCATACATCTGAAAATAAATTCTGAATACTACCATTTTTTAAAAATTTGATTTGTCGACATTAGAGTACCAACTGTACCAAAGTTTCTTTTTTAAAACGGCATTAACTAAAACATGTGTATGATAAATTTAACATGAAATTCAGTGGCTTTCTCTTCTCCTGTGTAATCAGCAGTGTCAGCTAATAATTACCTTCTGTAAGACTTTACAATATATCGTGTGTCTGTGTGTGTGTGTGTGTCTGCGTGGGGGGGGGGGCTTTCCCGCTGTGATGAGCTGCTGACTGCCTGGGATTTCTCTCTGAGGGGCAGTCATCCACAGCAAGCATCTCTGAGAGGCTTGTTTTTAAACTGTAATACCATCAAAATCAAAACTTTTTTGAGGCCTTGAGTCAGAATGACATTTTTTAACACAGGACACAGAAACTTCTGTGGGATAAGTTACACATCAGATGTTCCTTTTTTTTTTTTTTTTTTTTTTTAACACCTTCAGTATAAATTGAAATCAGCATGCCAGGGTATTTCTTTATAGTATTTTCAAGAGTATATAGGAAAAGTTTCAAGTGAGCCCAAAACATACTGTTTAAAGATTAATTAGTCCCTTCTTCCAGTGAACAGAGCCTTCCAGTGGCAAAGCTTTAATAAATATTAGTTGAAATACTTACTGTTTGATGTTTTTAAATCCTGGTGGGAGGTGATGTCATGGGAGGAGCTCTGCACCAGGCCGGTGGCGGGGGGAGGTCTCAGAAGGAGGGATGTCTCGAGGTCGTGGGGTGATAGGGATGCACAGGGCCTGCTGGGTGTTTCACATATTGTCAACACCTGCTTCCTGGTGATTGTGTGAGCTTGGTTCTGATGCAGATTAGTAACTGAGGCTGGGTTAGTTAGTGCAGTGGCCTGGCTGAGTGAGCTGTTGGTTGGTTGATTCGAATTTGTGCTGAAATGAGGCCAACATTGAGAGGACCCTTCAGAAGAGCCGTGTCTTGTGTTATTCTCATTCCTGGCAAAGGAGGGCGCGCTGGTAAATGACAGACCAACAGTGACAGCGAGGTGCTGACTCTGCCACCCCGGGGCTTCGTGTCACCCCAGGCACCTGTGTTAATTGGCTTTTTTACCCCATTAAAACTTCTGTGTTTTTAAACAACCAAGACACCATTACAGACAGAACGATAACTAACCTACTTTCTGATGATGAGTCTTATTTCTTGAAGCACATCTAGTTCACAAGAAGTTTTACTTTCAAAACAGGTAGAGGGAGTGTTTGGGGTGCAAAGTGTGTGAAAGTTTTCACCCGGATAATTAGGGACTTAGAACAATCTATTTTATACAGATACATAGCAGTGTGGCTAGAACGTTGAAAATACAGTTACTGCCTAAGCTGCCAATCACTGTTTCCGTAGTGGCTTCTTTGCAGGAGATGGGGTTGTAAAAATTCAGGTGAGTTTAAGATGTCCGTGTGAGAGTGTGCGTGCTGTGTGGGTGCCTGGCACACCCGTGTGCTGGTGGCTGGAGCGCCAGGCTCTCGTCGTCCTCTTTCCTTGCACCCGCGCCCTCCGGCCTCCCCACCCCCTCCTCTCATGAGGCTGGCCTCCCCTCTCTCCCCGTGGTTAGCAGCACCCGCGCACATCTCGGGCGCCCCTCCATCCATCAGGGCTTCCCGCACTGTTGGGATGGCACCCCATCCAAGTGCTGCTGCCACCCCCTCACCCACACAGCTTCAGGTAGCTGCTGTCCTGTTTGCCGTCGGCATCACACCCAGCCACACTCATACTTACAAAGTGCAGATTGGTTGAGGTTAGTTTCCTGCCCAAAGCCATGCCAGGGGTCCCTGTTTCTGGCAGAGCAAACGCTGGCACCTCTGCTGTAGCCAGGAAGCCCTGACCTCCTGCAGGCGTTCCTTCTGGGCTACGCACCCCGCCCCCCACCTGCTTGGTGCTTAGCCTTCTTGGGCAGCCTCAGAGCTCCCTGCGTTAACCCTGAGCTCTGAGGAGAGACGTAACGAGATCATCGTATGACTGGTCTGTTTGCCTCCTCCACTAACAGGTAAGCTTCTGGACTGCAGAGATTGTTCACGTGTGTATTTCGGGTGCCCTGCCTGGTGCACATGCTTAGCAAACTGGTTGAACAAAGGACTAAACCTGGGGTAACTGTTTGTTTACGTGTCTGCCTCTTCCACACATTTTAAACTCCCTGGAGGCGGAAGCTGTGCCTTGTTCTCTTCCTGCAGCTCCTCAGCTGTGATCGATGTTGGGCAGTTTAATTAGGAGCCATGAAGGTATCAAGGTGATTCGCCTAAAAGTGATGTGGTGTCTTTGTGGGGGACGTGGGCCCACCTGTGTTAAACACTGGAGACTGGAGATGCTGTCCTGGGTGGTGGAAGTGCTCTGACAGTGCATGGAGGGGCAGGGGGGGGGGCTACAAGGTGGAGGACGCATGTACTGATCACTTGCTGTACTCGAGACACTACACTTAGACTTCCTACACTGACTTACACGTGACTGGTGGTTTTCTGTTCGCTCATGGCGTTATTATCTGTCTGTTACTGTCCTTGATTGATGCTTATATTGTCCCTTTGGCCTGTGGGAGTGCATTCAGCCCAGTGTCTGCGTCCCATTATCATAAAGCCATCATTTAGAAATACTGTAAGTAGTGTAGGGAAAATTGGACAGCCACATGCATAAGAATGGAACTGGACCACTCTCTTACACCATACACAAAAATGGACTCAAAATGGTTGAAAGACCTAACTGTGAGACGGGAGTCCATCAAAGTCCTAGAGGAGAACATAGGCAGTAACCTCTTCAACATCGGCCACAGCAACTTCTTTCATGACACATCTCCCAAGGCAAGAGAAACAAAAGCAAAAATGAATTCTTGGGACTTCATTAAGATAAAAAGGTTTTATACAGCAAAGGAAACAGTCAACAAAACCAAAAGGCAGCCCATGAAATGAGAGAAGATATTTGCAAATATCTTACCAGATAAAGGGTTAGTATCCAAGATCTATAAAGGACTTCTCAAACTCAACACCCAAAAAACAAATAATCCAGTCAGGAAGTGGGCAGAAGACATGAACAGACATTTCTCCAAAGAAGACATACAGATGGCCAATAGACACATGAAAAAATGCTCCACATCATTTGGCATCAGGGAAATGCAAATCAAAACCACAATGAGATACCACCGCACACCAGTTAGAATGGCCAAAATTAACAAGGCAGGAAACAACAAATGTTGGCTAGGTTGCAGAGAAAGGAGAACCCTCTTACACTGTTGGTGGGAATGCAGGCTGGTGCAGCCACTGTGGAAAACAGTATGGAGGTTCTTCAAAAAGTTAAAATAGAGCTGCCTTATGACCCAGCAATTGCACTACTGGGTATTTACCCCAAAGACAAAATGTTGTGATCTGAAGGGGCACCTGCACCCCAGTGTTCATAGCAGTAATGTCCACAATAGCCAAACTGTGGAAAGAGCCCAGATTTCCACCAACGGATGAATGGATAAAGAAGATGCTGTCAGTGTACACGATGGAATATTACTCAGCCATCAAAAAATGAAATCTTGCCATTTGCAATGACGTGGATGGAGCTAGAGGGTATTATGCTAAGTGAAATAAGTCAATCAAAGAAAGACAATTATTATATGATCTCACTCATTATGGAATTTAAGAAACAAAACAGAGAATGATAGGGTAAGGGAAGGAAAAATAAAGATGAAATCCGAGAGAGAGACAAATCATAAGAAACTCTTAAATATAGAAAAAGGGTTGCTGGAGGGGAGGGGGATGGGGTAACTGGGTGATGGGCATTAAGGGGGGCTCGTGATGTAATGAGCACTGGGTGTTATGTGCAACTGGTGAATCACTGAACTCTCCCCCTGAAACTAATAATACAGTATATTGTAACTAAAATTAAATTAAAAAACGAAAATAAGAAAATAAATAAAAATACTGTTTTATCTTTCTGCCACCAAAATGTGTTCCAGATTCATCTTGTACTTTCTTTGCTCCTGTTCTCGGATCAGCCCGGGGATCAGCCGTGGTTCCTTCCGGCACAGAATGGTATTAGGAAGTCAGGAGGGACCTGGGTGTGCTCACTGTTGTTGAGACGTGCTATACCCAGACCCAGGCGTCAGACAGAGTAAGGAGACAGATGGAAGTGTGACAGCAAGATGGATGAATGGACACGTGCATGCACAGACACATGCCATTAAGCCTAATTTTATTTATGTATATTGAACACTGTGACTTCAGACACACTTGTTGCTCCGGTTTCTTCTAGTTTTCTGTCTCTGTAGTGAGGAACATGGTTACTGTTGCCCTTGGTGTGTTTATTTATTGATCAGTCCCCGCACTTGCCAGCTGCACCTCTTTCCTCCTGTTGAGCTCCAGCGCCTTGTCTCCATCCTTGCTTGTCTCCTTCCTCGGGGGCCTTGCTGTCAGCCCCCCACCTGGGCCTGTGCCCTCTTGGGGGGCTGGACCACTCTCCTCGGGCACAGACACGCGCATTCTGTTTAGAAAGGACAGGGACGCTTTCAAGTACTTATTCTCCAGTTGTTTATTTTTGTTTCATTTCAGTGAGGGCTAAAGCCATTGTGTATTCATTTTGTAGACCTCAGCCAAAGCTTGTAGTGTGTTAAGACAGACACATGAGGTGTTCAGTAAATGCGGACTGAACAGATGAGTCAGTTGTTGAGAGAGCCAATGAAAGGCGTATTAAATACTTAAAGCCTCACCCTGAAAGAGCCTTTAGGTGAGTATAGAATAGTATTTGTCTTTAGTTGATTTAAGAGGAAGTGAGATCAAAATTGCTTAGAGTCGCTTTGAGTGTTGAATATAATGTTTCTCTGGCGAGCAGGGTTTTTTATTGTTTGCATGTCCGTGGTCACAGACTGCTCTGCCAGTGTAACAGGTGTTCTTGCTGGGACCCTCCATCTTTCCATAGAAAGTCCTGGACAGACACAGGTGCTGGGGCCTGGTTCTTCATGTGGACTCGGGCTCCCCACCCTCCACATCTACCAAATAGCTGTCTGTGGGACCCTGGGCAAAGGGGCAAGCAAAACTGTGTTCCTTCCCTTTCTCCGCCTGCTACTGCCTAAACAAGTAGAGCTGACTTAATTTGACTTGCTTTTTACATCTGTTATTGCTTGGGATTAGAAATAAATACTGTCCTGAAAGAGATTATACTCAGAAGAGGGAATTTGTCATGGATATATTTATCTTCTGTCTCTTTCCTCACATTTTACACATAGTACAGCCTTGATAAATAGTGACTTGTTTTAGGTACGAGTTGCTGTGCTGACATTAGGGATAGTTTTGTTTTTGTTTTTTTTAATATTCCAAATAAGTGACTTCAGAGTTAATGAACAGACTCAGGAAGCTAGGCCTAGAACTCGGATTGATGTCTTCAGGCCACAGAGCAGAATTCCTGTGGACTCTGCCATTGATACTGACGCTCACTAAACATGGAGTCCTTACTTCTCTTCCTTGCAGGAACGTCGATGGCGATGCTGTGCTCTGCAGAGCCGTGTGGCTGCGGAGTGGCATTAGGGACCCTCTCCCGCTGCCACAAACACAGACATCCGCACGAGAGGTGGAGAAACAGACAAACGTGACACTACTGCATAAAGTGCATTAACCTGTGGAAATGAGCGGCTTGTGTAGGATACAATTTAGAGAAGGATTTATTTTGTTTTGGTTGAATATTTAGTCATTCAAGCAACAGTCTTCTTAAGTTAAAGTCAATAATTTGTTTTTTTATTACAATTACAAAAATTGTTTCATAGCCTTAAGACACAGACATGGTCTGAAACACACAACATAGAAAACAGAATTTTCATAATGGGCCAATTTAATATGTTTTTAATTCCAAACAATATAAAGAAAAATGACTACTTCCAAGTTTTAATTTCGGGCTAAGATGATGCATTTGTTTCGTACTTTAGATAAATGCAGATTACATCGCAACGGCTTGATTTCTGGGCAATGTGCTCACTTTGCCTTCTTAGCAGTCAAGTCAGATTATTATGGAATGTATTCTAGATTCTAGAAGAAAATCAGATTGAGAAGTTTCCTCAAATTCTTTAATCAGTCATCTGTTCTTCGAGATCTGTTCTCAAACCTTGGCTTTCTGCATCAAGAATCATAACACTTCTAAATCTGTGGTTGCTAATTAACTAAGACCAGTAAGTGCATCATTTTTCCCTTAAAGTCAGTGTGAGTAGTTCAAGAAGTAAAAATGTTGTTTCTTATTTTGTTAATGCTGCAGTGCTAGCTTTTCAACGTAAAACGGTAGTTTTCATCCATCCTTCTCTCATCCTAGGGTGGTGGGAACCTCTTCTTACTGGTCCAGCCTGCTCCTCTTTATTGCCCAATCTGAATTTCTCTGTTAGTTTGGTTGTTGGCTGCAGCTGGAGCTGTTTGCTGCTGTTACTAATTAATATGAAGTTGTTTCTGTTTATAACTTTTTTTTCCTTTTTATGGGGGCGGGGCAGAGGGAGAGAGAGAATCCTAAGAAGGCTCCACGCTCAGCGTAGAGCCCAACACAGGGCTCCAGCTCCCGACTCTGAGATCATGACCTGAGCTGAAATCAAGAGTCAGACCCTTAACCAGGCATCCCTGTTCATAATCTTTTGATACCAATTCACCGTACATGTTTCATAATAAGAAATTGAGTATAAATCCTCTGTTTTCTGTTTAGTGCTTTACTGCTGTCCGTAGAATTACCTGGGATGCTGGTAACTTGCTCCTACATCCATTCATGAACACTGGTTTTATGCTAGTGCTTTTTAAGGCACAGGACAAACATGGGGACATAAACGTCTGTCCCTGGAAGAGCTCATCGTCTGCTCAGTGGGAGACACGTTAACAGACCACTTTAAAACGGACTGGTCCTTCATAATCTTACTAGTCCTCAGGTGTCTGGGGAGCACTGAAGACTGATCCTAACAGACCTGCGGTTGTGAGGGAGGTGTGGCCTGGAGGGGGTCAGACTGGAGGAGGGGGCTACAGGGTGCTCCCAGTCAGGGGCGAGCAGAGACCCTGCTGGGGGCACAGGTCCTGGACCAGGAATGATTCGGCACTGTTGTCGTGTGTGGTTATGGAAGGGGGTGGCAAGAGCTGTCCTTGAAGAAACAGTTAAGGCCTCGATCACACAGGGCCTTCTATGCCCCCGTGGAGTGTTTGAGCCAGAGGAAGATGAGCTAAGGGCAGGGAGATGTGTGTGGTAGATTCTTCTGACTGCTGTGGAAGACTGGTTCAAAAGGCCTGACAGCAGACGAGGTCTGCTGAGACCCACTTCGGACAGTTAAGTGTCGTCATCTCTACGGCACAAGATTGAGGTAGTGATACTGTATATTCTCTTCACAGTGCATTGCCTGACACCTCATAAGTGCTCAAAAATGCAGTCAGAGGTGCAAGAGAACTAGAAATTTTAAAGTATTAATGGAAAGAAAATATGTAGCTTGGTGTCCAGCTTTTGAGTTTTTAAATAGATTAAAACAAATTTGATGGTCTTAAAACTGAGACTTGATTTGAAAGAGCTGGGTGCTCTTGAGAGTCAAGAAGCCA
Organism: Ursus arctos; assembly: GCF_023065955.2. NCBI lineage: Eukaryota > Metazoa > Chordata > Mammalia > Carnivora > Ursidae > Ursus > Ursus arctos. The sequence continues at coordinate 860,020 of NW_026622841.1, read as the reverse complement.
AGTGTTAAAGAAACCAAGGTGGTGTTTCTGTGTGAGCAGTAGAAAAGAAAGCCAACACAGCCAAACTGTCCCTTCGTAGACATCCCGTCGTAGCCTGCTCTGGAAAATAGAGGAATGGGAGAAGCAAGAAAGAGAGATGTGGGTGTGGAGTTCTTGCCTCTTGGAGCAGAACCCCCAGTAGCATAGCTGTGGAAGCAGAAGACACCAAGGCCCCAGGCCCTGCCCAGGTGAGCCCCTCCCACAGGTGCTGCAGGCCTCAGAGTCGTCCGGGACAGTCTCAGAAGTTCCTGTGCCGCCAGGAGGGTGCAGATGGGGGGGACGACCAGGAAAATGACTTCTCGGGTGCTGACTACCGACCCTGGGACTTCAACACCCAGAGCTGATACCATGCAGATAGTGGCCAGGGGAGGTGGCCTTCCCATCCTCAGATGCCACTAGGCCCCCCTCACCCTATCCTGGATCTTAGATGTAGGGGTGGGGAAACAGAGTGGCAAAGGCCAGAATGCAATTTAATTTAAATCTGAACTACTAATTACGAATTTCAGGATGTGACCAGATTATATTCTGTTAGATTGAATATTTCGGGATTTATTTTAGGAAAATAAAGTTATGCTTTGCACATCTCACCCTACATCCTATAAAAATGATACCTGCTACTCTAAAACTTCCCAGATGTTGGCAGTTTGAGGAGCTTTTGATACTTGCAGGTAGAGAATTCTAGGTGTGGTTAGATAGGATTCTGTACCTGCTGGTTAGGGTAGAGAGTTGACAGTTGGGAACGTGGGGGTAGATGCTGTTCTCATGCAAACTGTCTGAGTAGGCTTGGGCCAAGGGTGACACCTGTGCTCCTCCAAGAATTAGTGTGGTCAGAGGAGTAGAACCCACACGCAAGGGCAAAGGTATGAGTTGAATCAGAGAAGAGTTTGAAGCCAGAGGGAAGGATCACCAATGTCAAATGCAGCAGACCAGAATATACACATGGCTCTGACTGTCCGCAGGGCCCGGTGACCTCCAGGATGAGCAGGGCGGCGGGGGAGGGGTCGAGGCGATGAGTACTGTCAGGCTGAGTGTTGTTTACAGGACAGAAACCAATGTGGCCAAGCTTCTGGGCCATGGTAATAGCAAGGAGGAGATGGACGATTCCAGAGACACTAAGTCGGTAGACTAAAGTCCCAGAGGACATGGGAGGGTCTTCAGCAGAGAGGAGGGCATCCTTGACTGGATGAGGGACGTCCCATTTCACGGGACAGGAGGAGGAGAGCAGGAGGGGCTCTGGTCGGTACAGGTTCGTTCAGAGATGGCTGGTCATGAAACACCACTCAGCTCTGTGTTCTGAAGTAGGAAACGTGCTTGTCTGTCAGTAAAGTCGGGGGGAGCCCTCGGGCCTTGAGAAAAACCTTGGGAATTTGGAGTAGAGGACCAGGAGAGCAAGCTGTTACAGAGCAAGTAGAGAGATTGACCCACGTTGCTGAGGCTCTAGTAGAGGCTGGAGATGCCATTTCTAGAAGGATGTTCTTAAGTTGCTGTGTGACTCTCTCCAGCAATGATCCTCCAGGAGCAGAGATAGGGATGTTGGGTTTTGCTGTCAGGGTTGTGTGGGCTGTGAGTCAGATAAGCTAACGTGCTGCCACAAATGGGCCCTGACATCACCATGGCTTGGAGAACAGCCCTGGGCTCTTTGCCCACGGAGTGCTCTCCTTGGAGTGACTGGGGACTTGGGTTTCTCCTAGCTGGTGGTTCCAACCCCCCCGCCCCAGGGCCTTGGCACCCTCACCGCATCTAGCCAGAAGTGGGGAGCACAGGGCCCCATCCAGTGTCGGCCTTGGAAGTTGGCACTCCTGGCCCTACAGCAGAAAGGAGTTGAGCTGACAAAATCAATGACTGTCTCCCGAAATCTGAGAGACAGGCTGAGATCTGCTGAGCTGGGACTGTAACCTGGAAGGAAAAATTAAGTCATTCCGACAGATTCTGGAGGACAAGTATGGACTGTCTGAGGCTGGGACGTGGGTGCTGCCATCTTGGGGGCTCCCTTTCGGGGGCTTTTACCTGCAGAGCCCCACCCACTCTGCAAGGCTGGGAGGGGACAGTGAGGAGTGTGCCCTCCATAACAGGGTCTTACTGTAGGCAGTGAAAAGCCTATCTGGCCTTGTCCCCCCTGTGGAGGGCATTTCACTCAGCCCCCCATTTGTGAAGGTGACAGATCCATTGAAAACCTGGGAGTGAGTTACGAAATTACAGAATGCTCCCTGGCCCCACACCTTAGCTGCACACCGGCGGGTCTCCAGTGCCGCGGTAGCAGGTTCCAGATGGAAGAGCTGGGGGCACACAGACTCCCCGAGGAGCCACAGTCAGGAAGCCTGAGTCGGCAGGGGAGGTGGGGCAGGGGAGACGGAGCGAGGACTCTGGAGGTCCTCAGGCACCTCTAGCTCCTGCCCAGGTGTGCAGGGCATCTCACCTGGTCCATCATATCCAGCTTTAAACAAACCTCGTAAGACATGCTGACAGGGAAAACAGTTTGAAGAGACAAAGCCAACATGAGACCCAGACTCACAGAGGGCACAGCTTTTGGAGTTAGCGGACGGGATGTGAAAGCACCATGGTCAGCGTGTTACGGGCTCTGGTAGGAAAAGCTGAGGTTGTGCAGGAGCAGATGTGGGTGGTGTGGTGTGTGTGCGTGCAGGGGGGGCATGCTATAGAAAGGACCTTTTAAAAGGATCACTGTGACAAATGAAGGGCCACAGTGAGCTGAGCTGCACACCGCCAGCTTGAAGATACGTCAAAAGAAACTTGCAGATGAGAAGCAAAAAGAAAAAAAAGAATGAAAAAGGGAACAGATGCCTGGAGCAGAGGCTTTGAGAAGTGAGGGACCGTGTCAGAGGGTGTAACGTGCCTGTGATGGGTACAGCAGCCAGGGGGTGGAGCAGATAAGTGACTGGAGCCGTAAGGGCAGAGTGTTGCCTAAAATTAATGACAGACGCCAAACCACAGATCCTGAAGCTCAGAGAGCAAGCCGGACAAATGCCAAAAATGCTAAACCCACTTGGGTCACACTGACACTGTAGCAACCCAGACACAGAATCTTGACAGGAGCCAGAGAAAGTAAGAGCACTGGCCTGGAGAAGGCACAGACCACGACCCACCAGGGCAGGCTGCGCCCATGGCAACACCACACTCATGGCCAGGGAGGAGCAGCCAAGGCGGGTGGTAGCCGGCAAGCTCCTGGAATGTTCTGACCAGACTGAGGGGAGAAGAATCATGGCTGGAGGGTTAGCTGAGTCTTCCAGAGACCAGCAGGGAGGAGAAACCTCTAGATTTAACACAGTCACACAGTTTAGAAATCCAGAGCGTGAAACCCCTCTCTCCTCTACCATCTTCCCAGTTCCTGCTCCCAGAAGACCAGCTCCGCCAGCGCAGAGGGCTGTGTTCGCGGGCTTGTGTGTGTGCACCCCGTGCCGCCAGACCTTTGCTGGCGGGCCACCATGTGCAGGTGCAGCTTGCGGGAGCGCTCCCCCGCGGTCAGCTTGCTCTGGCTCCGTCCCTCCGCGCTGTGCTGGGTTTGAGCAGTGGGCGGGGGGCTTCTCTGCTGGACTCCGTGGACTCCCGCAGTCGTGTTTGGGCCGTCGTAGATGGCCGCGTGCCGTACATACTTCATGAGCTGCTTGCTCAGTTTCTGCAGTTTCAGACACGCTTTTTGGTTCGCCTCCTTCAAGGGTTAGATCCAGTTCCACACCTACTTACTTTTCCTCTGGAATAGTCTTCCTCCACGTGTCTTGTTACCAGCCCTTCATTTCATCCTTCAACAGTGAAGGTTTTCCTCAGTACTTGGGTTTTGTTTGACAACAGGAATGATACTTAATTTCTGTTTTATGGTTTTGATTTTCTGTTTTAGTTTTTGTTAACACACATGCACAAAAGTCTGCAAACCAGCGAGTCCTCGCAAAGTGAGCACACACGCCTAGTCCATTACTTGGGCAAGAAATAGAACTTTACCTGCACTCCAGAAGCTTCCTTTCCCTGCCCTTTCCTCCCCCAAAATAACCACTGTCCTCTCCTATCTAATTGACATTATTTTTGTTGGATTTTGAAGTTTACAAAAAATGCAGTTATGTGAAATGTATTCTTTTGTGTCTGGCTCTTCTGGCACAGACTCTTCACGTGTGAAGTTGGTTGTGTGCTCCTCTCTCGGCCATGTCTGTGCACGAGTCCAAGATGTAAGTAAACCATCGTTGTGTGACGTGTCCTGCAGCTGGGGATCTTTTGTTTCCCGCCAGCTCTTGGACGTTAACGATGTTGGTGTGCGTGTGTGTGTATGCGCACAGATCCAGTTTCTCTTGGGTGGGTGCCTGGGGAGTGGGGTTGCTGGGTCACAAGATGTCTTTACATTCATTTCATGTAATTCCAGTCTTCCACAACGAGCACACCCGTTTTCATTCCTACCAGTGCTGGGAGTTCAAGTTCCGCTGGGACCTTACGCACACTTGTGTTGTTCATTTTTTCCCAGTTGTAGCCTTCTGGTGGGTATGTGTTGATGTCCCACGGTGTTCTTAGTTTTCCTTTCCTGGACGACTAGTGAGATTGAGCTTCCTTTGTGTGTCTGTAGTCCGTTCAGGCATTGTTGGCTTGAGAATCACCTGTGGGTGTCTTTTGCCTGCTTTGCTGGTGGACTCCTAGTCTTTCTCTGCGTTGTAGGGCTGCTCGGTTCACGCTGCTGTGAGCGCGTGGCCAGTTAGATGCATTACTTCCACTGTTCACCTCCTCATGCTCTTCGTGCTGTCTTGACGAATAGTGATTCTTAATTCTAATGTAATCCAATGTGGTTTTTTTTGATTTAAGAAATCTTTCTCTACCCTAGGTCATGAAGATACTCTCTTACCTTCTAGAAGTTTTTATTTTACCTTTCTCACATCTCTAGATGTCTGGGACTAGGTTTCGTGTTTCATGTAAGGGTGGGACAGTTTGCATTTTTTCCCCGTGTAGACATCAGTGGGCCCATAACCCTGTTGAAGGTCCATCCATCCTTCGTGGTGATGCAGGTTCAGTCCCATGTCCGCATACAGTGGGTGCGCGTGCTCTGTTCATCAGTTTCCGTTCTAATAATCTTCCATTACTTCGGGGTTTGGATTAGGATTGCGTTCACTCTCCTTGGAACTTTGATGAATATTGTGTATCCCTTTCTGTTTTTTCAGGTATGATTTAATTTTTTCAATAATATTTTATGATTTTTCTCTGTAGAGTTTCATACACATTTTGTTTGATTTACTTCTAGGTAGTTAGATCTTGTTGATGCTGTTTCAGTTGTTAACCTCTTAAAGATTTCATTTTCTGTTTACTGCCATATAAAAAAATAGTTGCAGTGAAGGCTTTTATTTCCAACTTGGTTTCCCTTTAAAAATATTAAATGCATACTTTGCATTTTAATTACAGATCCTGGTCAGATGTTGAGCACTGTCGTCTCAAGAATCTACCCTGTCTTGGGGTACCTGGGGGGCTCAGTCAGTTAAGCGACTGCCTCCTGATCTCGGCTCAGGTCGTGATCTCAGGGTCGTGAGATTGAGCCCTGGGTCAGGCTCCACACTGGCCTGTTTAACATTCTCTCTCTCTCCTTCTGCCCCACCCCTCTAAAAAAAAAGAAACCTACTTTGTTTGGCCAGTTGATAGTTTTTTAAATGAGAACCTTGGTGACTCGTAGCACAAGACTGTCTTTACTGCCGTTGGTCAGGTGCTGTGGGCATCTCAGGGCCCCAGCAAAGCCATTTCCCGTCTCTGTGAGGGAGGCACATTGTGGGTTCCTGACGTGTAGGTGCAGAGGTGCACGAAGCACTTTGGAAAGGAAAGCACAGTGACTCCTGTCCGTTTGGGCTGCTGTGAGACCAGAGTGCAGGATGACCCTCAACAGGTTGGTCCGGCCTTTTTTATTCCAATTCCGTACATTCCCATGTGTGTACTGAGTGATGAGGTGGTCGCTTTGAAGATGCTTGGCCAAGTGCAGATCTTACTCCAGCCCTTTTTACTCATGGAATTGGCCTTAGTAGTTGACCGTCCTGGCTGGTCCTGAATCACTCTTCTGCCCCTACCGCAATTCATAAGCTGTGCGTAGACAGGCTGTGAAATACCGCTCCCTTCCTCTTCCTCTGGTGTTGAGATGGTGGTGTGTGTGATAGTGGCTGAGGGGCCAGGAGCCAGCGTGACCTCCTGTTGGAGACAGCTGTCCGGATGATTAGATTTCAGAAGGGGGAAAGATCTGCAGCATCCAAGTCGGCTATTCTGTAACAGCGTTTCTGCTTCGATTTGAAAGAAATCAGAATAAAAGAGAAGTACGTGCATTGTCGTGACGTAAGAACAAGAATGATGGCGGTCGGCTTCAGTGAGCAATTCCCATGTGCCGGCTATGGGCCAGGCTACCGAGGTACCAGGATGGTGTCCTGGGCAGGCAGACTGAGTCATCCATGCAGAGGGCTCTGAGGGGAGAGGGTGCCTTTCAGCCAGAGACCCCAGCGGGCCGAGATGTATCTCCCCTCGGAAGAGCTTCCAAAGGCCACTCTGGGAGGTACGTGGGGCCAGCTGCCTGGTTGTGTGGAGCTGGACTGGTTGAGCGGCAAGGTTCTGCCCGTGTGCCTGCCAGTATGTCTCCTGTCTCCACTGCCCACAGTCAGTTACTAGTTGTGCATCTGGAGAGGAAACAAAGATGGTGAGTTTGCACAGAGGCCAGATTACATTACAGCACTTCACGCGGCCCTGTGCACACGACTGTTCTCGTGGAGCGGGGCCCCAGGATGAAGCGTGAGCCCCTGAGCTGTGGGAAGACACGTGCGCTGAAGCCTGCCTGAGGCCTATTGTCGCAGTGACAGGCAGATGGGAAGATGGGATGTGCTGCCGTGTATTATAGCTACTTAAAATAGTCTGGGAAGAATTAATTCGTTTAAATTCTAGTCATTATGGTGCCATTTCCTACCATCATGTCATACTTATTTTGAAAGGAAATTGAAGAAAAATTAGCTTACCTGTGGTGGATCATTGTTTAAGAGAAATCTGATGACCAAAGCTCACTTCAGGCATTCTTCTATAGTTTAAAGTGCTCTTCATGTAAGTTATATGATTGTCCTTTAGGGGGAATATGTGTCCAACCTTGCTGTTCTTGAGAGCATTGTTTTGTAAGGACAGTTAGTCATCAGTTAAGCATCAAAGCTCTGAGAGATGCTGAAGGACACAGAGGAGTGGAGAGCGCACCTGTGCGCGTCCTTCAGGCCTGCGTTTCCACATGCCTCCGCCATGGCTCTTTGAGGACACCTTCCTGTCCAACCCAGAACCTCGGGGCTCCACACACACCGCCACGTCCCGTCCCTTCTTGGAGCTCGGTAGAACCCACCTAGAGCGTGGGAGGGAAGGCTTGAGGTAGAACAGGCAGGTGCCGTGGGTTATTTGTCCTTTGATTACTTTGCTGGATGAAAGACTTGCCTGTGCGCTCTGTTCACTTCCCTGATGGTCGTTTTGGTCAGTCATTTCGTTTAGTCTGTTCTTTCTTCCCCAAAGTAGTTGGTGCCATGTCAGCAGGTTTTACCACATGTAAATAAAAACAGTAAAGAAAAACACTTTGATAAGATTTGACCAGTCTTTATTTTGGAAGTGTTGTAGTTAATGGGAAGTGCGACCGGAGATCTAATTTCAGGGATGAAAATGAGGTCACTTGCAGTGCACGGGAGCAGGCCCAGGAAGCGTCCACAGCCGGGCTGTGTCCGGCCCAGGAAGCCAGACGGGAGGAGGAGACCGAAGCTCCTGGGAGGTCAGCCGTGAGTGCTGACCTGTGGTGGAGTGGGATCCAACAACAGGAGTCATGCAGCAGCACATGGTGAAAGGCATTGGGTGGGAAATGGCTAAGGTCATAAGAGGTCAGGAATTAATCAGACCAGAAATGAAACTATTTTATGTAAATTATTACTGTGGAATTATCTTGTTAAAGTAAATCAGTTACTTACACATTTATGTTTTGTTTGCCTGGAGCATTTTTGCCTGCATCTTTTTTCACATAGAATGAAGACTCATGAACTCCAATCCAGTGTTGAACTAGCTCCCTGGTGGGTCCATCCCCCAGCCTCTCGGAAATCTTACTACCTCTGTCTCCTCACGTCTGGCCTGGCTGCTCTGTCATAAGACTTTATTTTTGAGCACCAAGTCTTGATAGACCACCTCTGAGATTCCGAGACTCTTCTCAGATCTCTGAGGAGCCGCGGCCCCTTACCCTCTTGCTGATATGTGGGGTGTGTTCTCCGTGAGCAGCTGCAGGTGCCGGGGAGCTCTCCGTGCAGACTCCCTGCAGCCGCGGCGGTTCCGGCTTCCGCCATAAACAGCCCTCATCCAGAGGGAGAACCTGTTGAGTGTATTCTGCCGTAAGACAATTCACTAATTACTAGAATTTTAGCTCCCTTAGTTTAGGGCAACCTTTTCGTCATTACGTGGCATGCTTGTTTTTAGCAGCTAATATGTGTAATTACATTTAAAATAAGTGGCTCCGAGTGCTTTAACAGCATTTTGATATTAGTGTTGTGACCTAGCAGTTGTCTTCTGGTGGCTGAATAATTAATTTGTGTCTAAGAGCTTTTACGTTTGATAGTTGCCTAACACGGGGTTTCCTTGTGGAAGGCTTGCTGGCTTCCAATGACCCTGAGCTGCCATCTGGTACAAATTCAGAGTGCTTCTGTCATCTGCTACTAATTGCTGTCACCTGCACGTTGCCGTCCCCCAGAGCTGAGTGTGTGTAAGCAGGATGCATATGGCCTTTCGGAGTGGGGTCCTCCACGCACGCACACATGGACCCCTGGAAGGGGAGCACAGCGTGGGCTGTGGGGTTTCTCAGTACAACCATGGGGAAGTTCATTTGTATTTTCGTGCACAAGGTATGAATGACGGTGACCGTTTGGGGAGGGTAATTAATTCACTAAATCCTAGCATTGTGTCTGTTTTATGATTTGTTTTAATGGTTCTAGCACTTAGTAGCCTGTTTAGGCTGGTAAGATTGTTTCCACGACATTTTACAGAAGACTTCTTTAAATCCTCTCCTGTGAACGGATAAACTTTAGTCAGGGCACTAGCCTCTAGCACCATATTATATTAATGTATTTTACTTGTAATTTAGAGAACAAGAAGAATGCCCTGATTTGAGGCTAAACTGTCCCCCGTGGCACTGGCACAGCTGATAATCGCGAACTAGAAAGATGTGTATATCAAATAGTTTACAAAATGAAGCCAGCTGTGTTTCCCTACATACTGTGGCTTCCTGACATGCATCATTAAACCTTATTAGCTACTTCCTTTTACAAAGATTCTTGTAGTCTTGAACATTGCATATTAACATTTTCTGCCCCTCCAACTGGAAATTATTTGCTTTATTGTAGAGTGTCAACTTGCTCTAGTTTCTGATGCGTTCTAATTGGTACTTTAGAGTGTAATCATCGTGAGATACCACGCCATGCATTTCTTTATTTGGAAATTAATACAGACCTTTTCACTTTATCTGTCAATCTGGGCAACTTTTCACACAATTCCTAACTCCTGGGATTGCTTACAAGCCATTAAGTATGAAATGGCTCATAAAATGTCTTTGAAGACATAAAGTAACACAAAAATTTTAGATGTTTAAAATAGTGTTACATTTTGCCAAGATACCACTAATAAAGCTCTGACACAGACAGTTTTCGTAATAAAGGAGGTAAAGTAAAGCAAGATGGAAAGTTTCTTCAAGCACCTCAAGTTGTTTAAAATTTTCAGCAAATCTGCTAAATTCCATTTTTCTTGAAAAACGAGAATGTAAATCATGAGAACCGTGGACTGACTCAACGTTAGATGTTAGACCCACTGGCCACTCTCCATCGGTGTGTGTCTCTCTCTCTGCCATTCTTTGTCGGCCTTACTGCTGATGCTGACTGGGGGGGTGCGCAGGACATGTTCACAAAGGTGTCATCCGAGGTGTTTGAGACACTGGTCCCCAGTGCGTCATGGGTGGCCCGTGTGCTTGGTGCCGGTGCAGTCAGGGGGCATGCGTCTCATTGCCAGGGAGCTTCGCAAGTTCACAGAACAGTGATCCTGGCTTGGATTCCAATAAATATCTTAGGCAGAGATCTTGTCAAGTCAGCTAATGACTTTTTTTTTTTTTTTTTTTTTATTTATTTACTCAACAGAGATAGAGACAGCCAGCGAGAGAGGGAACACAAGCAGGGGGAGTGGGAGAGGAAGAAGCAGGCTCATAGCGGAGGAGCCTGATGTGGGGCTCGATCCCATAACGCGGGGATCACGCCCTGAGCCGAAGGCAGACGCTTAACCGCTGTGCCACCCAGGCGCCCCATGACTCTTGATTTAAAAGCACTATTGAGTGGTTTATGTCATGATAGGTGCTGGATATTTGGAGATTGGGGTAGAGACCTTAAATGGTCCATAAATTCCTGCATATTTACACAATAACCTAAGAAACACTGAGGGGAGACAGTGACGCGTGACCGGACGCCATTGCAGCCTTTGTATGACGTGGCAGCTGGCAGCGTGGCGCGGGTCCCGGTGGGGCTGCCTGCAGAGGCTCACATGTGGAACTGTGCTGAACGAAACTCTGCCGCTGGAGCAACTGAGCGTCTCTTCCTGCTCTGTCCTCGCTCCCCACCCCGGAATGTGTGACTTAGAACTCCAGCTTCATAGGCTGCGTTTAGTGGTCTACTGAAATCCCCAGTAGAAGCAGATTTTCTGGAATCTGAACTCTGTCGACTAAAGCTGGTGAACTGCCCTGCACGGACCTGACATACGTTGTGTTTGTTGGTAGCCCAAAGAAGAGTTTAAATGTAACATTTTGAAGTGGATCACCGAGCAAGTTTCTGACTTTATTTTGGAGACTCCTGCGTATCCTGACCTCTTACGAAAGAGGATTTCGGGTTTCATTGTAAATTAATGACCTCATTTACTAATAAAAATTGAACCGTTTCCTTAACCAAAATTTTATAAGGGAACAAACCAGGCGGAAAGGTGGTACCCTCTGGCCCCATTACATACAATTTCTTTAACAAAAGAAAAGAAACAAAAAACAGTTCTCACAGCGCAGTGCTAGGCAGGCTCCAGGGCCAAGGGCTGCTCTGGTCATCCATCGGCCCCGTGCTTCCTAGTGATGGGCAGTCCTCGCTGTGGACTGTGCTGGGGAAGGGGTGCTCTGACCTGTACCCTCCCCCAAACCCAGCCTTTTCTTATCCCCTGTGGTCCAGCAGCCCTAAGCCACTCACCAGAATAATTCCTTCAACACCTCATTTTCTGGATGTCAGAAGGCGCTCACATAATTATTTTCTAGCTCTTCAAAAAGAGTTGAGAGGGTTTCCTGAAGGAAGCTGTCACTGTGCTCGGCAGTTTCAGGATGCAGTAGCGGTGGAAGTCCTGGCTGTATGTTCAGTAATTTCCTTAACAAGTAGTCGTAGAGCCTGGATTTTAGTACTCGTATTATTAACATCCTTAGCAGCACAATACTGTTTTCTAGCCAATAGTATTTTACAAATTATAACTAAGTGAATAAGAATGTGTTTTAAGGGCATTTCTGAAACACACACATAAGATATTTAAAATAAAGGACTTGACACATTGAGGAGAAAGTAAAGACGCACATGTGCACGTGTCTCCCAGAAGAAGACTCTGCTGGGCAGTCTGGTCTTCTCCATGCAGACCTGTGAAGAGACGAGCGTGTGAGAGGCCAGCCCCAGCCCCCCTTCCACCTCCAGCAGTGCTGCGGGAAGCACGGTCTCCCCTTCAGTTCTTGAGATGCCTAATAAAAGCCTTTCTGTAAAAGTATCAGTACCATTTAGAGTTATTATTAGAAAAATCTGATTTTCGTGTTGCTAGGGAACAAAGAAATCTCAAGAGCATCGGGTGTACTGTGGGCCAAGCCCCTGGGCGAGAGGCCGCTCTTGTACCTGTGACCTGGGCTTCGTCCCTCCTCCCGGGTCCCTCCAGGCTTTGTAGTTTAAACACAATGACAGCATTGCTAGACCCCAAACTCGTGGGTATTGTGTTTGTAGATAGTAAGTATTTGAGAGTAGGTTAATGCTATTTGTAGAGTATCTGTTAAATATAAAATGACTAATTTTAATGACGTTGACATCCAAATGCCTGACCTGGAATTCCACTTATGTGAATGATGTTGAATGTTAAGGTTTCTGGTGTCATTGGAAAGCTTAGGTTATTGAAGTGATTATTTTAAATTGGTGAGTGGTCTTGGCAAAACCATTTAAAATTGATAGCTTCTACACTGTTAGGACAAAAATAAGGTAAATATATGCAGGATCTTGAAACCATCAATGTAAGCTGTTGTTACCGTTTTATCGATTTAGTTTATAATAGATCTAAATCTTCAGAAGCCTTAGTACCCTAGTACTGTGCTGATTACCTGCAGTGTCCTGGACGTATTCTGGATGTCTGACCTCTAAACACGATTCCTTCTAGGACAGTATGTTTCTGTTCAGGAAATTCCGCTCTTGTAAGTCCATCAATTCTGGCTTGAATTCTGCATGGCAAAAATAGATGTTTAGGGTAACCCTTTTTGGCAAAAAAAAAAAAATACGTCTATGTACATAACATGTATTCAATATACTGAATTGGTTGAATTAGAGATCAAAGTTCTGCATTCAAAAAAAAAGCAGGCTTTCAGGATTCAGAAAAAATGAGCATCAAACGTGATCGCCCTCTGCTGGCTCAACTACAGCATGGCACCCCTTTGCTTTTGCTGGCTGTCCCTGCCAGGAATCCTAGTCCAAAAACAGCAGCAAGATATTAACATGAAACCTGCCAGGAGGCACACAGGTTATATTCAGTAAAGAGCTGGCATGTACACTTTAGTACACTCATGTCCCTGATTTTCAAATAAATTATTTGGACTATTGTGAAATAAGATTAGGAGTACTCTATACTAGAAAATTATGGGGTTTTCTTAATATTCGGTAGTGGATTTTAATGTAACTTGTGTACATAGAGTACACATTAAATTTCCCAATACCTTCCAGGCTGTTTTGCATGCTTGCACATACTCATTTTTGTTTTAAATATGGCATTGATGTGTCACAAGTTGTATACAAGAGTATTTGAAATATTTTATAATGTTAAAAATTAAACTTACCACTTATTTTTAAGTCACTGTATTGCTTTAAATTTGATGACTTCTGATATATTGGTTATACTTTAATAAAGGTTCTAATATGACAGAGGAAGCAGTCAGACAGTAGCCGACATGACCAGATTGTCCTTCAGGACCATACAGCGAGCCTACGTTTTGCAAAAACAAATCTGAGATGTGTGCGTGTGTGTGTACAGATGTTCATGGACAACCTCCTGTTTCCTGACATTTCTGTCAGTTATAAAAAATATGCTGTTGAGTGGATATGTCATGTCGGAAACGCTAAAGCCAGTATTGAAATTTCTCCAATCATCAGGGTCAGCAGTTTGACAAAATAGCTTCATTCTGTGCACTCGAGCCCCTTCAGACTCAGCAGGTAACATGTTTGCAGATTTCAGGAACATTTCACCTTTAACAACATGTTTGCCGTGGGCCAGCTGACACGTGGTCTGACAGTGTAGATCAGCCCGAGTTTGTGTAAACCAGGCTCACTAAGGGCTTACCTTGAATTTCCTGTCTCCTCTCTACTTTCGCCCATTGATATGCAAAGTGGTTTTACTTCTTGCTGAATAGCTGATCCTCACATTAGTACTTTTTTGTTCATGTGAAAAATATAACAACCCCATTTTCTTTTTAAATGTTCAACATTCAAGGAAAACCATCTTATGTAATAACTGTACAGGAAGCACGGAAGAAACCTTAATTGCTGAATTATAGAAGAGTCAGGCAAAATTTGTTGGTAGGTAAAAATGCAGGATATGAAATATTCTCTAACAACAGGCTTTAAAATGTGTATTGTGTAAATATACATTTCGAATTTTAAAAATCAAGGTGATATATTGTAACATTAAGAATTGTCGCACTGATACTTATTTAGAGAGCTTTTAAAAGCAGAGATTATTGAGCCAATAGACTAAAACGGCTCAGAGAAACGCTGCTTATTTCGCAGATCACTGAGGCGATAAGCGGGAATAGCTCAGACACGTCTGCAGTGCGCGGCCAGCCTGTGTGTGCAGCAGACACTTAAGACTTAGTAGTTCATGTCCAGAGATGAGTAAATAAATAGACTTGAGAAAAAGAAGAAAGGCTATTACATAGCATCACTTTTTAAAAACTAATACTTCTAATTTAAACTCCAAAATGGAAAAAGTTATTGCTGTAAGATGTAGGGGTTTGATTTAGTATATGAGTTCCAATTATTTGAAATATATAAGTACAAATGAAGGTCTACAGATTACTTATTTTTTTCTTGTTTCTTAAGATTCTACTAAAAGTGGAAATTATAGGGCTGATTCGTTTCAGAGATACTTAAAAGGAATGTGCTTTTTATAGGAATTTCAATTAGGTTCAAGTGTCGCCCTGTCTCAGTTTTCTAGTCAGGATCCAAAGTCTGAATGTTGAGGAACTGGTGGGCTGGTCCAAGAGTAGTAGTTCAGCCCCTAAAAGATAAACAGCGTGAACAACGTTATTTTTTCCCGAGTGGTCTTTCCTGTAGAACGCGGTACTTCTGCCTGTGTAGAGTTGTCTTGAGTAAATTAGCTGTTAGGCTTTTAGATTGGAGGCTCTTCTGTGTTTCAAAATGTGACCCATGTACAGGGATAATATAGGACAAATTAAAAGAGTGCTTAGCTTTTTGCAGAGTTGAAATTGGCTTTTTGACCTTTCACATCTTAACTGTTTTGCTATTCTAAAGTACTCTGTGTAACAGGTAAGTTAAATGTGAGTTTTAAAAGAATGGTGAAACGCATTTTGATGTTCACGTCATGCTAATTCAGGGGTAATACCGTATGGTCAGCACTTAGCGGGTGCCGAGGCCCGTTGCTTTGTCCCTTACTAAGTGTGTATAGCGTGAGACCTTTGTTCCAGTTCTGGCACACATTGACTTCTTAGGGACCTGGTAGCACGATTGGGGTTTAACTCTGGGATGGATGGGACGGCACTGCATCTCGGAGATAAGGCGGGCTCTCATTCATCCATTTACAAAAACCTGACTGATCTTTTCTTGATTAAGCAGGAGAATACCGTATTTACCCTTTATTGTTGGTATAAACCATTATTTTACTGAGAACCATTAGCTATTTAAAACTTGGTACATAAATTAAAGAGGAGCTAAATGGATTTGTGATCGTTGCCATTAGTAGCATTTTAGATTATACAGGCAATTATTGTGTTCATTATCCTAGAACAGCCCCTTTGCAGAACCATTGTGGTGTCTTAGACATTATGCACAAATTTTCCCTTGGAGATTAAAATTTCCAGTAGCGTATTTAATGTTGTTATCACAGTTGTTTCAAATAAAACAAATATTATGACAAGTAGAAGAAAATTTGCTTTACTAATATAGAAATTACAATAAATGTTGAAAATTGCTTGCTAGTGTACCTAATTTACCTTTTCTTATACAGTCATAATTACTTCGAGTGATTAATAATATATTTTATGAGTGGAAAGATTTTACAGTCATAGGAAAAGGTATTTGGTCTGTTCAGGTGTTTCAAGACATTTTTTAAAAAAAGAAGGAAGAGATTCAGATCAAAAGTGAACTACTGTCTTCTTTATAAAACCTGTAAGTTTACAAGTTAGCTAGTTTTCATACTGAATATTGTTTTTAAGAGTCCAGGTTGCATTTTAAGCAAGTTGAGGAAACTTTTCAAGCGTGTTTTAGAGAAATGAGTATAAAAATATTAACTATTAACTTAAAGTGGACTTTGTTAGAATTGACCAAAAAAAAAAAAAAAAAAAAAATAGACCATAGCTTGGCTGTAATGATTTTCCAGGAAGAATAATCATAGTTCAACAAGGGCTACCTGGAAGAATGCAAGGAACAACCTGTTATTGAAAAGTTGTATCTTACCCTGTAAACTTAAAAAGTTTGAAGTGATGAAGCTTCCCTTTGGACCCGGGGGGCGGGGGGTAGAGGACCGCGCCCCATGGGCTTCCGTGCCCTGCAGCTCAGCCGTCAGGCCGTTGAGCACATGCGTCTCGGGCAGTCAGAAAGGTATGAATACTTCGAGTTATCTGCATAGCAGTGTGCAGTGGGCTGCTTTTCATTTCGATGCTATATGTGGCATTTTTTCAAAGGAAACTTTGTATTCGTTTCTGACTGTTTTTGTCCCAGCTTTTACAGTCTTTCACTGCTGGGACGCAGGGAGAGTGTGAGGTAGTGGTTATGCATTTTGCAAGACAGTGATTCTTTATTTTATTACAGAAAAAAGACCAACTCTGCAAGGCCAGATTAAATCATTCCTTTCACTTTTTAATGGGATTTGGATGAATAGAGTAAAATATGCACTTTGCATTCATTGATAGCATCTTTAGGTTGAGGTAATTGAGTCTTTTTTCCCTGACTGAATGAATAATGACTTCATCTGACCCTCAGCGAGGCCTGACACTCAGGCCTCCTTTGTCACAGCAGAAGGGTCTGGGCTTTGAAACATGCTCTACTTCCTCAGCTTAATTTTTCTTCATTCTAATCCAAAAACCTATTTTTCTCAATAATTCAAGCATAAACTATGTAGTAGTTGAAGTAGCGGAAATTGCAAGATATTTGTCCTCGTTGTGCTGCTTTTTAAATGCAGTTGATGAATCCCGTGCAGGCCTCTTCAGCTGCCCGATTCTCAAGGGAAGAGCAGCCCTTACCGGACTGCCCTGCCGGAAGTTTCCAGAAGCCCGCAAGGGCTCCTGGGCAGCCTGCCTGTCCTCTGGGGAGGGGGCGGGCTCTGCCGGTGGAGGGCCTGCAGGTGGAGGGCCGCGCGGTGACCCCTGGCCCGAAGGTGCCCGCTTGTGCAGAATGTGCAGGCACCTGTGGCCACGTGCAAACTTGAGTGTGTGTCGAGGACACAGCCTCACTTGGGAGGCTGTACGGAGCGTCACCAGACCACACCACGTTCCACAGGTGGGGCACTTTCTTCCCGCGGCGTGGGGCAGGGCCGCAGGGGGGGCGGCGCCTGCGGGGCTTGGATAGAGCCTGTCGGGGGTGGGACCTGCGGGGCGGGATCTGAGGTGGGGCCCGTGGATGGAGCCTGCAGGGGTGACCTATGAGGGTGGAGCTTGTGGGGCGGGGCATAAGGGGGTGGAGCCGGGGGCAGGGCGTGTCACCGGATTGACGCGGACCTTGGCGGTGTCCTGGTGGGTGAGGGGGCAGAACCCACGCTCTAGACCAACGCCAGTGGTTACTTGTTCCTAAAGGCCACCAAGTGACGTCCGGCAGCAGCTGGGCTAGACAACAAAGCTTTGTGTTTTGTAATTTTATCACTGGTGTTCATCTTATTTTTCCTACTAGACTGGCTGTTTCTTGCAGCCGGACTCTCCGTGGGCTCATTTTTCATCACCTTACATTGCAGCAGAAAGCTCAGTAAACATTTCCATTTATTTAATGAGTGGATTTCGTCGTAGCTACACTTCACTGGACTTTCTGACAGAGTTTGGTGTTTTTTTCTAACTACAATGTTCAGATGTTCTCATGCAAGTCTGTGGCAGAGGTTAATCACAACCGGAGATAAACACTGAGACGTGGGGAAAGCTACACTTGTTTTGGCCAAAATCAGAGATTTTCAAAAGTACTAAAAAATAAACCAAGTTATTAATTAGCTCAGTACTTCTTAAACGTTTTAGTTTGAGAATTACAGTATCTCGTTTATTTTATCAAAGTTGTGGCGGTCACTTTCTTTTTACGTTACTCTCTTTCACAATTTGAGATTCGCAAGGAGCTCAGATGGTGGCGAGCTGACAGAGCTGGAAGGATTCAGTCCCCTGTCCAGGTCCCGTGCGTGAGGAGTGGGCAGGGTGGGCAGTCGCCGGGGCGACCGTGGGTTCTCCAGGGCTGTCAGGGAGCCCACCTGGTTAGCCTGGGGGCGAGGAAAGCAAGGGTAGGCAGGGGAAGGCCAAGGCCACAGAGGTGGGAAGTGCGGACTCAGATCTCAGTGTTGCATAATGCATCGAACGAGAATGGGAAACGTGCCCGGGGACGTACTTTGTACCCGGAGCTGTGCTTCGTCTCTAACCCCCCGCAGTCTTGTTAGGGAGGCACTTCTCTAACCCGGTTTCACTGATAAGAAAAGGAGTACTTTGTTTGCCCAAGGTTCAGATTAGCCTACATTTCGATTCCAGAGGAAATGTCATTGCTGTGTGACCCCACCTCTCCCCCTGTGTGGTTCTGAAGCATTTTTGCAAAGCCCAAGATCCCACCCCAGTGTCCACCCACATGCTGTACCGCCCTGTGGTCCTTCAACCAGGTGACTTAGCAGGGGAGGGCAGCCTGCAGACCGCTGGAGCTTGAGATCAAAGTTGTGTGCACTTATGACTTGAGGAGTAAACACCGCTTCTTACCGTTTCCAAGATCCCACACGGAATGCACCCCACAATGAGTTCATTGCTGTGGACCTAGCTTCTCCTCACGTTTTCCTCAGCTAGGACACGATCCACAGAATGAATTTGGGGTTGTGTACCTTATTGGGAAAACCTGAAGTGTAGGATTTGTGCACATTAAAACAGTATTCAGTCAAACTAACTACCTTGTCTGTTGCTTTTCTGCTTAATTCAGAGAAGGTTTTTTCAGAGGCGCTCCTGGCAGTTTGGGATGACAGACACTGTCCTATTCCTGGGAGCCTCTATCTGAACATAAAATCCTTATGCGGGATGCACTTAAGCATCAGTCAGCTGGCGTAGCACATGCAGAGGGACACACACATCCATTCTCCACAGACTGAGCAAGTCTCTGGCGTCCTTTGCGCCCCCCCCCCCCCCGGTCTGCTCCAATCTGCCATCATAGCATTTTCATCTTGAAAAAGGATCTGGATGTTTTTTGGTTGGATACCCTGGACTCCTATTGTCTCAGTAAATCCTTCCTGGGAATACTCTGGGGATCATGATTGCCTTTCAGAAATTCTGCTTAAGTCTCTAAGATGCTTTTCAGGAGAAGAGTAAAGTTAATACCGTTTTGTATTTCACTATAGTTAAGGTCAGTGCAAGAGGAAATTTAAGGATGTCATTCATCGCTATCACGTATTCAAATCTGTAATATTAGGCACATTATGGTTATGCTCTAATTGTGTGTTTTCCTTTCAGGTTGGTCTGTTGGACCTTGAACTCAATCACCTGACCAAAGCACTGTTTGTGGCGTTAGTTGCGCTCTCGGTTGTTATGGTAACCTTACAAGGATTTGTAGGCCCGTGGTATCGCAACCTGTTTCGGTTCCTCCTTCTCTTCTCCTACATCATTCCCATCAGGTAGGTGTAAGAATTAAGATAAAACAAATAACTGGTTTCATTGAATATGAGTTTATTGAAATTTATCTTTGTCAGCGTGGAAGAAGTTATCCACACAAAGCTAAGGAGGAAGGAGCCAGGAGTTCTGATGAATCTTAAGGAATGCTTCTATAGAAAATAACATTTTGGGGGACAAAGTCAGTTTTGTTAGAATAATCCAGAAATCTGTTGCTTTTCGTTATATGAATGTTTTGATTATATAATATTTAAGAATTGGGAGATGTTTCTTGATAAAACATACACCGTTTTGTTTACTGCCGATAGACTTTATTTCCAGTACCATTAGATCCATATGCGTCACTGAATTATATTTCAGAAACCATCTAATATATCTGTCAAGTGAGATAAAATACTGAGTAAGACAGTTTTTAATACGAACAATTTTTCAAAATGATAACCCATCTAACTTGAAATTGGGATATAAATAGTTAATATTAGATGTCTGTTGAGTTTAATTTACTAATTTTGCGGTACAGATATATATAAGTCCATTCTAAAATATTTCCACAAAGGATATTTTAAAAAATGCTTCTTATATATGACTGAAAATTTTTACATGAGTGAGCAATTACAGCCTAATAAAATAAAGCATGTACAAAGTGTGAAGCTAGAAAAGCATCTTCTGTAACACAGAACGGAGTGAAACAGGATAGAGCGCTCCTGTGCAAGGATGTAAACATTCTGAAGAGAAAGGTGTCTTTACAGACCAGTTTCCTCCCAAAGTTTGTCTAAGGGTGATGTCTCTTTCACTTGCCACATCGGTAAAGCGGAGCCGTAGCGGGCCCCCAGGGTGCCGTGCCCACGACAGCATCCTGCATACCTGCTCGCGCACATGCAGCCCCCACTCACTGCTTGGGATGGGGAGCTTGTCTCCACTCCTCCGAGAACAAGCAGTGTTGTGCATTTGTGGCTGTTTCTGCTGGAATTGGAACACCTGCTCCTGTAGACACTCTCCCGTGACCACCTCAGTGTCATGCCTGATGTGGCCAGCCTGCCTTGCCAGCCCTGTGGGTCTCCCTCCACCACCACACCACACGCTTGGCCCTTCTCAGCCGTGGGTGCTGCATGAAGCCTCTCCTAACTGTGCTCAGTGCTCACCGCCAGCCAGCCACTCGGATCACGTCAGCCTGTTGTAATTCTGCTGACATCTCCACTGGTCACTGATAGTTGTCTTGCTGGTTGTCTCATGCTCTGTGTTCACCACGCTCCGTGAGGATAGGGGCCTCGTTTGGCTCCGTGCTTAGAGTGCATGGCGTGCCCTGGGGCTCCTCACGCCCTTACTGAACAGACCCATTACAGAGGTCCTGCCCTGCTCTGAGGAGCTGCGAGTGTGCAGATGATCTATTGAGCTGTCATGCGGTGTCATCGTTATCACGTAGACGCATACTGAGTGCCAGCAGCGGGCTCTGGTGACGGATCTTTGTCCCCAGAAGCTCACCGAGTAAGTGGAAACGGGCAGAATATAGCTATTGATCAGTCATCCCAGAACTGACCCCTTCAGATGGGAAGGTCCTGCAGGGAGTTCCTGGTCTGTACGCACTCAGCCCGAATGCCTAGTCACTCGCTGTCCCCCCACAGCCCTGATCTGCACCAGGTATGTTGCCCAGTGTCCCATGGGGATGTGGGTGCGGTCAGATGTGTGCGTGGAACCCGGCAGAGAGTGCCTCGGCTCAGTTTACCGCCACTCCAGCAGCCGCAGCCTGGTGCACAGCACACACCTCGTCCACAGTGCAAGGGTGTGGAAAGAATGGGTGCAAGGGAAAGTCGGTTTGCAAATGTCGTAAGTCTGCGCTGCTAGTATTCTCACTGTTTTACAGTAAATAGAACACGGAGTTCACTCCCAGACATGGCACACGAGTGGGTATGTTTCCCAAAAGTACCATAGGAAGCCTCCTTCCCTTACCCTCTGTATCCACTCAGCCACCCATTTCTGTGGATTTTATCTGCTGATCTAGCTTGACTTTGTTGCTCCCTAGATCAAGGACCTTGGTGTCATTTCTGCTTTGAACAGTTGTCACAGCTTTCCCCAGAAAGCTGCCTGACTCGAATCCGGGGCCTGCAAGGATACCGTCTACAATTCCCCACGAGAAAGAAGGCCACATGCCTAGCACACAACACACAGCCCACTATGCACCAGCAGCACTTAGTGCTGGAAGGTGTGAGCTCGGGGGCCCCACTGCCCAACAGGAACCCCATTGCCCCATATGAACCAACACCACTCTCCAGTAGGAGCCCCCCTGCCCAGGTGTGAACCAACCCCACAGCCAGGTGTGAACCCCACTGCCAGGTATGAGCCCCACTGCCCCGTGTGAACCAACACCACTCTCCAGTAGGAGCCCCCCTGCCCAGTGTGAACCAACTCCACAGCCAGGTGTGAACCCCACTGCCCCGTGTCAACCAACACCACTTCCCAGTAGGAGCCCCCCAGCCCAATGTGAACCAACCCCCCTGCCCCATATGAACCAACACCACTCCCCAGTAGGAGCCCCCCTGCCCAATGTGAACCAACCCCCCTGCCCCATGTGAACCAACACCACTCCCCAGTAGAAGCCCCCCTTGCCCGGTGTGAACCAACCCCAACCCCACAGCCAGGTGTGAAACCCACTGCCCCGTGGGAGCCCCTCCTCGCCTGCTCAGGCTGAGTCCACAGTGACTGGCACTGCATGTGTTAGCTTATTACCACACTCCTCTGCTCTCCTCCTCCAACTGCCAACCAAAGTCTCCTGCTCCCATAATCACCATCATCCAAACATCTGTTTTCTTAGTAATTCCCATGGTGTTTTGTTTTGCTTTGGTTTTTTGCTTTCATTAATCTTGTTTCTCTTCATTCATGTTGCTTTGGTCAGTTCTAAGGTGTTTTCATGATGTTCAAGACTGTCATACAAAGCAGAAGGCCTCGAGGGGACTCTACTCCTGTTTTCTGGAGAACTTCTGTATTTAACTGGTGGAGACCATTGAACACTATTCAAATTTTTATTATATTTTTTAATGAAATATTTCATTCCTATGGACTCTCCAATTTCTTTAGCATAATTATAGTATAAAGAGACTTGACATTTCTCCTTTTATCAAATTAACAGGAAAAATGAATTACAGTTATGAAATATAATACGTTATAAGCATTTTTAAGCCAATACTAATTTTCATTGGTTTTTTTTGTATTTCAGTTATATATATATATTTACAGTAAAAAATTAGATAATACCTAATAACAAGAGAAAGAACTATGTATTATCTGTAATTTTACTATTGGTAAAAACTGTAAAGCTTTTCAGATATATGTACATATACAGACTTACAAATATGAATGTGTGTATTTATATATGTAAATATACCAGCATTTACATACAGACTTTTTTTATTTAGCCTAGATAGCCTTTTTAAAAGTTTGTTTACAAATGAGGAATGTACTAAGTTTCTGCAAGTCAGTCTTGTTCTGGTTTTCCAGTCAATAGCTTTATATTTACATGTTCAGTCAAGCGTGGAGAGACTTACTAGACAGAATTATACCTGCACCTCTGTTTAGCTCCAAAATGTCTCATGCCTACTTCAACATGATACTTTGCCTCGTTTTTCACAGTTTAAGAATGCAGTTAGACAGATTTAGCAGAAGGAATGAAAACTGTAAAATGTGAAAAGGATAGGATGCTGATTTAGGGAATTCATGTTTGCATTCGATTCAACCAGGTTTGTTTTCCTTTGCAAAGCTTCCATAAAATATGAATAATAATATGTTTTAGTATTTGCCAAATGTGCTTTCCAATTTAATAAAGGATAGATTAGAAAGAATTTATGGAACATAAGAAGTAGGAAGATCGGTAGGAGAAGAAGAGGGAAGAAGGGGGGGTAAACAGAAGGGAGAATGAACCAGGAGAGACTATGGACTCTGGGAAACAAACTGAGGGCTTCGGGGGGGAGGGGGGTGGGGGAATGGGATAGGCCAGTGATGGGTAGTAAGGAGGGCACGTATTGCATGGTGCACTGGGTGTTATACGCAACTAATGAATCATTGAACTTTACATCAAAAACCAGGGATGTACTGTATGGTGACTAACATAATAAATTATTATTAAAAAAATTCTTTTTTTTTGCAAAGTGCACAGTTCTGGAAAGTTAAGTGCTTTTTCCTCTGTTGACCTAACACGTTTGTAATGGAAGCACAGTTGATACACAGTGTTTACATCAGTTTCGGGCGTCCAGCATAGTGATTGGACAACCCTCCGTACCTTACCAAGTGCTCCCTGCAGGAAGTCTGCGGACTGTCGGTGACCGTGCCGAGTTACTACGGTATTACCGACTGCACTCCTGGTGCTGTACATTTCATCCCCGTGACTCCCTTATTTTTTAACTGGAGGTTTGTACCTGTTAATCCCCTTCACCTGTGTCACCCTTCCCCAGGCCAATTTCCCTGTAGTAACCGCCCATTTGTTCTCTGTGTCTGTGAGCCTGTTTCTGGTTGGTTTGGTTGGTTGGTTACAAGGCTTTTCAAATTTAACAAACTTAGGCTGTTTCATAGAAATTTTCCTTTACAGAATAAAATATTTTTGAGTCACCTGATATAATTTACTTTGTCTTTCAAGGAAAATATTACAGGGTTTAACTCATGTAATTGAAATGGATATATGTACCCTCCAGTGTTTGTGTCTTTCGTAACAAAACACAAACCTTCAGAGTTCTTCATGGCGCATTTAGAGCCCCGTCAGGCCAGGTACTTGTGCTTGCTTGTTGGTTCAGTAGCTCCTCTCCCCACATGCTTCCAAGTGCTGTGTCACGTTCTAGCTGACGGTCCGGAAAACTGTCCTGTCAGTGCTGGGTCAGAGGGACTTTACTCTTACTGGGGCACGCCTGGGCGATGGAGGTAGAATGGTGCTGACAGTGAGGACTCTGTCCCTTCTGAGAAACACGTGGGCCCATCTTGTCTAAAGTACTGCAGTTGGTGGGGGCCGTGTGGCTTGGGCAGCAGGGCCCCCATTCTCCCACCTCACTGTCTGAAGGACTGAGTACCCTGCTCTGCTCAGATCACTGCTCGTTCTGAACAGTAAGAGTGGGGTATCAAAAATGTCAGGTAACATGGGTACAGAATTTGCTTCAGAACCTAGAAATGAAGTCTCTTAACATCTCAGTAGGGCCTCCTTTTCCATTTAGCATGCTTGGGGAATGCGGGGGGAAAAGAGTGTTTCCAACCTAGGAAACCAGTCAGTGGTGGTGGAAATTTGCAGCCTATCCAGATTGCAGAAGATGCTGATATTAGAAAATTCAAGCTTTGGAAAGCATGCACAGGGAAGAAGGCCAAGGGTGTGGCTGAACAGCTTTTTGCTGAAGAAGTTAGGTATGTGACTCATGGACCCCTTCACCCATCTCTGCCGGAGCCTGGAGTGGATGGGGTTATCCAGGAGAGATCTGTGCAGGAGCCTCTTGTCAAGTGGTATGGACCCCATGACATCCACAGGAGACGCACAGTTCTTGAGAATCTTGTATCAGGAGAAGCACTGGCAGCTCGGGCCGGAAGGAACAGAGACAGGATAAGGTCAGAGCAGCCTGTTGGACGCCCCTGGTCCTGCGGGCAGGAAATGGGCTGATGGAGCTGCCCAGCTGCACACTTGTGCTGCCCTTCAGGAACAAGGAAGAATCACTGAGGCCACAGGCCCGGGCGGTGTGCAGGTGTGGATCCGCAGGCCCAGAGGTGAGCCCCCAGTCCCAGAAGACTATCCCCAGCTCTCCTAACCTGGAAGAGTCTGCCCTGCTGGGTAGTTTGTAGTTCTTCATATGGTATGGGTGTTCTCTTCAGGTCTGTATTTTACTGATAGTCGTTCTTAGTCAGTAGCTTAAATTGTTACTATTGGTGAAATTATGAAAAAATGTTAATTTTGCATAGTCGGATTTTTAAGTCTTTTTTGCTGTGGGTTATCACTCTCCATGTGTTGTTTAGGAAGCTGTTCTGTGCTCCGGACGATGGAGCTATCCTCCTGCATTAGTTTCTAAAAGCATAACAGGGTTGTCTTTGACAGCTGGAAGTGGTGGGGTTTTTTAATAGTGTGAAACAGGATTTTCACATATCACTGTTTTCTACACCAGTTGTCTCAGCATCCCTCGTAAGAAAGACTGCTCCCCAGTGACCTGCGGCTCCTCTGTCATACACGAGGACTCAGACACACACAGGCTGCTTTGGGTCTCTTGTGCTGTTCCCTTGGGGGGTTTGTCTACTGAGCAAAGAACAAACTGCCAGAACTCACACACCTTTGTCCTGAGTTAATGGTTTCTACAACAGGGCCTTCCTCCTCGTGCTCTTCAAGAGTGCCCTGTTCTTGCTGTCCCTTTGCATTTAATATTAAATCTTCCAGACCATGAATCTGTCATATCTCTTAAATTTTTTAGAGATTGATTGATCGATTGATTTGGGAGGGGGGAGAGAGAGTGGGGGGAGGGACAGAGGGAGAGAATCCTCAAGCAGACTCCCTGCTGAGCATGGAGCCTGACACAGGGCTCTATCCCATGACTCTGAGAGCATGACCTGAGCCAAAATCACAAGTCAGCTGCTCAACTGACCAAGCCACCCAGGTGCCCCAACACATCTCTCTTATTCTACAGTATCGCAGTTTAAAAAATTTCTCCGTAGAAATCTTTTTTTTTTTTTTTAATTTTATTTACTTATTTGACAGAGATAGAGACAGCCAGCGAGAGAGGGAACACAAGCAGGGGGAGTGGGAGAGGAAGAAGCAGGCTCCTAGCGGAGGAGCCTGATGTGGGGCTCGATCCCAGAACGCTGGGATCACGCCCTGAGCCAAAGGCAGACGCTTAACGACTGAGCCACCCAGGCGCCCCTCTCCTTAGAAATCTTGCACAACTTTTATTAGAGCTATTCCTAGAAACTCAGTATTTTTCGAGTTCTGTTGTAAATACTGTGGGTTTTTAAAGAACTGTTTCCTTTGTATGTGTTACTGGTATGGAGAAATCAAATGACTTCTATAAAATGAATCCATCAATTTTGGTAAAACTTTATTGATTTCAATTAGTAATCTGGAGTTTATTGTATTATCTCTGTAGATAATTGTATCATCAGTAAATAATGACAGCTTTGTTTCTTTTGATTCCTGCACCATTTCTTTCTTTTCCTTATCACTGGATCGAAGATTCCTGAGATAACATTAAGCAGAAGTACTGTTTTTGTTTCCTGTATGAAAGGCAAAACTTCCAAGATTTCATCATTAAGTATGCTGTATGTTTTTATAAAAACCCTTTTTATACTAAGGAAGTTCTTTGTTTTAAAGATTTTATTTATTTATTTGTCAGAGAGAGAGCACGAGCAGGGGAGGGGGCAGAGGGAGAAGCAGGCTCCCCACCGAGCAGGGAGCCCAATGTGGGGCTCGATCCCAGGACCCTGGGATCATGACCTGAGCTGAAGGCAGACGCTTCACTGACTGAGCCACTCAGGCACCACCAAAGAAGTTTTTCCTATTACTATTTTGCTAAAACTTGTTTTAAAATTATGAATATGATTTTTCATCTTTAAATTTTTACTTAATATTTTAATACAAAAAATTATATTGTTTTTGACTTTCTAAGATGATACCTACCTTGTATTCTTTGGGGAAAAGATGCAACTTAATCATGATAAAATATTCTTTTGTGCATTAATGGATTCCATTGTTTGTAATTTTTGTGGAATTTTTGCGTTGGTGCACATGAGCGATTTCGCTGTAACTTTCCTTCCGGTGTTTAGTATCAGCTGCCATTCTCATGAAATACATCGACAAGTCTTCTCTCATTTTCCCTTCTCTAAAATATTCTTTTTTAATTATAACAAGTTATTCCTTGACATTTGCACGTTAGGGAGGCCTGAACATTTTACTGTGAAAAGATATTTGGCAGAGTTGGTTTCTTTAATAGGTTAAATATATTTATCAACTAGTTGTAAATAGTCAACTTTAAATAATTGGAAAAGTTGATTTCAAGTTTTTAATTTCTTCTTCAATCAGTTTTGCAGTTTTGGTTTTCAGGAAATGTGTCCCCTGTGCCCGTATTCAAGTTTATTCCCACAAGCCTGTTGATAATGTTTTCCTTTTACCTCACATGTGTGGGGTCTCTGCTGTTATCTTTGTCACTCTTGATACTTGTTTCTCTTTTCTGTTTTTCTTGATCAGTCTTCCGATAGGTGTATCAACCATAGGAGTCTTTTGGGAAAACCTTGTCTAGGTTTTTCTTTGTGCTATATAATATTTCTCTAATTTGTTGTTACCTTACTTCTCCTCTCATACTTTCTTTGGTTCGTGTTAATCTTCTTGAGATAGATGCTTCAGTTACTAGTTTTCAGCCTTGTTTTCCATTCTGAGTATATGTCACTGAGGCTGTAAATTCGCACAGAAGTACTGCTTTGGCTACATCGCAGACGTTTCTGGATTTTTGTTACTGTCAGGTACAGAATCTCTCTTAATTCCCACTGTGATTTCTTCTTTGACCCATGGTTATTACAAGCATATTTGCATTTTCTAATTATTATCTGTGTTCATATTTAGTGTTTTATGTTGTTGTCAGAGAATATATCTTAGTCATTTCAGATGCACAAACTTTGCTGAGACGCGTTGTAGGACTGGGTGTTTAGTTTACTTAAACCTGGGTGCGGGATTGCTTGCTGTGGTGTGCCCTGCACGTCTCTTAGGCCGAGATTGTTAATCTTGTTTTTCAGTTTCTCCGTACCCCTGCTGGCTTTCCTCTGCCTTCTCTCACACTTGCTAAGCATCGTGTGGAAACCACGCATTGGTATTAGGAATCTGTTTTCCCGGGAATTCTATTGCTGGCATTATATAATTTGTGGCTTTGGTATCAGGTGTATACAAATTTAAGCTGTTACATATTTGTGCTGAATTAAGCATTTTTTCATTATAAAGTGACTATCTCTGATAAAGCTTTTTTCTTCAAGAGTGAGTTATTAGAGAGAGAGAGAAGGGGGACTGGCAGAGGGAGAGAGAGGGAGAGAATCCTCAGACTCCACACTGAGCATGAGCCTGATGTGGGGCTTGACCCTAAAACCCCAAGACCATGACCTGAGCTGAAAGTGTCGAATCCTTAACCCACTGAGCCACCCAGGCGCACCTCTGTGAAAGCTTTTTTGTATTAAATTCAACTCTGTGTTAAGCTCATATAGCCGTGCCTACTGGGTGTAATGTGCTTGTCTTGTCTTGCTCCATTTTGCGCTTTCCCTTCTGTGTGTGTGTGTGTGTGTGTGTGTGTGTGTCTTAAGTTTAATTTTTACCTACTTTGACAAACTGCCTACACAGTTACTGTGATTCTGTTGTATTTTTGGTTAAACCTGTCATCTTATTTTGTTTTTTAGTATGACCTACAGTTCTGTATTTTCCTCCTGTCTTACCATTTTACTTATAATTTTTTATGATTCTCCTTTCTTCTCTACTAGTTTGGAAGGTTTTAAGCCATGTTTGTTCTTCTAGTAGTCAGCCCGTGAACTGAGGTCATTATTCTCAATCTGTCAAATCCACGGGTAGTCACTTCTTTTACGCATTATCTCAGTAATGTTTACCTCCCCACATCCCTTCGACCTTGTGCCATTTCTGTCATGTATTTTAATTCAAGTCATTCTTAAGTCCCAAAGATACTGCTGTTTTGTACATTCTTGATGCATTTTGGTGTATCCACATGTTTCTTTATTTTTTCTTATACTTCAGGCCTTTCACGTAGAATGATTTTCCTTCTGTCAGAAACTGATTATTTTGTTTACTGTGGGTTTGTTGGGAAGGCTCTACATTTCTCTTTGGCTGTCCTTCATGACACTGTTCCACCTGCGTGTCCCACGCTGCCTTCTGGCCGCAGCTGGCGGCCACCTATGGGCCTCTGCTCCTTGGTGCCCTCCACCCTACAGCAGCTTTTAGAGCTGCTTTGGGTTGTTGCCCTGCGCTTGGACACAGTGTGTGGGGGCGGAAGCTGCTTTTCGTAGAATGCTTAAATTCAGTGCATTTCTCAAAGTCTGTGGATCGGTCCTTTGTGATCCCAGAAAACTGAGTTGCTGTCTCCTTATATACTGTTCTGTACCCTCTCTTTTGGCTCATGAATGTGAGATTTGCTCAGTGTCCTAACCCACTCTTTGTTTCTCCTGTTCTTCCCTATTTTCCGCCTTCTGTCCCCATTCTCCATTTTGTATCGTTCCCAGCAACCCGACTTCCAAGTCACTGATTTCATCTTCAGCTGCATCTAGACCACTGTCAAACCAGTTGAGTTCTTAATGTCAGTTATTAACCCTTTTTAGTTCAGGAAATTCTGTTTGATGTCTTTATTACATTGATTTATTCATTTTTATGTTTGCCTATTCCTTGCAAAGATCTTTCTAGTTCTCCATATGTTTCCTAGTTTCACGGTCTTGTCTGTGTCAGTCACGTGTGGGATCTGCTGCTTCTGCCGGCCCTTTTCTCTTGTTTTTCCCTCTGGCTCTCGCCCGTAGTACACTGTTTCACTGAGTGCTGTGTGTTTTGTGTTTCGTTTATTTGTAGGGGTTTCTTTGGTAACTGTATTTGTGAAAAGCTAATTATAGGAGTAATGTGAGATCAAAGATGAAGGTTAGGTTTTTTGTATACTGTACGCTTGTTTCTGTGGTGTACTTGGAGGTACCACCTGTCTTGGAACATCTTCCTCCAAATTGGAGATTCATAGTCACTGAATCACGTGAGCCTGGCCCCATCTCCACGTGTCCATCCACGTGCAGGTGCCTCACTTTCCAGCTTTCCCCTTAGTGTGACGGCGTAGCCCCTCATGGCCCTGCTTCTTGTGGAAAGAAGGGCCTCCTGTTAGACCTCCACCTTTTGATGGTCCTGGTCTTTATTTTTGCTCCTGCACAGGTGGCCTTTTGAAGAGAAAATTCAGACTCTTGAGGACTGGCACGTGATCACTTAACCCTCGTGAAAACTGATGAGGCTTCAACCCAGAAATTCCTCACTTTCTAGTTAGTTCTTTATTTCTTTTAAGAAATTTAAAAAATATTTTATATAGTATTTCTTACTGTTTTCAGTGGGAACATTGATTCAAACAGGATAGTCTGCCATTACCCAAGATGACAGAACTTTCTTGCAGTTTTATGTAAAGAAAGTTAGG
Organism: Ursus arctos; assembly: GCF_023065955.2. Taxonomy (NCBI): domain Eukaryota; kingdom Metazoa; phylum Chordata; class Mammalia; order Carnivora; family Ursidae; genus Ursus; species Ursus arctos. The sequence goes on along the minus strand of NW_026622841.1, from coordinate 829,531 downwards.
CAAATTTGAGTGAAACTTCCTGATTAACTTTGTTGGCAGTACTTTCCGAGGGTAGGTACAATTTTCAGGCTTCGGATGTGGTCAGCTTTATTCTTGAGAATGCAGTGGACTTTCTTTTAACAATAAAGTACAACTATATCATAGCAAATTTGGGGAATGCAAGGTGACATTAAAAAAAAATGTGACCTGGATAAACTATAGTCTGTCTATACAATGAATACTATCTATTAATAAAAAGGAACAAAGTATTGATACATAAAACAACTTGGGCATTTATAGGATGTTCTTGAATGTCCCATTAGAAAATTATGTTGGACAGTTCAGCGGTTGCCAGGGTTCGGGTGGGGGGCAGGTGGCATCGTTGGGGGTTAACCTGAGGAGTCTGCAAGCTTCTTGGAACTGTCTGATCCCGATGGTGCATGGGGTGCGACACGAATCTGTCCTTGGGACACATAAAGCAGAAGAGTGTGTGTAAAAACTGACAGAGCCCGAATGAAGCCTGCGTTTGACGTAATTGTGTTGTCGCATCAGCTCTGCTTGGAGAGAGTGTTTCGTGGCCTGGGGAAGCACCGGGAACCCCCCCTGGTTTTGCTAAAACAACTTCAAAGTTAGAAGTTCCCATAGATGACCATTTACAGGGAAAAGTTTTGATTCCTTTTGATAGAACTTTTCTTTAAAATGACTTTTGTTTTGCTCAGATTAGGTTCTAAACATCAGCCTCAGTCAGGGAGGAGTGCAGCCGTGTTCCCTGAGGAGTGTTGCAGGCTCGGGGCCTGGCTCACCTTGGGGGCCCGAGCGCCACCACGCCATTGTATCACAGGCAGCACACGGCCTGACTGGGGTCCTGTGCCATCGCGGCACGTAGGGAAGACGTCTGTGCAGGGCTCAGGTTCCCTCCTCCGGCATTGCCCGGCAAGGTGAGGCCAGGCAGGATGGTTTGGTCAGGGAAGAGCCCCCACGAGGCGCCTGCTCGCCGGTCAGCCTTATGCTCAGCTGCCGCTCCCCTTCTCGACACTCCTGACACTCTTCAGAGTCAGGGGGGCCGTTTCGGTTTCCTTGTGTGATGGTAAGGGTCACGATTGCCTTCTTGTTCACTTGACTGTCTAAAATGGCGGACAGCTTTTCCACTTAATTTGGAATAGATCTCCTGATAACAAAATCACACTTGACCAGTTAGCAATAAAATGAGCTTAAAATAACTGGTATCCATTACCTTAAAACCTATTTCTGTAATTCTCAAAATGGTAGGCTTCATGTTTTTTTGTTCGTAAGTCACGTTACTGTAAAGTACTTTACTAGGTGAGGAGAGGTGTAAATTTTAAAATTCTATAAATTAGAACATTACCAAAAAATAAGTATAGTGATGATAATTATAATTACTCTGTTAACTTTGAAGTTTGAGCTTCTAGAGATTTTTAACATTAAAAAGCAAATTATACGAACATTTGACCAAAATGTACAATGCTTATAAACTTAAGCTTCTGCTTCCTGTGTGGTATTACAGTCGTAGTTGAAGGTACATTTCCCTTGATAGTTTTCACTTGTAAACCGAACTTGCCTCGTGCTTTATGTTTCCTTGAAGATTATCCACATTGTCTTGTTCACCAGTCTTGAGAGTGTGTGCCGTAGACACCCCACTGGTGTGTGTTTGTGTCACAGTATCTCATGAAATAACAAACATTTACAGCTCGTGACAGCAGCAGTGGTTGTCTCGAGCCGTAACTGTTCACGATTTGAAGAGAGCACCGTGGAAGAACCCAGAAGGTGCTCCTTGGGCTTCCACTCCGCCCCAAGCCCAGTACACCCTGTGAACTCTTGAAAACTTCCTGCCTCTTGAAGATAGAGATCCTTGTGCCTTGTGGTAGTTGAGGCAGGCTGACATTTTCCAAAGTAATTTGACCAGAGTACACAGACGAAAGTCATGTTCTTCCTCAGTGTGGCCTCCGGGCCTGCAGAGCCAGCCGCACCAACCCCACTGGGAGGCCAGCCCGCCCTGGGTGCCCCGCTCCGCCCACGGAGCCTCCCCCTGTCTTGCCCTGGTTCAGGGGTCTATCTGACCGCCAGTGCCCACATCACAGATAAGCCTGTGCGAGATGCTGCTTTTCCTTCCTCCAGACCCATCTTCAGTCTCCTTAGGCTCTTGTGCCTTAGCCACTCCTCGAGCCCCTTCCGCCTGCCGGCCACTCTGGGCACCTCACCACAGAGCCACAGAAACAGTGTTGTCTGCGCCCCAGAGTGGAACACACAGAAGTCGGGTGCCCTGTGCCCATGGTAGCTGTGGGCTTCACACGCAGCCCACCCTCCCGTCGACGGTGCCCCAGCTGTCCTGGGACCAGGCCTCCCATGAGGCCAAGCAGCTGCCGTGTTCTGCCCCTGGTGCTGCCCTGCAGTGTCTGTCCTCCCTTATTGCTTGGCCTCGCGGCTGTAGCGGGACTATACGCAGCCGAGACATAGTGACGTACTGGTGTAAGAGGTCTGTGTTCTTGTCAATTCACACTTTTCTTTCTGACCAGCAGAGTTCTTAGGATTTTATGAGCTTTATGGACAAATAGTTCATTACGATGTTTTTGTCTTGAACTTACCTACAGACTAGACTCTCTCACTGACTCTGAGTCCTTCCTCCACACTGCTTCTCAAGGGTGTGTTTCTTAGTGGGCAGATCCGTGTGAATTGCTGTTTTGGTCAGAATGATTGACTATCAGCAGCTTCCCCTATTGTGTAGGTACGTCACATATCACGTCTGCTGTTTTCTTGACAGAATCAAATTAGGCACAGATTTTTTTTTTCTAGAATTGAAAGCATGTCTGAATGATCTCATGTCTGAATGTGAGCAAGGGCAAAGCTGGAACTCGTGTGGACGCAGGCGGGAGCCGAGTGAGTGCGTCAGTGAGCCCAGCGGGAAGTTGAGTGCCGCTGGGGTTGCAGAGGAGCCCTTTGTAAAGTGGTGTCCATCCCTCTGACTGTGAAACTGACACTCTGCAGCACGGTGTGGCCGCGGCCACCTCTGATCGCACCTCCTGCCACTCTCCCCCCGTGTGCTCCTGCTCAGCTACACCACCATCTTGGGCCTCGGGCAGGTCCCCGCCCTGGCCGTCCCATCCCTCCTTCCAGGATGTGTTCGGTCCCGGCAGGCATCGTTACAGGAAAGCATCCTGTTTGTTCTTGTAAAATGAGCGATGAAGATGATGCATTTCCAATACCTGTTCCGAGTGGGATGCTGCCTGATTCCCTTACACACGCACCATCTCTCCTTTTTGTCCGAGCGGGGGCTCTTAGCACATCCGCCTTCTCCTCCTGCGTCTGCCTCCGCATACTCGCTGGAGGACCAGGACGGGGAGCCCGTTGACATCGCCTACAAATACGATACGGTGTGTAAAAAGGTTTGTTGGCTTAAGTGTCAATAAATTTCATTTATTTTAAAGTGAAATCCAGTATTACCTGCTTAGTTCACGTGAGGTTAAAGATTATATGTCTGTATGGAAAACACAAGTGTGAACATACTGCGTGGGTTTGGACCCTGCTAACGACTGTGATGGGTTTTATTTGGCAGTTTGCGTGTGAACTTGGACATGGGCAAAGCCGCGTACGGATGGATGATCATGAAGGACGAGAGCATTCCTGGCACGGTTGTGCGGACCAGCACCATCCCAGAGGAGCTGGGGCGCCTGGTGTACTTGCTGACAGACAAAACAGGTACTGCTCCTGGTTCATGTTGCCTTTGGGTGCGCTCGCCAGCATCCAGTGCAGGTGACCCTGGTGCACTTGTGCATGCGTGCCTGTGTGCTCTCGCACCTGTGTGTGCGTGTGTGTGCACGTGTCCGCTCACCGGCAACCAGTGCAGGTGACCCTGGTGTGCGTGCATGCCCGTGTGCTCTCGCACGTGTGTGCGTGTGCGTGCATGTGTGCACTCGCCATAATCAGTGCAGGTGACCCTGGTGTGTGTGTGCATGTGTGCCCGTGTGCTCTCACACGTGTGTGTGTGTGCGTGCATGTGTGCACTCGCCGGTAACCAGTGCAGGTGACCCTGGTGTGTGTGTGCATGCGTGCCCGTGTGCTCTCGCACGTGTGTGTGTATGCGTGTGCGTGCATGTGTCTGCTCGCCGGTAACCAGTGCAGGTGACCCTGGTGTGTGTGTGCATGCGTGCCCGTGTGCTCTCACACCTGTGTGTGTGTGTGTGTGCGTGTGCGTACACGTGTCCGCTCGCTGGCAGCCAGTGCAGGTGACCCTGGTGCGCATGTGCGTGCTCGCCAGTGTGTGTGCATATGTGTGCGCACCAGCATCCAGTGCAGGGTGACCCAGGTGCGCGTGTGTGTGTGCGTGCTCACGTGTGTAGCGGAGTATCGAATTCATTCAAATTTAGGATTTTCTAGACTCTGCTGAACATTGGTGCACAACTAACCTTCACCTTCGAATAAACACAGTATCATTAGAATTGCGAAATGTTAAATTCTTAGAGATTTAAATGACATGTTTATATGTTTTTAATTTTCCGCTGCCATACCTCTTTGTTTTATTAGCTGTGGCTTCTTGAGAGGAAATACTGCTTGCCTGTTTAGTACAGGAGCTGTTGGGAAAATGTAACGACATGTGTGGGTTTGGTATTTTAAGAGTAACGTTCTCCTAAAGAGCCTAATAGCAACTATCCCACCCTCAGGTCCATGCCCCAAATTTTATTTGTCCTTATTTCATTTTTCACTGTTTCATCAAACAATCCTTGTCAATCCAGAAAATACTAAATAAAAGATAAACTGAATCCAATGAAAGTCCTAGCAACAGGTTAAATCCCTCCCCAATTTCTTCATTAATGATTTAAATTCCTGGTAATTCTTGGGGTGCTAGGCGTCTCAGTCCGTTGAGCGTCAGCTCTTGATTTCAGCTCAGGTCATGATCTCAGGGTCATTAGATCGAGCCCCACGTCAGGCTGTGTGCTCAGCAACGAGTCGGCTTGAGATTCTCTCTCCCTCTGCCTCTCCCCTCACTCACATGTGCTCTCTTTCTAAAATAAGTCTTAGAAAATATTTCCTAGTACTTCTTGGTGAACTAGAACTAAGAGAATACTTGTATAACATGATAAAATATGTCTCAAAATTCAATTTTTGTTTTATTTTTAATAAAACACTAGAAAACATTTCACCGTAGTCAGGAAAAAAAGAAACCTACAACACTGTTACTTCACATGTTTCATTCTGGCCATCGCAGTAAGACTAGAAATAAGCTGTATGCCCGAAAGAAGGAACAAATATTTGTAGATGAAATAATGAACCAAGGGAATAACTGCTAAGAGTAAGAACCAGTGAAGTGGCAGGTCACAGGTCAAAATAACAAAATAGCTCCCTGCGTGTCGAGCAGACCGAAGAGTAATGACCCCACTCACGGTAGCACGAGTGTGTGTGAAACACGTGGGCTAGACGTGAGGGGTTGAAGGACATGCTTGAGGGTGATCAGACCTTACAGAGAGACGTGAAGGAAGACGTAAACCAACAGAGGGGCAGACTGAGGCGCGACGATACGGGATTCCGTAGAGCCTGCCTTCACGAGGAAGTGATAGGTTTATTGCAGTTAAGTCAAAATCCAGTTGCTGATGGCATTTGGTTTTGTTTTGTTTTGTTTTTTAATTTAAAGTGGGGTTTTAAATTTTTATTTAAATAATCTCTATCCCCAGCATGGGGCTTGAACCCACAGCCCCGAGATCAGGCATCACATGTTCCACTGGCTGAGCTAGCCAGGTGCCCCAGCACCACTTGGTTGTGGTCAGGGTTTGTCATTGTGGCACGTCGGGGACTGCCCCGTCAGGTGATGCTCATAAGTCCGAAGAACTCCGAAATAACGAGGCCTCAGACTCAAGAAAGTAGACTGAGAAAATGTCTTCAGATTTCTCCCTTCCCACCTCACTGGGCCGATAGGAGAAGATTTCAGAGACTACATCTGTAACAGTGTGGAAAATAAGCAGAAGTGCCTTCACAGAGGCTGAGTTATCTCTGGGAGACAGGTGGAATTATTCTGATGGAGAAGCTGGAGCGAAGCAAACCCAAACTCAGAATGGTTCCTAAGGTGGCTCCACAGCAGAGAGTCCTGGAGAAGCAGTGAGTTTATAGCACACAGGTCGGGGGGCGGTGCGTGGGAGGCTGTCAGGCTGCGCGCCAGCAGCAGGAGAAACCCACCTGCACTCAGCACTGCACTCAGCAGCCTGGACCTTGTGCGTAAATCCAGTCAGAAACCAAGAACAGCAGCCTGCACTTGGAGTCCCAGCAGGAGCAAGCCCGCTGTGCCCAGAGTGCCCAGGTCTGTGAGTGTTTACAGAGGAGCCCAAAGGAGCCCGGAGGAAAGGGTGCCGAATTACAGGAGAGCTTGGTGACACCTGTAGATTCAGTGTCAAAATTAAACTTCGTTTCCATATACCAGCAACAATGGGGGCATTTAATTCCGAAAAGGCCAATTAGAATAGTAGCAAAGTGTATAAAGTAACTAGAAATAAATCCAAGCAGAACATGTGTAAAGTATGGCTGTAAGTGTTCAAGTTTGAAGACCCGAGGAGGAGCTGAGTGAGAGAATGGGTCCACGTTCTTTGTGAGTAGGGCATCTCAGTGCAGCACCGACACCGTTGTTCCCGCGTGGGCACGTCCAGCCTGTCTGAGGCGCACGCTGCCCCAGGACCTCGTCTGCACGGTTGGTGCAGTGTTACCTGGTGGCCACTGCTCTGTGCTGACAGACGAGCCTCGGCACCACGTGTCCCTCCGGCTCCTGTTCCTCACGGAGACACGTGCGCATCTGAGCAGGAGACGAACACGGGAATGTTCACGGCATCGACCTGGAAACAAAACCAAACTGAACGTAACACAAAAAAAGTGATTATCAGTACGATGCATAAATTGTGGAATGCTGTTTTACAGTTTTTACAGTTGAATGCTAACTAGCAGTGATGGATGTCACAGTTCAACATTGAACCAGGAAAGGCCTGGGGCCTTCCTCTTTCGGAGGCCTGTCCTTGCCTCGTGCCCCGTGTTCGGGGTGCGTGGCATGCTTCTCCGGGGAGCAGGTGCAGTGTGGGGCGTCCTGTCTGCACCAGACGTCCTTTCATGGCCACTTAAATCTGCATGTAATACGCCTAAGTATGACACCTGTTCTTTCACCTCAGTTTACAAACAGGAAGCATAAGTCAGAGACCACGCGGTACGCCTGAGGAGTAACTGGTTCCCTCTCCTCTCCCTGTGTCTCCGGATGTGCAATATCAGCAAGGGAGGAAGGATTTTGTGACTATTTCTCCCTAAAATGCTAACTTTTTATTTTGCGTTTTAAACGGTGATGGGATCATCATTCCATAGCTCCTCCGTTTTCCTCTGAATTCTGAGTTCCATCCAGGATAAGGATGAGTGGTTTTGTCCAGAGTCATAAAGTAAAACCACATTTTCCCCATGTCTCACTCTGCTACTTTTACAAAGCATAAATAAATAATCTGGGTTTCTGAGATTTAAAAAGAACTGCAAAAAATTATATAAAATATGTGAGTAAGAGAAAATCTTGTGCATTTTTCAAAAGACCTTTTTGTGCCAGAGGTCATTAGAGGGACCTCCTTTCTTCAGTTCCTAATGTTGGAGCTGCATGGAGTTTTTAACACTTTTGGTATTTTAAAAAATTTTTGGTCTAGAACTTTTTCGGAACCCTTCTCAGTAATCACAAGGGGAGACTTGTGGAGCACGTCTGGTACGCCACATGACAGCCCTGTGCCTGTCTTTGCCCTGGAGTTGTGGGACCGCGGGCACAGTGTCTGCGGGTGGGCGTCTACCCGCCGCCCGCGCTGCTGCAGCCTTCCCCTTCACGGAGTCCTCCTGCCTGAGGGTGTGTCGGCCTCTTGAGGAGAGCTCAGGAGGGAGTGTTGCTGTGGCCGCTTGTAGAGGTCACCCTGAGCAAATCATAGGTGAAGGACATCGAGCATGAGTTGTGTAATCATCACATCACTGCAAGCACGTAGTAGGACTTCACGCTGTCCTCGCCCTGACTCTGTAAAAACCGGCTTCTCGTGTAGTCAGATGGAGGCCACCAGCACATCAGGGGTTGGGCCCCCACCTCTTAGCAGTGTGTGACCTTGGGCAAACCCCCAACCTTCTGAGCAGAGCCATGTGTTGTCCGCCAGGAAGGTTGCGTGGCCAGCATGGCGGTGGCGGACGCGTGCTCACGCTCACCTGCCCTCTGCCTGGAGGGTCCTGTGCAGCTGTGTTTCTGGTGTTTACTGGGAAGCAGTGTATTCCAGGAACTGAAGCAACTGCTCTATGTTTTATTCCTTTTGTCGTGAATAATTCAAGTCCTCTGATGTCTCCTCACGATGTACATCTACAGTTGGTCAGGGTTTAGCGGTCACTGTGGTGGCCTCTGCCATCGCAGAGGGTCTGACGGGCTGGCGGTTTGGTAGAGGGGTAAAGAATTTGGGGTGTGAAACCGTTTGCAGACATCATCTGCTGAAACGATTAAGAATGAGCTGTTGTGCGAGGAGCCTTTTGCTGCTGACATAACGGAAAGGCGGTCCTTGGCGTGATTGTGATCGGGCTTGTGCCTCATCAATACACTTTCTGACAAGAAGCGTCCATCACACTGCCTCTCGTTTGCCCCAGCAGAACAGAAAATGAAGTATCCCGTGATTGCATTATAGTTTCCTTCTTGTGGACAAGAAAGCAGTGTGGTGTAATTAGGTTTGATTGGGGTACACGTTTCCGGTAAGATCTGAAATTAATGATGTTGCTATAGTGACACATGTGTGGCCAGCAGTGCGTGAACCATGAAGTAATTCATTCGACAAGAGCAGACATCTGTTAGCTGCCAGGATACAGAGCGTATTGGCACTGACCAGAAATCGCAGACGTGCCGTGACGAATGAGCCAGTGGCGCTGGCCCGCCAGGACAGGTCATTTGTACCGCGTCTGCCTGGGCGCTCTCCTCTCCGCACCGGCTGCTCTTGACAATGCCATTGCTTAGAGAGCAGTGCTGCGGAGAACTCATAAATTTTAAAACTGAGCTCAGGCTGCAGCCCGTTACAGCAAGCCGTGAACTCTTCTGTCGGGAACTTTTATGTTCCTGTAGAACAAAGCGTTCCCAGACCACGCCCTGGAACAACAGGTTGTTTAGGACACGCGCTGCGACTCTCAGCGCCCGTCACCTGGCTTTGCCGTGAGGTCTGCACCCTGTCGCATCAGCTCCCAAGGCCGCTCCCCTGCGTTGGGAAATGCTGTTCTGCAGCGGCAGAGGCAGCGGAGCATGGCGTGCACGGCTGGTCAGGGACGTGTGGAGATGGGTGGTACATCCTGTGAGCCAGGGGCCGGGTGCAGCCTCTGCTGCCTGAGGACGACGGCCGGGGCCTCTGGCGCCAGCAGACTTGCAGGGTCTGGCTGGCACAGGGATTGACCGGTGCGCGCACTCGCATGTGTGCTGGGCTGTTCACACCAGCTGAGACACTGGACGCAGATGCGTATCGTACTGGGAACCGCAGTCTTCTGAGAAGCAAATGTAATACGTGACTACAAATTAAATACTGTCAAATATTTTAAAGAACATTCCCACACTCTGCAGTGTGTTAGAAGTTGTGTTTCCATTCCTCATTCCTTCATTGCGAAGTCTGAGTAGCTTTGTGTGCACGTCACCATCGATGCCGCGTGATCATTACTAATGGACGGTCCCTACCTGGAACCTGCACAGGAAATCGGTGGGTCTGGGTGGGGACCTGTCCCTGTATGCTTCGGGCGCACTTGCCTTTGTTTCTGTGCGGCAGCCGTGCCCTGGCTCCCCTACAGCACGTGCTGCCGTGAGGCGCGCTGCCCGCCGGGAGTAGCTGATCACAAAGCTTTGCAGCTGCTTGCCCAGCGCCATCTCCTCTGCCTGCTAGTGGGTCTCCTCTGTCGGCGCCCTGGGAGGGACGCCTGCAGGATTTTCTCCCGAGAAATTGAGCTCCTCTTTGCCTGCTTTGCTCGTTGTGCCCAGAGCACTCTGCTTCATCAAGGAGCTGCGCATTGTCATTCCTCAGGAATCACAAACACACCTTTTGTCCAAAGACATGTTCTGTTCCTGGCGCTCGTAACGGCCACATCGCTGGGAAGCCTTCTGGTGGCGTCTGCCCGCCCGAGTCAGCCCATCCCCTTCACGAAGCTTCGGAGTTGGGACATACTAACAGTTGTTGTATTAAGATGACAAAAATTGTACAACCTATCAACTGGTTGAAATCATGAAAATTGTTTAAGATAAGATTTGAAAAATAATTTTGCATTACTGACTCTTTTAGTAACTGGTTTAGCTCAGACGTCCCTGCCATACAAGAGGGCGTAGAAAGTCGCACACTAGCCCTGACTTTCCTGCTCAGCGTTTTATAGGGTCTGCTATGAAATAAAAACATCATTGAAATTTAAAAAGATACTTCCAGGCTTTATCTTAGTTTTTTAAGAGATGATATGCGCCCCTACATAGAGAGGTGTCTGCATAGATAGATACCCCAGTGTCTAACCCAGCGAGATGCAAATGCATTTGTTCAAATGGCAAATAACAGACAAAAATTTCATTGTTGGATGAAACGGTAGTCATTTGTTTGAATATGTCTGTTATAATCTCCGTAAAACGTGATTTATTAGCAACTAGGATGACGGTACAAGATGCAGCGTTGGACGTGGACGGCAGGCCACCAGGGCAGGTTGCTCCATCGTTGGGCATGACTGCCGTCGTGCCGTCAGTATGGTTGGAGCTCCCTCACAAAGCCTGGTGCACAGCATCTGTCCCCTTGCTTCCCCTGCCCTCTCTAAGCCCTCGGTGACCCTTGCTTGACCTTGTGCCTCAGTAGGTCTGCCTGTGCCGGACTTCCCCCCCTGTGAGTGAAAGCACACACCGTGCGGCTTTCTGTGTTGGCTCTGTTCGCTCAGCGTAACGCTTCCCAGGTTCACCCGCATCGTCCCGTGTCCCAGTACTTCACTGCTTTCTGCCACGGGGGATACTCCGTTGTGTGCACAGACCACATTTTATTTATCTATTTCTCAGTTGAAGGACATTAGTGTGGTTTCTGCTTATTCCGTTAGGAACAGTGCTGCTGTGAGCAAGGTTCTAGCCAAGGCGGGTGGGCAAGAAGAAGAAAAAGGCATCCGCACTATAAAGGGGAGCGAAACTAGTGTGTGCCATGGTCTTTATACAGAAAAATCTAAGGGATCCCCTGAAAATCTGTTGAATACAAGATGAATATACAAAAATGAATTGTATTTCTATACACTTGCAACAAACTATCCAAAAATAGAATTAAGAACACAGTTCCATTTACAATGGCATCAAAAAATAAAATCAGTACTTTATAATGTTAGCATGGCCAGAGAATTCCCCAAATTGGTTTACAGATTGTACGCAGTCCTGCTCAACATCCCAGGTGCCTTCGTTGCAGAAATTGACAAGCAAATCCTAAAATTCCCATGGAGGTGCAGGGGGCCCCAGAGTGGTGTAAACAACCTTGGGAAAAGAGCAAAGGGGAGGACTCCACAGTTCCTCATCCCAGAACCTGCTGCCAGGCTGCAGGAATCCAGATTAGGACAGTGCTGGCACGAAGACAGACCTCGAGATCGAGGGGGTGGCTATCCAGAGTCCGCACATCAGTCCGTATCTGCACACTCAGACGATTTCCAACAGGGGTGCCACGACGGTGTGCTGGGAGGAGCTGAAGCCTTACACAGTCAACTGGTTTCCAACAAGGGTGCCACCATACTCACTGGGGGAGGCCAGCCTCTTCAACAGACAGGCGGGGAGAGCAGGATGTCCACGTGCAGAATGAAGGGGGACCCCTGCCTCACACCATGCACAAAAACTAGCTCAAAATGGATCACAGACCTAAATGTAAGACCTAAAACGATCATTTCTTTAAACTGCCGAGTTTTCAGAAGCTACTCTAAATTTGTTTTCTGTTTAATTCTCTTTGGCTCCATTAAGTACCAGAATAAAGAACTTTTAGGTATCTACCTCAGTATCAAGCTTTATAAACATAACCCGAAAAAATAAAATATAAATGTAAACGTAACCCAAAAGAAGAAAGAAACAGTTTAAATCTGGATTTAAGTTATCTTTTAATATTTTAAACTAAATTTTTAAATGCAACCGTATATTTACTATTTTAGCATCTGTTTGTATGTGTCTGTGGTAACTCCGTGGTCTCCCATGATGTCAAGGGATCCTTGTGCATTACTCTAGAGATTTCTTCAAACAGCAGCAAGAAACAAATGTAACGGCACCGTTGGAGTTTTCATCTCAGAACTTAAAATGCCATCACCAGGCTAATTGAGGACAACGAGCTAAAGCAGTGTATTAAAATAGCAGCCATGCTACACCCCCAGGTTTGCTGTCTAGAAATAGTCTCTGAATGGAGCAGTGGTCATGGTGTGCCTTTGGTTCTGGAAAATACTTGCTGTCCACATGGAGTATTGCATTTGGGAATTCCAGAATGTTCGTCTTCGATAATCTCGGGAGCAAGATGCTCTAGAGTAAACTATCTACCATGTGACTCAAGCCGTGGTGGGTTTATGGGCACAGGACCTGGTCGCCAGCCCAGGAAGAGGCGGGCAGACGTATCTCTGACAGAGGGGCTCTGCCCACACACGGAGTGTCTGCAGAGCCCAGAGGTACACAAACAGCCACGTCCAGACCGCAGGGAACACACTGTCAGTCAGTTTGTTTAGCAAGTTGATTTACGAGGAAGAACACGAGAGCAGAGAAGGCTCTGGAGTTGGCCTCAGGAGGCTTCACCTGGACCCACACTCCAGCAGATGGTGTGGGAACACAACGGGAGTCAAGCCCGGCCTTGTTGTTTGATGCTGAGGCGATGCTGCTGTTTGTTGTGATAACATGGGGGCCACGTTGATTGTAGGTGTCCCTTCTTTCATTAATAGCACTGACACGCAGGAAGTGGCAGGTCCCAGGCCGGTTCCAGGGGAAATTGGGGGAGGGGAGCATCGCCCTGGGGTGGTCCTCGCTGAGGTGAGGCATCTGTACGCTGTTTTACGTGACGCCGTTCTGTCCACTGTGGGGTGTGTTGGACATTTCCCTTAAACAGTACAGAAGGGTTGGAGAGGAAACACGTTCCTGAAACTCAGTTCCTGGCACTTTTTGTCTCTCACGTTTGTAGATGAAATGTCTTGCATGCCGCGCTTTACTCCCGCTGTTGGTATGCCTGTGTACACGCGTGTGCACATGCACGTACACACAGCACAGTGAGAGCAATGCTCAGACGCACACACCGAGGGTGTCCTGGGTGCATTTGCACACAGTAGTGCATCTGACAGTAAGACATCCAAAGTCAGCGTTGCTTTCTTGAGATCAGCTCCTGCACTGGAGTGGCGAACATGTATCGGCGCCTGATTGTCCTCGTGACCTGGCTCATCATTGCCGCGGCAGGACCACCTCCTCTTCACTTCCTCCAGGAAAGCTGTGTCCACATTGACGTCTACGGACCTTCCTGTCCACAGACTCACCATGTTCTTGCTGCTCTCTGTCCCACTGAGGAAGAGACGAAAAGGGTGTCACACCTGAGGGCAAGATGTGATGCGTGTCTGAGGAACCACGTAAGCCACGTCCCCCGTGCACTCCCCCGTTGTGTCAGGTGCATTTCGTGCCACAACAGAGCTTCCTGCAAGTGCTTGGAGGCCATCTCGTGGCGTTGACCGGCAGCTGTTAATAACTCCATGCATGGCTCCAGAAATCAACGCATGGGAGTGCATGGTTTTTCTCTAAACACATTGTCGTCGGCTTTTAAAAGTATTTGCATATTCCTAAATCTGTGTTAAGCACCACAGGTAACTGTAGTTCGCAAAGTCAGGAAATTTAAATAACGATTTCTCAAATCTAGTTTTCAGGGCAGGAGGATATTAAGTAACAAAGCGTCTTCTGCATTTTTGTGCAGTGCTTTCCAGCCTTGGGCTCTGACTAGAAAATATTTTCATCTCGTTGAGAAACAGTAACGTAAATGTTTCAATTTCTGTCCTTTGGTGGCAGTATCCTACACATTTCTGCCAAACCTCCCCTTCCTGTTTATTTATTCATTCATTCTAAAGATTTTATTTATTTGACACAGAGAGAGAGCACAAGCAGGGGGAGAGCAGAGGCAGAAGGAGAAGCAGGCTTCCCACTGAGCAGGGAGCCCGATGCAGGACTCGATCCCAGGACCCTGGGATCATGACTTGAACTGAAGGCAGACACTTAACCGACTGAGTCACCCAGGCGCCCTATTTATTTATTTATATTTAAAATCAATGATCATATAATGTATTATTAGTTTCAGAGATAGAGGTCTGTGATCCATCAGTCTTACATAATACCCAGTGCTCATTCTGTCACGTGCCCTTCTTAATGCCCATCACCCAGTTATCCCATCACCCACCCACCTCCCCTCCAGCAACCCTCAGTTTGTTTCCTACGATTAAGAGTCTCTTACGGTTTGTCTCCCTCTGATTTCATCTTATTTTTCCTTCCCTTCCCCTATGATCCTCTGTTTTGTTTCTTAAATTCCACATATGAGTGGAATCATAACAACAACTGTCTTTCTCTGACTGACTGATTTCACTCAGCATAATAACCTCTGGTTCCATCCACGACAATGTAAATGGTATCATGTTCATCCTCTCTGATGGCTGAGTAATATTCCTTGCGTGTATGAACCACATCTTCTTAATCCATTCATCCATCGATGGACATCTCAGCTCCTTCCACAGTTTGGTTATTGTGGACATCGCTGCTATGAACACTGGGCTGCATGGGCCCCTTCCTTTCAGTACATCTGTATCTTTGGGATAAATGCCCAGTAGTGCAATTACTGGGTCGTAGGGTTGCTCTACTTTTCCACTTCTTGAGGAACCTCCATACTGTTTTCCAGAGTGGCTGTAGCAGCTTACATTCCCACCAACAGTGTAAGAGGGCTCCCCTTTCTCTGTATCCTCGCCAACATTTGGCACTTTAAAATATGTGATATTACGGTTAGCTTAATGAAGGACAAAATGTAGCTAAATCAGGTGCTTGGGCATATTTTGCCTTGATAAAACTAAACTGTCATTCAGTAATTATGCTTAATACTGTATTTAAGTCCAGGAACCTTAGAATTACTTCACGGTTTTGCAGTTGGTAAGCAGAGATTGATGACCCGTCAGAGTCAGCACGTGCCTGAAGAGCAGAGGAGTGCCCACTGTGAGGCGTGCGAGCTTGCAGACGCCAGCGGCCGTGCGTGCCGTGTGCCGCGTGGCAGCGTCTCCCCTGCGTGACGAGCACATCCCCCACAGTGCTGTTACCATAGTTTACTTATGCACTTTTTATATTCCGGACGTCGTGCAGACTGTGTGGTATTCATGGTAAACGTGTGTTCGCCCCCGTTCACGTGCCGTCTGGGTTTTGTGAGTTCGGCGTGTCCACAGCCTCTGCCAGGCCAGCCGGCTATGCCTTGGGATGGCTGTCTGTCACGTTGGGTCATGTGGACTTGCTTGTTGGACAGCAGTGCTGTGTCGCCTTCTTGATAACAGCAGCGATCATGTATTGCAATTCCTTTTTCCATGATGAGTGGCAAGTGGGAAAAGGATACGCTGATACCAAGCGTGAAATAAGTGTAGTTCTCATCAACAGGATAGAGTTGAGGTGATCATGGCAATGTGTTCGGAAGGGAGCGAGGTCAAGCAGCCATCACTGAGCTCTGTCTGTGCAGCATCTTGGCCCTGATCAAGTTGACAGCATATTCGATGGTGAAGGGAAAGAATCAAAGTGAAGGGGGTGGATTGCTGGAGGCGTAGTGTCTTAACGCCAAAGCACAAGGAGTGTGGGGTGTACATTCCCATTAATTCTCTGAGGCTGATCCTTCCCTTTCCCGCAATCCGTACGTTGTGTGAAACCAGCATTGTCTTGCGTAGAGACCAACTTTCTCCCCGGGTACTCTGGTCCAGGTGATAAGGGGCTGCAACTTGGGCATCAGAATTTAAACTCTCCCAGGTGGTGAGTGGGCAGCAGTGCTCAGGGTCTGCCGGGATGCACACAGTTAGACACGGAGCCACCCCCCAGCCTGAATTCAGTGTCCCCATCCTATTGATCAGACCGTGGAGCAGGAGACCTAACCTCACGGGCACCTTGGATGGCTGACAAGTGTCCAGTCCTACCCACACTGCTGCCTTGATGTAAAATAAATGTAATCGTCAAAGAAAAATTATCCATTTAAAACAAAAATGTTTTATTATAATAGTATATAATCTCAAGACTTCTTAAGTATGTGAGCATTTGCAAGGTATATATGGATTAGTAGAATTTAATAGGTTTTGAAATAAGGAGACCAGTATAAAAGTAATGTATTACTAGGTAAGTGAATGTATAGCTGTCAAATCTTAAGAACGTAGTTTAGGGCGAGTGCCTCCGAACAGCTCTGTGATGATGAGCTGATGCCAGCTGATGACCTTGCTGAGCACCCTGTTGGGAGAGGGCATCGTGACCAGTTTAACCCGTGGCCCTGTACGCAAATTCACATGTGCTCTCTGAAGTGTCATCTTTAAGGATCTTCCCTACGTAAATAATGTTTTTGTAGTTGCATTTTTTTGTGATAGCAAAAATCTTTAAACCATCCGAGTATCCGTGTTTGGGAGGATGACCCAACAGAACATGGTGTATCATACTGGGTTTATGGTGAACCCACTAAAAATAACACGGAATACCCGTGTGTGTAGTCATGTGAAAAAGAAGTTTATAAATGGGTACCTGTCTGTCTCTACCAGTGGGAAACTAGGTGACCCTAGGGTGTTAGAGTGTAAAATGAGTATTTACAACTTTTAAAGTAAACAAGGGCCTCTAATTCCAGAACGGTGGAGTGGATGTTCTTCTCCCTGCCCGTCCTGCTGAGCACACCACGCACCTGCTGTGCTACGTGCAGCACGCGCAGGAGACCGTGAGCAGGGAGGGAGGAAGGCAGGCTTGCCCCGTCGGGAGGACCCACCGTCAGTTCCCTGCTGTTCTGCCTTGTGCCCCAGACCTGGGGCTAGAGAAGCCAGTGGTGCAGAAATGCCAGTGGGCACGGACAGGCCGAGAAGAGCTGCTCTTTCTGTCTGAAGGAGCAGCCTGGCAAGACGGGAACACTTAGGCTTCCATTCCGGCCGTTTGACAGACGTGCGCTTCGCACCACAGCAGGTGTGGCCCCATGATGGTCTGACGGATGGAGGAGTCAGCGCTACGGTGGCCGTCACATGGCCACACATAAGTGTGTCCAGTCAACGTGTTGTGCAACGGCAGCTTGCACAGTGTTCCCTGTCAGTTCGTGCTCTGCCCCCGAGGACCAAGTAGGGACCCTAGACTTCCCGCCCTCTCCTGGCTATCCAGAGATAACCCAGCTCCCTGGCCAGCACAGAGTCCGAGAAGGCCAAGGGCCAGGACTTTCATGTCTGCTGGGCGGGCAGCCTGGACGGCCATTGTCACGGACAGAATCGCACAGGTGAAGAACTGATGGGTCGTGCCAGGTTAGGGGTGGGGGAGGGGTGGATATGGCCGTGGACGCAGGTGAGGGCAATGTCGGTGCAGGTGGGACACCTCTGCATCTTGATGGCCGTGCTGGCCACGCAGATACACACGTGATGATGACGTGGAGCCAGCACACTGCACAGTGCCGGGCGCTGGTCTGGTACCGCGCCACTCAGCACAAGGACGCCGAGGGGGTGCCGGGTGGAGGGTGCGAGGAGCCCCTCTCTGTATCTGTGCTGCTGTCTGGGAATCTGGAATTACTGCAGGGTAGGTCAAAACAAGAGCCAACAACCGGCTGGCAGATACGAGAAAGGTCTGTGGTGGGTGTGCTGCCCGGAAGGAAGAATAACACTTTTCCTTTCGAGGTAGCATTTTTTTCTTTTAACTAGAGTGTTTCTTATGAAAAGCATATTTACCTTATTTTTTCCTTTCATTTCATTGATGTTCCTGATAGTTGTTACTTTTTAAACTAGAGAGAGCTCTAAGCCTGTAATCCTGCAGCATGTCGGGTGCCTGCCCGATTCCAGCAGCGGTGAAGCATATTGCTCGGCTACAGGCGCGTGGCCCGTCGTGCGTGCTCCTGCGAGGACCAAGGGAGGGCATGTTTGGGGAGCTGGCTCACAGGTTGTTGTATGGGTGCTGGTGTTTAGAGCTCGGCGTCAGTCTGTGGAATGCTCTCACTGGAAGGCCTGCAGTCCTGCCGTCATCCACCCCGTGTGACAGAGACCGTGGGTCCTG
This sequence comes from Ursus arctos, assembly GCF_023065955.2. Classification (NCBI taxonomy): domain Eukaryota; kingdom Metazoa; phylum Chordata; class Mammalia; order Carnivora; family Ursidae; genus Ursus; species Ursus arctos. Next base: position 811,320 of record NW_026622841.1, on the reverse strand, counting down.
GGAAGGCCGGTCTGCTGGAGCTCAGAAGGCCACCCTTGCCCCAGGCCACAGAGGCGTGTGACAGAAGCAGCAGCTTTGGCCTTGCGTCTGCAGCAGTAGGTGTCCCGGACACCTGTGGCTTCCTAGACCAGGTGTTCGGCCGCTCCATTCATCCCCACCATCGGAGCTGTGTGACTTAGCGTGAATACATTAAATATGATTTTTTTTCTGGACAGTTTAAAAACCCATTGAAATGTATCAAACATGGCGCAAGAGATCTTTCTAGAAATGATTAATCTCTTTCTAGAAATGGCTGATCCTTTTTCCTAAAGTATCATTTGATCTGCTCTTTTTCCTAATTTGCGTTGTAACCTTAAACAGAATCTGGTCTTCGAAGGAAGCTTTCATCTTCCTCAGCAAATGTCAGCACAGCACGTAATCTGGTGATGAGTCAGTTAGCAAGTGTCGGACGGAGGCAGGTGGGCACATGGAAGACATACAGAACTTATAATCAAAGGATCTGCATTCTGGTCTCTCTAATTCATGGACAGCCTGACCACAAGCAGTTCGTTTCACTTCTCGTACCGCGCACACTTATATACAAAGCAGGGACCAGTGTTCGCACTGCTCTCCGCAGCGGGTGGAGACGAGGGTCCACGTGCAGAGCGTCTCTGGTTCCTGGCTGAGCCCCGTGCTCTGTGTGTGCTTCAAGGGATAAAAGGAACAGTAAGGCAGGCCCAGCAGCCCAGTCGGGGAGAACTCAGGACGGGGTCACCTTTGCCAGAGGACAGTGCCCCGCCGTGCTGGGCCTCCTCCCCGCCAGCCAGCCTTGCGGAGCCCCGACCCCAGCCTGCCCCCGGCCCCTCAGATCCGCAGCTTCCTGAGCAGACTCACAGCCTCGCTCCACCTACTTTCTTCTCCCCCAGTTCCCGGGACGGCTGGCTGCCTGAGCTTCCAGATCAGTGTCCTCCTCTCTGTGTCCGGCCCTGCTGCCGCATCACCCCTCCCGTAGACCTTCCTGGACTTCAGCCTCTGCCGTCATCACAGTGCGCTGACCAATCACTGTCACCCACGCGGGAGTCCCCAGGACGAAGTCAGGCCCAGGAAGCACAGCACAGGGCGCCCTTGGTGAAGGACATGTCCGTTCCGCAGCCCTCCCCAGCATCCTCCCCATTGCCAGCCGCCCCGCCTCTCCCAGCAGCGCAGCCACAGACTCTGCACGTGGTTCCCACTGCACTCAGTGCCCTTCGGGAGCAGACTTGTTTCGTGCTCTTGTCTCTTCCTCTGCACACAAGGTTCCTGAGGAAAGGGACTCTTGTTCCTCTTTGTGTCTCAGGCACTTGGTACATGATCTCATTTATTCTTTGCTGCATCTGTACAAGCTACACGGTCATGTTCTTATTTGCAGACACACTGAGGTGTGAGGCTCCTCGGAGCGCGGGTGACGGCTAGGGCTCGCACCCAGGCCCATTGGCCTCAAAAACCCAACACGTGGTGATGCCTTTGAAGTTTTTTGCCAAATGCATGAACGAATTCCAAGTTTATTGGAAAGCAATAGGAATATGAGAGTTGACAGTGTGTCTGAAGCCACGCGCCACAGGAACCACGCAAGCTGATGTCGGAGGAGCGCGTTTGGCAAGGATGGTGAAGAGATACCCTTTCCGTCCTATGGAGTTGGCATTTCATGTAGATGGCGGGAGTTACTGGGGGCGTTTGAGGGAGGGAGGAGAACGAAGGGTCCTTATTCTAGGGAGGTGGCACCAGTCCGAAGGTCAGAAGCCACTCCAGAGGCTTGCAAGTCAGGATGAGCGGTGAGGGCCCCCGAGTCCATGTAGCAGCGGGAGAGCCCTTGCGCCACACCTGTGCAGCTGGCTTGAGGAGGTCTGAGGAGTGGCAGGAAATGGGAAGTGAAGAAAGGGCAGGGAGGATGATGGGAGGTGGCGTGTGGGGCAGCTCCTGTCACCTGCCTCTGCCTGTGGCCCTCCTGAAGGGGTGGGTGCTGCTGGTCGGGGGGCACGCAGGCCAGGTGGGGGGAGGGGAGCCCCAGGCTGTGGACAACAGCCATCCTGGAGGAAGAGTGGGTGGAGCTGCGTGCTGTGAGGTCCGGGAAGGAACGGTGACACCTTAGACCCTAGAACGTCTGCAAGTCCAGAGAATCCTAACAGGTGGCCTCAGCACAACACACACACAGACCAGTGGAACAGAATCAAGAGCCCAGAAAAACCCCACGGGTAGATGAGCAGCTAATGTAGGACAAAGGGGGTGAGAGTAGACAGTCTCTTCGGTACATGGTGCTGGGAGAACTGGACAGCTGCATGCAAAAGAGTGAAACTGGACCTTTGTCTTACACCACACAAGATGAACACACAACTAAAGACCAGAAATCGTAGAAGTTGTAGAGGAGAACACATTGGCCTTAGCAACATTTATTTGGATCGGTCTCCCCAGGGAAGGGCAGCAGAAGCTAAAATAAACAAATGGGCTTCCATCAAATGGGATTTCATCAAACTAAAAAGCCTCTGCACAGCAAAGGAAGCCCATCAACCAAATGGAAAAGCAACCTGTTGAATGGCAGAAGGTATTTTCAAATCATCTATCCCATAAGGCGTTAATATCCAGAAACATATGACGAACTTAAATAACTTAGTATCAAAAAATTAAAATGCCCCAATTTAAAAATAGGCAGAGGGTCTGAAAGTTGTTCCAGAGAAGACCTGTAGATCACCAATAGACACCTGAAAAGATGCTCAACATCACTAATCATGAGAGAAATGCAAATCAGAGCTGGTCACAATGGCTAAAATCAACACGGGCAACAGCTGTTGGCGAGGATGTGGAAAAGGGGATCCCTTGTGCACTGTTCGTGGGGGTGCACACTGGTGCAGCCACTGTGGACGACAGCATGGCGGTTCCTCGAAGAGTTAAAAGTGGAATCACCGTGTGATCCAGCAGTTGCACTTCTGGGTGTTTATACAAAGAAAAGGCTAATTCACAAGGATACACACCACCGCTATGTTTACAGCAGCATTATTTACAGTAGCCAAGATCTGGAGACAGCCCAAGCGCCCAACCATAGGTGAATGGGTACAGAAGAGGTGATAGACACACACGTTACTCAGCCATAAAAATGAAATCTTGCCGTTTTGACAAGGAGGGACCTGGAGGGTGTGATGCTCAGTGTGGTGAGTCAGAGAAGGTTGAAATTGTGGGATCGAAATAACCAGACACAAGAGAGACGGATGCAGAGACTCAGAACAGATGGGTGGTTGCCAGAGGGGAGGGGCGGGAAGGGTGAGACAGGAAGGGGCTGAAGAGCTGCAAACCTCCAGGTATAAAATAAATGAGTCACGGGGATGAAAAGTACAGCATGGGGAGTGTGGCTGGTAAGACTGTAGTAACGCTGTGCGGTGACAGATGGCGACTGCACTTACCACGGGGAGCGTTTTGTAACGTATAAAAACAGCAAATCACTACCATGTACACTTGAAACAGGTAATGTATGTCAGTTACACTTCAGTTTTCAAAAAAAAGAAATACGGAAGTGATCCATCCAGTTACAGCAACAACACTGTGAAATGGTGGGTCTTCGTACTGAGTGAACTGGGCGCACCCCCAGTGCTGTCCCCGCGGGTCTCGCGGGTGTGAGCTAGTGAGCAGAGCAGAGGATGGGGCCCCTTTACTTGGGGTCTTTAGTTACTTGCATTCAGTGTGTTACAAACCTAAAGAAATCGTAGTTTATTCTTGTAGGACCTGTGCAGGTGTAGTATTTTTATTTTTGCCATACGTATAAAATAATAAAAAGGTTGAAAGAAGGATTATTTATTGTAGTCGTATTTATAAACTGTCTCATTACCATGGCCCACCGTAAATTAGAAGCCTCACTTTCAGTGTGTGTCAGAGGAAAAAGTGTCTACGGGAAGTTCTTTAATTATGTCAATCTGGTAAGTAAAGTATTTTTTATTAAAATAATACATTAAATAATTTTTGAAGGAACTGCTCATTTGGGCACACGTAACAAAGGTGAGCTTGGTGCTTACTCTAATAGGAATTGTACAGTTTTATTAGCTTTTGATGATAGATAAGAGAACTATTGTTTTCATCTCAAATCTTTGATGTAAATAATTTCTAGAACTTTGGAGGTTGAATTGTTTTTAATTACATTCTTTAATATAACCTATTTTAATTAATTCTCCTTTATTTAATGAGGATGACATAACCAGAAAACCCTTCTAAAATGTACTTCTCACATAATTTTGATTTCAGGAAACTTAGGTGCCATTTAATCAAGGTATTAAAAGGGCTAAATAAAATTTTGCAAAAAACAAAATTTATAAAACTGATAAGCATCCCTGAGAAGAGCTGCTCTTTGAAATTTATGAGACCCTAATGTACGTATTATGCCCATTCTTGTAAGAAGGTTAATCAAAACAGTCTCTGAAACAGTGTTACGAAATAAAGACTTTCCTGTATGTTAAGGGAGCCTTCATGTCCTAGCGGAAGCTCTGAGTCAGGTGCACTATTTTGTTTTGAACACTGACGTGTATGGAGTCATGGACAGATGTGAAAACACTTTGTATTATGTCTTCCATGTCACGTGTGCCAAAGGAAACAAAAATTAGTTAATATTCTATGGGTGTCTTGTAGCCGTGTGGAAAGCCCAGCTTCTAACTGATTGGGGATATGATTGTTCATATCCGCATCTGTAATTACATCAGTCAGGGGGTGGTCCTCCTGTGAGCTGTGGAGTAAGTGCAGAAGGACCCCGGGGAGACTGCACGGTAGCACGTTTCATTACCACACCTGACGTACATACTCACGGGTGTTCACACTTCCCCGGGCTGCTTCGCTTCTAGAAAGCCCGGTAAGCAAAAATGATATGTGTGTATTGTATGTGTATTTTTATATTAAGTGATACACATACACAGTGTTTGGGGTTTCAGAGTCATGAAGATGTGTAACATTGTGAACTTACGTGTCCCTTTTAAGGAAAATTCACCATTTTTGAAGTAATGTTAATCTCTCACTGCCTTTCGTGATGTTACTTCGCTGTATTTGGCAGACCCAAGACATCTAAAATTGACCTGTGCGTGCTCCTCTCTCAACTGCCTTCCTTACGTGCCAGGCGTGTATCACTTCCTGGTGCTCAAGAACACATGAGTGCCTGGCCCACGTGGACGGGCTGTCCCCAGGAGTGAGCCTTGGCCATCTGGGGGGACGTGAGCACCTCCAGGCAGCTCCCCAGTCAGGAGCCCAGCTAAAGAGGAAGTGCCTTCCTGCTCACTGACCTTTCTGCCGCTCCACGTGATGCAGATGGGTGCTAAGGGTTAAATGCATCGGTTTCTGTTTAATGAAAAATACTTAATTTTTCAAAATTGGGTTTTTAAACAACTGGTAGGCACGCTAATTTGGGACTAGTTGATGTCTCTCTCAGGCAGTGTTCTAGAGTATAATTACAAAGAAAGTGACTCTGTTTTCCAGTTTCATGCCTGTCGCAGAACAGGCAGAAGTTATATTTGTACCAAACAGCGCATCTAAACTGAAAGGCAGAGTCCACACTGTCTTCAGGTCGCTAGAGCCCTTCACGTTATGGCACGCTCTTCCGGAGGGATCTGGGAGGTACACATGTCCTCAGCGGGGAAGGACCTTCCTAGCTGCTGGAATTACAGAGCAGAGCGTTCTCATTGCCGAGGGGCACCCCGGCCCATGGATGTCGTGTCCGGGATGGGGTGACCTGGTCCTGTTGATGAGCTTCCTCTGTGGTCTTTGTCGCAGGAACCCTCACCCAGAACGAGATGGTGTTTAAGCGGCTGCACCTGGGGACCGTGTCTTACGGAGCAGACACTATGGATGAGATCCAGACCCACCTCAGGAATCCATACTCACAGGTGAGCTCATCCGCGTCTTCACGGGAGCTGCCTGCGGAAGTGCCTGGCTCCGTCAAGCCAACCTGAACCTGTTGTATCCACTAATCTGAAAATCGGCAAATGTCTTTGTATTAAAACACGCAGTTCTAACTTATAAATCAAGAAGCAGTTTTGAACCAATTTTAAATAAGCATTTCTGTATTGTAAAATAATAGAAGGTATAATGAGCTTAAACCATTTACTCATATTAAATAATTTTCTTAGTGAAATATTCGAAAGAATTACTCCGTACAGGTAAATTTTTAAAGCTGTTAAGTAGAATACTGCATCACAGGTGTTTCTTACCAATGCCTCTGTGTTTCTTCACAATAAGACTTTCTTACATTTTTTTGCGTTTCCAATAAGCAGAAGTAGACACGGTATCCTGAGCGCTAGTGTCCCTGTCTTTCTTCCTCAGCTGTCCGTGCACGGCAGACCCGATTCCCTCTGTAACCCTTCTCCTTCACCATATCCTTGTGAAGTGAGACTCAAGTGTCACGTTATTTCATCTGCAAGTATGTTGTCTGTGTCCACATTAGATAAGGACTCCTTGGGCGGGGCGGGGGGGGGGGCAGGTGTATGTCCTAAATCTGGTTTTTTTCCTGGAGCCTCAGGAGCTCTCTGAGGCTGCAGGAACAGGAAATACACAGCCTAGAAGCCACAGTGTTCGCCAGAGACTTGGTAGGCCGTGCGCTCTGCAAGGCTGTCTGTGGCCCGGGAAGGTCCTGACATGTGGGGCTGGCAGACACAGGCGCTCTGCGGGGCTCATTTTAGCCTGTTCGCAGGGGTGTTCATCTGCGGGGTTCATTTTAGGCCTGTTCCCAGGGGCGTTCGTCTGCGGGGTTCATTTTAGGCTGTTCCCAGGGGCGTTCGTCTGCGGGGCTCATTTTAGGCTGTTCCCAGGGGCGTTCGTCCGCGGGGCTCATTTTAGGCTGTTCTCAGGGGCATTCGCGTTGCGCTCATTTGGATCTGCTGACTCTGGGTAACCGGCCCTCTCAGCCTCAGGGCGTCCACGTGCTCACCCGCGAGGCTGTGGTTTGAATCAAGAGCCAGCCGTCATGTCCCTAGGCTGCTTTTCTGCCTCTCTGCCGGTCTTGTGGGTTTGATCACCCCCATCCTAACGGGCCAGCGTCTGTCAGGTGCAAACGTGCAAATCCCTGCCCCCCAGGGAACAGGAGGCTCGCGTGCACACAGACCACTGCTGCCTCGAAGCTCTCAAGGGCCACCTGGCGGTGGTGCCCACAGAGGCTGTAGACCGCGTGTATTGACCGTCATACTTCTGACTTGACTGTCACAGTCGGGGCCGAGCCACACACGCCCTGAGCAGTTCCTGCTCCGACCCAGTTCTCGTGTCCTGTCCGCCTTGCGCTCCGTCTGTGCAGACCCTCTCTTCCTTCACGTTTGTCAGAATGGCGCATACTTTACTGTTCAAGACGCTGTTACATGAAAAGTAATGTGTATGTTTATCGTACGTAATGATCACTTACACAAGCACACATATTGCACACGTACACTTAAAACCAAGCCTTTTCTTAAGTTGGACGTCTCTCAGCTCACTACGGAGTACTTGGTGACCTAGAACATTTATTAACAAGGAAAATATAAAAAGGAGAAGGAATAAGACTTCCCTTCTGGTAATCTTGGTCTAGGTCGAAACAGTACCAGGTAAAACCTGTTTTTAAAAAAATAAATTTACATTATCCATGAATATGATTTTAATAGCTTCAAATAAGCTATTTTAGTAGAAAAATTAAAACCAGAAAGGATGAGTCACTGTATAAAAACAGCAAATATTTAATACTTATTTCCATGGAGGAGGTATTCTAAAAATCTTTTTTTCTAAGCTATCTGTTGGTTGGCTAGATAGTATTTTTTTGTAAAATTGATTTTATTCCTTAGATTCTGTCTTTTTATTAAGATGATAATAGTCCACCAGGTCCACTGTAATGTAACACAGATCTTTCATAATCTGATTATATTTCCCCACCGGAAGCATTTGGTGATGGAGGGCATAATCTTTAATGGCATTTGTGTGAAATTAAATTATACAGCCATCAATAAACATACCGAAGTCGTGAGGGGAGTCAGCCCTGTTGTGTGCTGGCGTAAGGCAGTCGCGCGAGCAGCACGCAGATGGGGAGTCGAGCGCTGGGGGAGCGGCAGTGCCAGCTGCTGAGCTGCACAGGCAAACCCTTCATTAGACAGCACTGTAATTTGACGGGCAGAGCATTCACGGTTCGGTGGCTCAGCACGCCCCGTCCAAAAGCGAGAGCCTCGCTTTCTCGGGAAGGCTGTCACGAGTGGCTGTGAAGGTAACCGAGGAGTGTCTGTGGTCCTGCGGGCGAGGGTGTCCCGCTCCACCTCCCCCAGGAACGGGCGTAACAGCCAGCCGACCGCTTCACTGGCGGAGGTGAGCGCCTTCGAACGCGGCCCAGCGGGCTGAGAGCCAGACAGACACGGGACGGGGGTCCCGTCCAGAGCACGTGATGTTGAGATAGGATGGGATCAGGTCTCCTCAGAATGCAGTGGTTATTGTTATGCACAAAACTAGACTCTAATTCAGAGGCTGTATTAAAGGAAGATTCAGAAGTATTTTTTCCCTGCTTTTAAAAAGCTTTCTTTAGGGACCGCACTTTTTAATGAAACACAAAAGCAATTAGGAGTACACGGCTCTAGTTTGCTATTCAACTCACCCCATCTTTACAAGAACAGACGTGATTTATTAAGGACTTAGCAAGCCAGTGCCATGGATCAGATGCATGTAGTGAAGGAAAACTCCCCAATTCTAAGTATGACAACAGATAGTTTGGTAGAGGTGACAACCAGGAGATGTCAGTACGCTGAGAGCGCGAGCCGCGGAAACGTCACGTACACGAGCAGCTGTTATGTGAGAGCTCCTTGTCTACCCCTAGCTAATGCGCTCATAAAAATCATACACGCTGATGATTCCAGTGTCAACTGCCTTGTCTCTCTAATTCTGTGACGTTCCGTATTTTATCAGATGCAGTCTCAAGCTAGTGGAAACACTCCCGGTTCGACGCCACCAAGAAAAGCCCAATCTTCAGCTCCCAAAGTGAGAAAAAGTGTTAGCATTCGAGTCCACGAAGCTGTGAAGGCCATTGCACTGTGCCACAACGTGACCCCCGTGTACGAGCCTCGAGCCGGCGTGACCGGGGAGGCCGAGTACGCGGAGGCGGACCAGGACTTCAGCGATGGGAACCGCACCTACCAGGCTGCCAGCCCTGACGAGGTCAGTTGGGCCTCTGAGAGGATCTCAGATACAAAAGTGCGTCAGAGGCATGAGAATTCGTTGTTCTGGGGGTGAGTGCGAGGGGAGCTTTATTATTGTTTCTAACGGTGCCGTATTAGCTCCAGGCAGGAAGGCCACGTGGCTCTTTCGGATCCATGCATTTGGTCCCGGTGTGTCCACATGCCCCAGACAGTGTAAGAGTTAGATACTGGAAAACACGTGAGAAAAATCGGAGTTTTACTGATTTCATAAACTGATTTGTGACCAAGTCAGATCTTAGTAAAGCTGCTGGAGCTGGGAATGTTCCTCCCTCATCCGCCCATCGTCTTACCTCCACATGAATTGTCAGGCTTACATGTTAAATTTCCAGGTTTGTTTGTTTTCTTTTCTTTCTTTCTTTTTTTTTTTTTTTTGCCAGAATTTAGCCACAGCATATTAATTTCAAAAGAGAATTGGGATATAAGTCATTTCAAAAATCTACAGAAGACAGAAACAGTAAAATTTTAAATGTGGCAAATTAGTCATTTCTAACCTTACACCATTTTTTTACTTTTATTTTTATTTTTTTGTTTTTTAAGATTTTGTTTATTTGTCAGAGAGAGAGCACAAGCAGGAAGAGCTGCAGAGGCAGAGGGAGAAGCAGGCTCCCCACTGAGCAAGGAGCTCAATGTGGGGCTCGATCCTACGACTCCAGGATCATGACCTGAGCCAAAGGCAGATGCTTAACTGACTGAGCCACCAGGCACCCCCATTTTTAAATTTTTATTTATTTATTTATTTTTAAAGATTTTATTTATTTATTTGACAGAGAGAGAGACAGCCAGCGAGAGAGGGAGCACAAGCAGGGGGAGTGGGAGAGGAAGAAGCAGGCTCATAGCGGAGGAGCCTGATGTGGGGCTCAATCCCACAACGCCAGGATCACGCCCTGAGCCGAAGGCAGACGCTTAATGACTGCGCCACTCAGGTGCCCCCATATTTTGATTTTTAGATTGATAAAAGCCATTGTTAAATTAGTTTGCCCAATTCCTGTTCAGCCAGTGTATTTTCAATACAGTTTTCTGTATTGCACTCTCTCGTACTCAAGTTCTTGAGATGATTCTGTAATGAAACCGACGACCATGGAAGCAGTATAAGCAAAGAAGCTTCTTTAAATACTCTATGAAATTGGATCATATAATAACCCCCCCAAAAGTATACTCAATCACAATTTTAGAAAACAATCTGATTTGATGTTTTAAAGAGAGGAGCCTGGTGATTCTTGCTAACAAGAGTATTTCAGAAGAGCAAGGTCCTTCCTCTCTAAGGACATCACGGCAAGGAGCCTGGGTGCTGCTTTCCCCGAGGATGCCCACGTCGGGGAGGCCGGAGGGCTGGGGCCTTACTCTGCCGCTCGGAAGCACAGCGTAAAGCCAGGAGGGCTGTGGTGCCGGGTGCTGCTGTAACGTGCACTGCGGAGTCCGGAGCACCGGCAAGAGCATCCCTATGGTGCTGAATAAAACTAATGCAGAGGTCAAAAGGTCAATCTGTGAGTTTCCAGTGTTAGGAAGGGTGTCCTATGAGTAATAGCTGGAGCCAGCTTGGGATCCGGGGCAGAGAGGACCGTGTAGATGGGTGTTACGGGCTCGTGTCCTGCTTCCCTGCAGCCGGGAGCAGCCCATCCTGCCGGGCCTCTTTGTTCCTTGAAAGCTGCTCACGACCATCCTGACATGTTTCGTTCCCGAGGAGCCCACAGTCCATCTGCTGTCTCCTGGGAGCCACAGGGGACACACCAGCACCCTCCATCCTCTGTGCACGGCAAGGGAACTGACAGTTTTGTTTTCTTCAGTCTTTTTCGTGTGTCTGCCTTTTCCTGTACTCGTGCTCGATTCCAGAAGTGCTGATTGTTGGGCCTGGTGCTGGGCCGGTGCTTCTCCGTTCTGGAGATGCGCTAGGTGCACCCACAGCTGAGAACCACGGAGTCTCGTGAGCCTTCCCTGGGTGTCCGCAGGCTGTGCGGCCAGCACATCACAGAGCACGTGGGGCACGGCTGGTGGAGTGCGGGGGTGTGCAGTGGAGACAGACGTGGGACCCGGTTACCTTGTTCTGACCGCGTAATGAGGAACAGTAGCAAGACACCCAGAGTGCGCCAGCAGACTCAAGGCGTTTTACTGAGCTTTATGCACAGCTGTATTATTTGAAAACCAAGTTATTTTTGGAGGTAGTTACATAGGCACTGCCTTGTTTGTTTAGTCAGGAAATTACCACACAATAACCAAAACAAGCTACTTTAGAAATTAGGACATGTCATTACTCATGTAAGAGCTTAGAGGTGGTGAAAAACAGACAAAAAGATGAAAGTTCAGTTCTTTTTCTTTAAACATGGAAAGCTGAGACCAGTTTTGCTGGCTCCCGGCCTTCCCTCAGTGCTGGCTCACACGAGGCCCAGGCTGCAGGGAGGTACTGGGATTACCCTTCCGTGGGCAGGAAGGAGGGAGCTGCCCGTGGTAGTTATGTAGAAACCAGTTTCCTGGGAATATCAGGCCTTATGTTCAAGCAGGACCCAGAGCCCTGGAGTTCATAGCCAGGCCGCATCTCGTAGTGAAAGGTCTTTCCCCTTTCTGGTGCCTGATGACCTTGTCATGGCGAACTCCCATCGTTGGGCACTCACGGCGTCATCCGTCTCGTCTCAGGAACAGTGGCCGCGGTGGTGTCGGTGGTGGAGGAGCTGCACAGTGTAGCTGGCTCATCACGGGGAGGACACTGGGCGCGTGGGGAGGCCCAGCTCCACCGTCTCTCTGGCTCTCCTCGGTGTGCTTGGTCCGGAGTCCGCTGGTCGGGGGACGGGGCTGTATTCGCACCACCGGTGCACTGTGTACATTGTGTTAACCAGGAAACATGGAGACATCTGTTGTGGCCAAACTCTGTGTGGCTCCTGGAACCGCGTGTGTAACATCTCTTTTTATTTCGTCATAGGAGATCTAGGAGGAACTGCTAAGAGGAAGAGATAAGATTTAGATGATGCATATAATGCCATCTTAGCCATTCCAGTGTATGCTTTGAAACATGTGGGCCTCTGGTCACGGCTCTTAAAGGAAATGGACCACATTCCTTTTCATATAAAGAAAGGGTTGGACACATTGTTTCCTGTATTAGATAACATTCTAGAAATTCTCAAAAATTGCATATGATTATGTATTGAAAAAGAACTATTTCCCAGTCCTAAGCATGGGAAACTGAGACCATAGATGTCTCTCAAGAAAAATTTTATTGGAAGTTGTAAAAATACTATATTTTTACCTTATTACCTGACAAAAGTAAATACAAATTTTATTGAAAATACATGGGATTTTTCATCTTTAGGTTTTTTTATATAACTCATAACACTTATTAACACTTTTTAAATCTTAAATTAGGTATTCACAATAGAGAGGCATCTCATCGATTCCAAGATTACTGGAATCAAATGGACACTGCTAATCTTATAATTAAATTTTTTCCTTGTTTAAAATTTCTTTCTACTTTGGAGATTGGACAATGATTAAAAGTAGCAGCCCATTTAAGTAACCTTTAAAAAAATCCCTAACATATATTTTAAATCTGAAAATGAAGAAAACAGAGTTCGTCATAATTTCTAAAGAGCTCTATTGATGCAATGTTTGCAAATCCCTAAGGCCCAAGGAAAATAATCTAAATGGTTCATTATTTAGCTTATTGAACTTCGCTGCAGTTAGGTTGACAGATGATGGCAGTGCTTCCCAATCACCAAAGCACCGTTTTAAAAGCATTTTTTATTGAATAAAGTGCTTGGAATATTGCACCCTGGAGCTTTATTCAGGGAAATGGCTCAATTGATGTTTTCTGTTTGACCTCAGCTTTGACCTATCACAACATGTATGGTTAATAAGCAACATTATCATTTCAGAGACGTCACTGGTTTTGTACATTCTGCATCAGCACTGCTCTTATAATCCCTACGTGTTTATGGCTCTTGTGTCCTCTCTGTCTTTAGAAAGAATGTAATTGAAGTAGAATGTTCTTGTTTCTGCGTCCCTGATACCACAGTTGGAATTCTTCACGTGAGTGGCCTTCATTTTCATTTTCCTGAGAACAGAAAGGATCTCTTACCTTACCTACAGATGTGCACAAATGAATGTTTTATACAAATAATGAAATTCTGGGGGAGTTAATATTAAATCCTTAAAGGCTCTGTGAGGTATAGTCATTAAATACTTGCCGGGACGCGTCATCGTGGAACGTCGGTGACACTTTAAGGTGTAGCAAGCGGTGGTAATGTTCGAGTGTCAGTAACTCATCTTGTATTCACCACGTGGAGCCTGCTGATGCCCTGTCCCTGTTTCTTATGATAAGTGATCAATATTTCATTTTCTCTAAGAGAGTAGAAAGTTTCACTTGCCTGTCGCTTTATCTCTACAGCCTCAGCATAGCAAACTGCAGCTCAGTAAACATTAGATGTTCCCTGGAAATTCCTGGACAGAATTAAGACCCATCCCCCTTCAGTTGTTGTGTGTCCCGTGCCGGACCCCGAATGTCGTGAGCCGTCAGAGCAGATACGTGCTCCATGGGCAGAGCCTTGGTGCTCGCGGTCGCCAGCTAAGTGATCAGGGCACATGGTGACACGAGCCCTGAAGGCCTCTGGCCTCTTTGGGCCCAAAAAGACAATTGACCATGATCTTTAATGACTGCTTCCTTCTGAAAACTATTTCCTGGCAATATTCTTCTCCGCACTGTGGCCACATCCTCTCATGTAGGAACATATCATTTTCAGGTGTAGATATCAGCTCCTCACTTGGACATTTATTTGCAAGAATCAGCTAAAATTTATGCCAAACCACAAGCGGATTGTTTGAATATGGAAGAATATTATGTCCTTAATGGCCTTGCTTTTGAATTTACCAAAGCGTGCTCTCAGGCTTGCGGTGTGCTCCAGTTGTACACTCCCTGTGTTGTGCGCGTCCGGTGACGTGGGGCCAACGGTGGTGCTGCAGTAGCACGTGTGGGGGCAGGTCCCTGCCCGCGACGGAAGCCTCCTCCCAGGAGCCGCGGACAATGCGCGCACACAGCCGACCGTGATGGCTAATGGGCAGTTTTTCCAGCTGATCAGATTGTGCTTCATGTTCATAATTCTGGTAAGTTACGGCGGTGACAGTAAGACCACACTCGAAAATGCAGACAAGTCCGTGATCAGGTCATGATCTATAAGATGCACGGTAAGAAATGCATCCCTGGCGTGTAGCTGGCAGGTTTATGGATGTAATTGCTACTGTGATAGAAGAAAGTTCTCCCAAGCTTTTCAGTCATAGCATCAAGTTTCTGAATCATAGAATTGTAGAAAAAGACTAATGTTAAGATCTTGCCTCATAGTTTCTCCTGTGGAAGCACCGTTGGGAACACCTTCCTGTACTGGTTACTTCGCACGGAGGAGTGTGAATGTGCACATAGGTGCCTGTGACGAGACTGTGTGTTACTAAGTGGCCTGTGGGTGAGATTTAGCCCAGGCTCCCTCTTAAGTATATTTTTTATATTCCCATTTTAATTAATTTTACCTCTGTGTTATTGTCAGTAGTTTACATTATTAGAACTTCCTAAAAGCTCAGTAGTCATGTAAATAGTCGTTTGAAATGTATTAAGCCTTTAAGTTTAGAGTTATCTTCACATTTCAGAGAAAGATCTCTCAGGATTGCATCCTGCTAGAACGTCAGGCTGCGGCTTCTGCAAGGACATGGCAGCACACAGGGAGGATGTGATAAACCACCTTCCCCACATTTTACCGCAGTCCTGACGAACTGCCCGAACCGATCGAATCAAGCACTAGCACTGGAAACTTCCTTATAAGGAACCCATACCTGAGTACCAGGACAGTTTCGTGTTCTGTGGGCCACGGAGACAGGAGGAGGGTGCTAGATGGTCCGCACCATCATGGAGAGCATTCCCAGGGAGCAGGAAAAGGTGTGCACCCCACCTCTGCTCTTCTGCCCTACAGAGAGGCCCTCACTGCTGGGGAAGGCCGGCGGCAGTGTATTCCCTGCTCCTGAGATAAAGTCTGAGCCAAAGACCTGACCGTGTCTACCCAGCCCTCAGCAGCTTTGTGTGTTTGTCCTGTTAGTACAGAGAACACAGCCAAAGAGAAGCCCTGGTCAGGAGAGGCCAGAGATCCAGAGCAACGTCCACGCAAACACTGAGCAGCTCACGCTGCAGCTCCCAGGTACAGCCAGCAGCGTGGCGGGGGCGGCAGACGAAACTGCATCTCCCGCGGAGGACATGCCCAGGAGCACCTTGCAGATCAGAGCAGAGGCCGTGCTCCCCAAAAGGAAGAGACAGAGTAGGCGAGCTCGTCATGCCAGCTCAGAAACTCGGGGGCAAACAAGAGGAGAGGAGGAGGAAGAGAAGATAGGGGGACAAAAAGTAATGATTGAGAAGGCAATAAATTCAGAAATTATTGGCAAAAATAGTAACTAATATAAACTAATATAAACCAGTGCGTGCAAACTGCAAAATTAATCCAACACAAAACTTTTCTGGAACAAGGAGGATATTCCAAAGGGTTCTAAATCATTTCATGTAGCCCACTTAATCCTAGATTCTGAAATCTGATCGAGGTAACATGAATACACACACAGTACAGAAGAGATTCACAGATGAGCCTTAGGAGCAGAAGCCTGTAGTGCCCACAGACCTACAGTATGTTGGAAGACCAGGACCAAGGAGCATTCTTCCTGGGAATACAACTAGGAGGTATATTAGCATGGCTCTGGAGAAGTTGGAAGTCACTTAATAATCTCACTTCTATTAGTGAGTGCCTTAAAGAAGGCACTTAAGTTAAAATTCAGTAACCATTCCTGATCAAAACAAACTAGCCCCCTCTTCACATCCAGTGATAGTCAATGCAAAATAGAGAGGTCCTTTCTTAGCTGATTCATGATGCCAGTCTTAAATCAATACTCACCATCACATCACACAGATAAACTCTACAGTCGTTCCCAAGTGAAGAATAAAACAAGAATGTCTGCTAACACTAATGCCATTCCTTACCGTCCTGGACGTTCTACCAGATAGTATGTCAGAAAAAAATCATTATAGTTATTACAAGGAAATAAAATTACCACTTAGACATGACGTGACTGTATATCCAGGCAACCAAAGAATCATCATTCAGGAGACCCCAATAAAAATACACAAACCCATACTTTCTTATATATCAACAACAGCCTGCTACATGGAAGACGAGGTCCCATTCACAAAGCCACAACAATAAAAATATTTAATCATGAACTTAAGTAGAAATATGTCCTGTGGAAAAAAAACAGCTAATTTTACAGCTGTGCTTCAAAGCACCGTTATTAACGCTTTACCTGCACTCAGTCTTCTAACAGTTTCTGAAAGAGGTGTCCTCATTGATTGTTGAAGTAATTGTCAGCCTTGGCTCCACTTTGGAAACATCTGAGGACTTTTAAACCCTCCAATGTCTAGATTTCTTCCAAGCCCACTGAAACTAAATCTGCAGAGTTAAACATTCTTTACCAGTTCCTTACATTATTCCTAATTGATCTGTTTTAAAAACTGTTAATTTGACGAAACGTGAAGGTTACAGCATACGTTGCTTAATAAATTAGGTACACGCTTTCACATTAGACTGTCCTACAAATCTACATTTTACCAGCACAGCAGACTCTCCTGTGAAGAGCACTGTGCCAGGAGTCCATAGTCCTGAGTCCTAGAAACCACTCACCGCTGTTAGGCCTCCATTACCCATCGAAGGAGAGCAGGACTGTGTTTATGCAGTTACTGAAATACCCAAAGCAGTCCCAGACCTTGTGTCTAATCAAGAAATAGGATTTACAATTGCACACCTTCCCACGTCCAGTCCCAGGTGGCTTCAGGTGAATTCAACCAAACATTTCAGAGGAAATAATACCAATTCTGCATAAACTCTTCCAAAATACAGTAGGGGGAGAAATGCTTGTCTGGTGTTAAACTGACACCAGTATCAGACAAGGCCTCATGGTTTGTAGAGAGAGCTACAAACCAAATCACTTATGAGCATAGGTGCAGAAGTCCCACAGAGTGGGAGCAGGTGAAGCCCAACAGGAGATGGAAACGATAGTTCATCCTGAAGGACTGGAGCTTTCCCCAGGAAGGCAAGGCTGGTTCGACAGTCGTAAATCAGTCCGTGTAATTTATCCACACACCGCAGGGGAAATCCGCAGGGGAAATCCACATGATCGTTGCTGGAGCTTCAGGGGAAAAACACTTGGCAAAAATCCAACGTCTGCTCCTCATAAAATCTCTCAGTAAACTAGGAGTAAAAGAGTTTGTGCAGCCTAATAAGGACGTCTATGAAAATTCCTGCCACTAACATGATACCTCACGGGAAACACTGGGCAAGTCCTTGTACTGTTGGGAGAAGCAGAGGTGCCCTCTGTGTCCACACACAACTCCTGACCAGGGCGCTAACACAAGAGAAGAGAAATAAAAGGCATACAAGTTGGAGAGGAAGAAGTAAAACTGTGTTTTTTGGTAAAGGATATGATTATCTCCATAGAAAATCCCAGAGGCTCTACTAAAAAATGCTAATGTTTAAGAAGTGAATTTACCAAGATTGCACATCATATTTCCCATGTACAGAAATCACTTGTATTTTTATTTACTAGCAGGGAGCAATTGCAAATTGAGATTTTTTTAATGTACTGTTTATAATGCACCAAAAGCACATGAAATACTTCAGGACAGCTCTAACCAAACATGCCCAAGGCTTGTGTGCCATCAGCACCGAGACAGTGAAGGAGAGGCAGAGGGCCTGTGTGTGAGGGTGCACCGTGCTCATGGACTGAAGGACCTGCTGCTGCCGAGGCACCAGCTGATTTCCCGCGAAGATGCCAAGGAAGTGCCGCAGAGCGGGGGATGCTTGAGAAACGCTGCCCAGAACAACGGGACTGTCGTTCACAAAGCCTCAACCAGCGTCTCTCCCCATGTACTAAAATTAACTCAAGGGGCGCCTGGGGGGCTCAGTTGGTGAAGCGTCTGCCTTCGGTTCCAGTCACGATCTCAGGGTCCTGGGATTGAGTCCCACGTTGGGCTCCCTGCTCAGTGGGGAGTCTGCTTCTCCCTCGCCTCCCCACCTGTGCTCTCTCTCGCTCTCTCTGTCTCAGATAAAGTCTTTAAAAAATTAGCTCAAATTGGTCACAGATGTATGAAAAACCTAAAAGTATAAAATTTCTAGAAGAAAAAATCTGTAGGCTTGAGTCAGACAGTGATTTCCTGGGACACAAATAGCATAGTTTGTAAAAGAAGAAGTTGATGAATTGGACTTGATGGTAAAAATCACATTCTTCAGAAGACGCACCGTTAAGGCGAGGGCAAGCCACAGATCTGTAGAAGATGTTTGTGAAATACATATCTGATCAATGAGTGGAAACCAAAATATGTGAAGACTTCTCAGAACCCGGTAATGAGAGAACCACCCCCCGATTTAAATATTGGCAAGAGATCCGAACTGCATCCCCAAGATGTACTGACTGTAGAAAACTGCAAGAATGGTGAGGCTTCGTGCGTCTGTCAGGTGACTGTCGTTTTGTGGGGCAAGAACTGGCTGAAAGGTGGACTGGTAACTTGAGGGGAGGGAGACATTGCTTAGACCCCAGCCCGATGACGCTGGGCACCCGGGAGAGTGCGCGCACGAGCGGGTGCTCAGGACTGTCCCGTGTATGCTTTCACACGTGTCTTAGGTACCTGTCGGCCCTCCGCTTGAAGCCACTCCAGAGAAGAGATTGTTCTCTCTTATTGAAGGAGTGTTTCGTGCTGACCCCGAAAACACCGCAGTGAGCCCAGTAGACCTCGGGGGCCTCAGGCCCAGAGGTTCCAGAAGCACTGCGGGTTTGGGTGCCGGAGGGGACAGGTGAACAGACCCCTTGGCGTGTGCGTGTAGGTCGTAGTGAGTGCAGTGCTGCAGCGGAAAGAACAGGCAGGTGGAGGGGAGTGTGGGAAGGAGCCAGGACAGTAGTGCCTCTGGCCGTCTGCGTCCGCACAGCCTCCCGGAGCGCTGGAGGCAGGAGACACAGCTTGGGGAAGTGGCTGGAGAGAAGGGTGGTGGACGGGCTGCCAGCACAGCCCTGAACGCATGGCTGGGACGGGCAGTGGCTCCAGTGGGCCGGCGGGTTTGCTCTCGGTCTGGCATCCGCTGCCCTAAGCGTGCCTCCCCCGGTCGGAAGCTACGCGGCGGCCCTTCCGGCACGGCGGGGTTCTGGCGTCTCCAGTCCATGCTGTCATCACTCGAATTGCTTCACGCTTTGTAGCCATGATGTTTAGTGTGGCTTACGTGCTTTTGCAAAGTATATATATTTTAATTGTTTAAATGTTTTTAGGAGGAAAATAGAGTCAAGCTATCAGTGCCCTTGACATTTTCTTTCCTTTAATTTCTACATTTAATATCATTAGATAGAAGTTATTTTAGGAGTCTTTCTGAACAAATACTACTGCTCTATTTCATATAGAATTTGTATGAATTCTGACCTGGTTCCTTTCACGCCCACTGTGCTCTGGGTCGAGGTGGTGAAGCTCAAAACCAGAACAGGACGCTCTGTTCACCCTTCACCACAAGCTCATAGCCACGTGTCTGAGTCGGGGGGCAGGTACTGACAAGTACTGCGTGTTCGCCCATCCCTTGTGGTTGGTTGTTCACAGGCCTGTTCCAGAATGGTTTGATTTTGAATTATCCAGAAGCATCCTCCCCACCACTAAGCAGCTTGCATAGAACAGCAATTAAAGCATCTGTCTTGTGAAAAATTTTATACTTTTCTTCTGGTTGGCATTATATAGAGAGTTAATCCTCAAAATGATGATGATTGAAAACCGTTGGCACGGCACGCTGGCCAGGTATAAGCCACTAGATGGATTCTGCCACGAGTTGCTGCCTGGAACGGGTCGTGAAGGCACACACTAAGTACATAATAAACAGATGTGAGTCCACACGTGTAGACTGCCGAACCCACCTGGTGGGGCATGGAGGAGGTAACGGGGCATCGCAGAAGCATACAGTTTACGGTCAGAATGTAATAGTCCCCTTTCACTGTGGACGTTCAAAACTCACCTGGGGAGTCCTGGGTTGTTTGCAGCTTTTAGTGAGGTTTTCGAGGAAACGTGTGCCCGCTGCGCATTTCCTTTTCCACCCGAAGTGAGTTGCAGAGTTGTTCGCTTGTGCCTTCTGGATGTGCTCTTTCTGTTGGTGGCCTCGTGTCTTTGTAGTCCTGTAATTTAGAGCGTATTGCTCGTGCTGTATTAGCCATACGTGGTTTCAGGATCTTGGCAAACTTCAGGAGCTTAGTGACATGCTGGAAAGCGAGAGAACACGAGTTCTAATTCGAGCTGCATGGTGACTCACTGTTTAACAGTCCACACGCCTACGGGATACTGGACTCACATCTGACCCAGTCGCTCAGCTCAGGAGCAAGACGGCCCCCTCGTGTTGCTGTTCCTACAAACAAACCACCCAGCACGGGGCCTGGGGGGGCGGGTGGGGAGGAGTAGAAAAGAGCCACTTGAGAGCACTCCTAGTGTGTGGGTCTGGAGCTGGGGGCTCACTTGCCTTGTGCAGAGGCTCTTTCCTTCCTGGGAGGCCGCCACAAATGCCCCACCCCAGGCAGTACGCTCGGCAGCCTGCAGGGGGCGTGTCCACCACCGCGGGGCCGTTCCACTGTCTGGTGCTGAGTGGGTCGGTCCTCGTCCTGGGTGGGGACCTGAGAGCATGTGAACACTTACGCCCCCTGAGTCCTCGCTGCTTGGGAAGACCTGCCTGCCTGCCTTCAGTCCTGCCGCGTCTAACACAGTCTCTACTCGTGGCCCTGGTCACCCCAATTCAGACACACGGATTCTTTCTAGGACCAGAGATACCGCCTTTCTAGACGGCTTTACTTAATTTTAAAAAGAAGTGAAAAATCCCGAATCCAGTCAAAAGGCTATTTTTTTCTTTTACTCTTTCCCCAAGGCAGTGCCAAGTAACACTCGGGCACCTCCACGCAGCTATTCTGTTCTCTGCCCGACCTGGGAGTTCCCACTCCTGACCTGGCCGGGCTCACTGGTTGTGGGGAGACTCGGCATGTGGGGGAGGGTTCGCTGGCGCTTGGTAGACACGTGTTCTGCACGTGGTCAGACACACACTGCAGTTTGGTGTCCGCAAGACCTCCTTCCAGCCTGATGTTCACTAGTAGGACTGCACAGCTGTCAGACTCATGTCACAGTGATGACCACAAAAGGACCAGTGGGACCAGTGGAAGAGGTGCACAGGCCGGGGTCGCTGAGAGACCTGGCATGAGCGTCCTCTCGCCCCCCTCCCCAGGCGCTGTGTGGACAGCGCTCACTTGTTGCAGCGTGATGTGATAATATGCGTGGAGTGCTGCCAACCCAGGAAGCCCACCTGAGCCTTGGCGTCCAGGGTTTTCATTGGGGGTCATTCGTGTAGACGGGTGACCCCCATGTGGCGGACCTTCGTTTGCAGCCCCTGCAGGTCAAGGGGACACCACGAGACCGGCGCCTGTCAATAAGGCACAGGGGTGGTACAGAACACATGCAGCATGGCCTGCTCGTGCCCAGGGCGCATTCCCATGGCACGGCAGTCACCTCCCAGGAGCATGGGCCCAGCAGGCCAGGCTTTGTGCAGAGTCAGGCAGTTCCCCTACGCAGGGGAGCGTTCTGACCTTGCATTCACTCCCCAGCAGAGGTGACAGGTCACAGCATGCTCTCCTGACTCTGTGACCCTGTTTGGTCCTTCACTGTTTTTAGCAAAACATGAAAATCGCAAGCAAATCATTTCTAGATGGCAGTTTCTCTCAGTATTTGACAAACGTAAGCATTCAAGTTGTTGCTATTTGTATAGTTTATCTTCTGGAAAGGGAGAACAGAGATCTTACTGAAACAGTTAATGAAAATAAACAAAAGTAAAAAATTTGCTCATTTCCTTTATTTCCCACAAAAAAGGGAGAGGCATCAATTACACATTGAGAGTGGGGCTTCATGTTTACAAAGGTAAGTTGCTGGGTGTTCCTAGAACAGCGTGCTCCCGAAACGCAGCAGGAGAAATCCAGCACGTCAGATATGGTCTGACCAGCCCAAATACTGTACGGATTCAGGGCTTTGGGCTTATTCTTGTTTCGAATTTTGCCTTAGCTCTTTAAATTCAGTCTTCAGCCTGTTGAGCACATTATCAAATCTGGTCAGTGGTTTGGGTACCAGGCAGGTACCTCCTATCTAAGGACACCTCGTAGTCCTTCAGGCCACCCCGGGCACACAGAAGGTCAAGGTAAGCACAGCAGAAAAGGCCCAACGTCAGAATTTTCCCTTCAGTGAGACCGTGGGGTGTCTGTGCACATGCCCTCGTGGGCGGCGCTAGCCCAGCGCGTGTGGACAGCACTCTCCTTCCAGACACCAGAGCTGGTTGCACAGCATTGCTCACAGCAAGATGAGAGTTCTGCACCATTAGATCTCACTAGTTGGCAATCTAATATGTAACATTTTGCTGTCCAGAATTTGTAAGTCAGCTAGTAGTATGATTTTGTTATTTAAATGAAACTTGCATCTTTAAAGGGAAAATTGGGGAGCAGAAATTTGTACACTGTACATAGCTGTTCCTACCTCAGCAAGCAGACTTGTGCCCAGTGATGGGCGAGGGGGGCCAGGTGTGGGCAGTGGGGCTGGACAAGGGGGCAGGAAGCCTCCCCTCTTGCACCCCACACTGAGGGACCGCAGCATGGCTGAGCAGCTCGCCCACGACGGGCCACCTTCAGTCTGCTCCTCGAGGAAGGGACTGGGCTTTAGATGAGGAGCCAGGGGGAGAAAGGTGCTTGGATCCCTTTATGCCTTTTTTAATAGGAATGCATTTCTGACTCTCTCTCTGAAGTAACCAAAAGTATAGGATCATTACTCAGTCATGCTTTTCTGGAATTATTCTGTTCCGCTTACTATGGGCTAATTCCTTATGCAAACTTTTTAGATGAGAAATTTCTGCAAGGTGAATTCTGATGCCTCGAGTTATTTATAAAATAAAGTGAAATTGCAAACTGTGTAAATAAGTCTTTACTCTCCTAGAACAGCAGTCATACATGTCTATTTAGTTCCTTTACAAGATGCTCACGATTTGGGGAAATAAAGACACCCCATGGGATACAGGAGGCCGAGTGGTGTGTTGGGGACCCTTTACAGCCAGCGCCATGGAGCGTGGCCGTTTCTACCATCCCGCAGTAGTTCTTGCCAGCGGGGTCCAGGATGGTGTAGAGTGACGCCCTCAGCTGTGTTCCAGACCATCCGCAGTCCACGGAACCTCTTTGTAGTCCTAGCAAGGATCTGACTTCAGCTTTTCCTACGTTATCATCTTCGGATGCTCCCGGCCTCCACACAGGGCCCTGCATCAAGTTGGAAGCATTAAAAACGGCAAGCCTCTCCTCACCCTCGGTTGACTGTTGTGCTGGAACCTTCCAGTAGTTAGAACTGTGGAAACTATCTAGAAAGCCCCACTTTAAAAGTGATTCCTGGTCTGCCCAAGGGACGTCCCAGATGACGTCTGTAAGAGAGGATGAAGCGTAGAACCCTAACATCGACCTAGATGTGCTGAGCGTCCCCGGTGGCCTTCACGTGCATGGCAGCCTGAGAGGTGGCCTGGCCGCCACCGCCATACAGATGAGGAATCGGGGTGGGGGCTGAACTGAGCCGTCCTGCCTTGAAGCCAGAGCTGCGGAGCCTCATGGAAGCCTGTCCGCAGCGTGACTTGGCGGTGGACGCTGAGACTCAGCACTAACGTTCTGCTCCCCAGACAGAACTCACGATGCTCCTGCAGGGTTTGATTTCCCAGCCGTAGGTCAAGTGCCAGACGCGTAGGTGGGGAATAAAATAGCAAGCAAGGATGCGGCGCTCGGCCAGGGACAGACCCTGGCGTCAGTCACAGGAGGCCCCACACAGGCCCCCAGGGAGGAGAGGGGCTGGGGGGCAGGAAGAGCGCTGCCTTCTGCTCTTGTGGCCGTCTTGCTGAGTGTGGGGTCAGCAGACCTCCTGCCAACTGATGAATCTCTTTTTTTTTTTTTCTTAAGATTTTATTTATTTATTTGACAGAGATAGACAGCCAGCGAGAGAGGGAACACAAGCAGGGGGAGTGGGAGAGGAAGAAGCAGGCTCATAGCGGAGGAGCCTGATGTGGGGCTCGATCCCATAACACCAGGATCACGCCCTGAGTCGAAGGCAAACGCTTAACCGCTGTGCCACCCAGGCGCCCCCAACTGATGAATCTCTTGTCCTGAGGTGACTTAAAGATAAACTGATTTTTTTTCCAGAAAACACTGTCACGAAAATACTCTTCATAAGTTAACTTTAAAAATTATTCTTCTGTTCATGATTCTCACGTCTTAATGCTAAATAACCACAAATAAGAGCACACAAGAACACTTCTGTGTTTGCGTGCCGGCCGTGCAGCAGGGAGGTTTGATCCCTTCAGGTCTAGAACAGTTTGCGCTACATTTCCCCCAGGATGGAAGAGGCCAGCAAGCCTCCGTGCCCTGTGGGAGCCGGGGCCACTGGCAGAGCTGGGCTCTGAGTTCTCAGATGTTCAGGTGGCCCGTGCACTGTCCTCAGTCACCCACTCATCTCTCATTTTATAAGAGCAGGAAAACACAAGGGACGTGGCATTGCAGGGCCGCCGGAAGCACTTGGAAGGCACTGTAGCTCGGCGTTCCGTCCAGTCTTAGGACCTGGCCTCTGGGCAGCAGCGTGATCGGTAATGGTGGTTCTGCGAGAAGGTGCGACCGGGGGCTCTCACACTGCTGGTCTTTAGCCTTCGTGTTGTTACTAAGTTCCTGACGCAGCCGCAGAAGCCGCAGCGCTCTCGTGGAGGCATTGGAAGCGGCTGGAGTGGGCGAGCTGTCCCGCCGCTAGCCTGTTGCTTCCCTCCCACGGAGCGCGTGGCCTCACTTCTTGCTGGTCTCCCCCAGGTGGCCCTGGTGCAGTGGACGGAGAGCGTCGGCCTCACCCTGGTCAGCAGAGACCTTGCCTCCATGCAGCTGAGGACCCCCGGCGGCCAGATCCTGACCTACTGCATCCTGCAGATGTTCCCCTTCACTTCAGAGAGCAAGCGCATGGGGGTCATCGTCCGGGTAGACTCACCGCTCGCACTCCCTTGGGCTTGCGCGTGGCTCAGTGCTCGCTGTGCGCCCCACGCTGGCAGCCCAGGATGTTTCACTGTTCAAACAATTTATGCTGCTTGCTTATGTTTGAAATAAAATCTAAACTAAGAATTTATGCTGAGAAGCTAGTGAGCTGTAGCGGCAGTGATGGACGGTCACTCCTGAGAGGACAAAGGCAGAGCAAGTAAAAGGTGTTAGCGATTACTTGTTGAAGTCGGCTGAAGCTGTTTGCTTCCAGCAGCAGTAGCACACCAGGGAGCTTGGCTGCAGAATGATTTACGACGATAAAGTTGCTGACATGCGTCTCTATTAAACATTTTTAGCAAATACCAAAAACATATCTTGGAAGGTGGCTAACCAAGGAAAGCTTATTCAGTGACTATTTGAGAGAATTAACCTTTCCTGGCAGTACAAGGCACATATCCATTAACGGATTTTGTTTCCACAACCTCGGCACCTCGTCTTGAGATCTGCACTTACGTCCTGTCTTGTTTGCCTGAACATCTGGGGGCGTTGCCCCGAATAGGAAACTATTTGGGTAGCTCACTGCAGAATAGGTTTAGGGAGAACTGCTTTCCGTAGTGCATTTTTGTTCACGGGGCCTCGACTCCCCGGGAGCAGCGTGGCCTAAACATCCCTGTGTTTCCTTCTGTCTCAGGACGAGTCCACTGCAGAAATCACCTTCTACATGAAGGGGGCTGACGTGGCCATGTCCTCCATCGTGCAGTACAACGACTGGCTGGAGGAGGAGGTAAGCCGTGGCAAGGGTGCACACTGCCACCACTGGAGGAAACCCGGACACCACATTCTAAACCAGACGGTGTTGCTTTTCCGCCATGTCATTTTAAGTGGTTCTGGTTCCTCTCCATTTCGTAAGGTAGGAAGGACAGGGGTATTATTTAACTATGAATAGCTTCCTTTCTATATAAACAACTGTTGTTTTTGGGTTTTGTGTGAGTGCATGTAGATACATAAGTAGGTCTTTATTAATAGTATTTTGTTTATATTGCTGAAACAATAGCATTACTAATCATTCACTAAAAATTCTAAAATAATATTGCATATACAGCCCAGGTCGTATGTTAATATATTTATTTTGTAACCTGTGTCATTTGCAAGATTTCAATTAGGATTTTAATGTCATTCTAATTCGTGTGTAGGATTCACTTTAGAAATAGAAAATAAGATACAAATATGATGAATCCTACATTTCAGCAAATTCTTCCTAAAGAGATAGGGTTATATTTAGCCTCATGAGGTCTACGTTTCTGGGTGAACAGAAAAGTTGGATTTCAGAGTAAAACTGAACCTCTGTCTTGCGTGCGTGTCACCATCGATGTCCATGGGTCACCCCGCCGTGGCCCGGGCACTGTCGGTCAGTGCAGGAGCCGCGCCCCCACGTCCGCGGCAGTATTGGCAATACGAATCAATAGCTCCTTCAGGCAGTTGGATTTAATCAGGCACATGAATAAATTAAATTCCCTGAAGACCTAGTAAAATGCCATAAAAATTACTTTTGGTCATAATGATGTGCAATTAATTATAAAATTCTTGTTTAATTTATTTAGCTTTATGAGGTTAAATCAATAAATGTCTTACAACAGACAGATAATGTCAGATTGTTTTTCACAAAGATAACTTTATTAAAAATCCTTGTGCATTTTTTTCCCAGCGTTACATTTTCTACCCTTAGATAAACCCTTTCATCCTCCATCCATGTCTTTGTTGTAATACTATTACAGTCTGAAAGCCTTTACCTTGTGTAAAACAAACACAAAAACAAAAATCCTGGCACGTTCTCCGAGCCTGAGCGTGCACGGAGCTCCTCTGTCTCAGGCAAGCTCCCCATGTTGGATTCTTGGCTACAAACTTTTATTCTCCACGTATTAAACAAAACAGACACATGCCACCAACACCTTGCTCACCGCATCCCAGAGAGAGCCAACTTTGTAGAACCCTCACTGTGCACAGACGTGCAGTGAGCAGGTCCCAGACGCGAGAGGTGCTCGGGTACTTGGCCTCCTTGCTCTGTGTGCAGGTGTGTAACACCCGTCAGAATTGGGGATCGGCTGTGGGGGGCTGCAGGGACTAGCGCTCTGCTGTCCCCAGAGCATGTGTGAGGCAGGAGCTGCGCTGGTCCTCGTGCTTCAGACCTCGTCAGCCAGATGGATTAGAGAGGATTTCAGGAAGTCGGAGTAGTTTATACCCTTTTATTTGCAGGTTTTTACGTCGTGGGGGCAGATGTGGTAGATGAGCTTGGTTAGACACGAGCACCCCCCCAGAGAGAGGTACAGTTAACGTGGACACACCAGCCCTTGCCCCCGGGGACGGTGAAGGAGGAGGTCTGGGCGCGTGGCCAGGCGGGGCAGAGTGTGTGTGCAAAGTAGTGTCTGGACTGTTGGTCCTCGAGTGTGTGCTCGTCCCTGGGGACATGGGATTTCCACTCATGCCTCTGATTCTGAGTGCACGGCTCCCTCAGTGGCCGTAACTCTGCCGTAACTTGTGGCTGCCGGCCTCTGGGCATCAGCGCTCGCGTGCGGGGCAACAGTGGAGGCGGCGTTGTGTGCCCAAGCTTCCGAGTACTCCATCTCCTTTCCATTAACAAACACCAGCTAGTTAGTTTGTCTGGGGTGCATTTGCTTAAATGCATGACTCGAGCATCAGGCTTACGTCTTGGAGTGGACACGGGAGACACCGATTATGACTGGCTGTTGTCTGGCTCTCGTGTAAAGTCTGGTAGCCCTTGCTGTTGCCTGAAAATGCTTCCGAAGACCCTCCTTCTGTCTCTGGGCATCCTGGCACCGCCTTTGCTTGAGCCCTGCCCAGAACATCTGCAGCACAGGGCTGTGGTCCAAGCTGGAGCCCCTGCCGCGGCCCCGAAAGGCTCACACGTCTGAAGCACAGTGAGCACCGTGGCACTATGTCATCCACCGAAACAGGCCACATGTGCTGCAGCTGAGAGCTTTAAACCATGGTCAGAATGTGAGATAGTTCCTCAGAGCTTGAATTGAAGAGTCAACAAGAAAGAGATGAAGGGGCTCTCAGGAGCCGCCCATGGCCTGGATAAGCCTTGGCTGGTAGTAGTATTCTTTTTTTTTTTTTTTTTTTTTTAAATTTATTTATTTATTTGACAGAGATAGAGACAGCCAGCGAGAGAGGGAACACAAGCAGGGGGAGTGGGAGAGGAAGAAGCAGGCTCATAGCGGAGGAGCCTGATGTGGGGCTCGATCCCATAACGCCGGGATCACGCCCTGAGCCGAAGGCAGACGCTTAACCGCTGTGCCACCCAGGCGCCCCCTGGTAGTAGTATTCTTGATGTGTAGACACCGTGGCTTCAGAGAGTGGTATAACTGAGTGCTCATGTTGTTTTTTAAACTTCTTTTTCATGAAAACCATTACTCTTGAGATGCTGCTGTTGACATTCTCAGCTTGGGCATACCTCGGGCAGCATCTGATCATCAGACTGCCTGTCTGTGTGTCTGTCCCCACCGGCCGAGGAGCCAGTGCCTCCCTTGGGGCCTCGCTCAGCATCTTCTCCCCGAGACTCTTTCTCTCCCTGTTTCCTCCTGCTCTTCAGTCGGGGGCCCTCCGGGACATGGGCACCAGAGACACGGCCTTGTTTGGCTCGCCTTGGAGTCTGAGGACAGTAACCAGCCCAGGACGTCTCGCCCTGTGCATGCGTCCTTCTCCCCGGCCCGCCCGGCTCTCCAGGAGAGGGCTTATGTTCGGGGTGAGACAGCTACCTGCCCCACAGGCCTGCTCCCAACCTGCAGAGACGGCGCTCACACATTTCCAAGCCATGCATTTTGAGGGCCTGAGCAGGCCCCGTGCCATGCGGCAGCATCCCGTCCGTGCAGCCTGCGAGAGGGAATGCCCTGTCACAGAAGGCAGTGGCGCTGGGGGCCCGCGGCTCCAAAGAGCTGGCGTCTGCTCCCACAGCGCTGCCTCCGTCTCCGCCGGCTGCGTGTGCCGCCGTGTGCACAACCTCGGGCGTGGCTCCTCGGTGCCCATGAGTATGTGTGTAAGCCGCGTCAGAGTTTCTGGGCCCTGTCCCAGGAGTGGCCCTACCGCCACCAGCATGGAGGAGCTCGGGCAAACCTCTGCAAGTGCAGGGCAGAGCGCCAGCCTGCTCCCTGCACACAGGTTGGCACCAGTCCCATAGGCAGCCTAGAATCAGGCTGTCTCTCTCCCTTCATCAACTAAAACTGCCCAGTTTTTCCTCTAACAGGTGAAAAATACCCTGTTATTTTGGTGCATTCTCTGATTGTGAGTGGAATTGATACCTTTCCACACACCTATTAAATGCGTTCCCATTTCTTGTGTCGTAACTCAAGCCTGGGCCTCTGGCCTTGCTCCGGGCCCCTTTCCCTGCAGAATAAGATCCAGATCCCAGCACGCAGCCCAAGGACCCTCAGGGTCTTCCCCTCCTCCCACCGCACTGCCACCTGAGACCACTCCCCCCCATTGCACTGCCGCATGAGGCCTTCCCACTTCCAGATCTTGCCCCTCCCACCCTGGCACCCAGAGTCCACATTTCTGTTCTGCCGTGTGCACCCTGATGTAGACATTGCACGTGATACCATTTTTGAAAAGTCTTGTTGAATGTGGGAAAGCAGTGTGCTTGCAGTCTGAGAGCTGCCCTGTGACCACAGCCCGCCTGTGGAGATTAGGGGACAGAGCCATCCTTCCATTGTGGCTGTGATCACAGGACATGTCTGTGAGATGAGCCACGTGCCATGCACATGCTCTGCCAAATCTCAGCAGTAGGAGGCGCACTGAGAAACCATAGGTAGTATCAGGTGCACAGGCACAGTGACAGACGTGGGAAGTTCGGGCTCCTGAGCAGGGGAACGGCCTGGACCGCGGAGCAGTACTGGCGAATGCCATAGGTGCCTGTCCCCATCGCAGTTCACAGCCGGGGGCCGCGTGTGACCTGCATCTCCTTTTCCAGTGTGGAAACATGGCCCGGGAAGGTCTGCGCACCCTCGTGGTCGCCAAGAGGGCGCTGACAGAAGAGCAGTATCAGGACTTCGAGGTGAGCCGACTTTCCAGCCCCTTCTCCCCCACGGGCTTCTACCCATCAGACGTGTCCCTGTTGACATGGGTGCGTGCTGCTGGTGTGGACACACACACGACCTAGAGCAGCCTAGCTGCCCCTGAGCACTGGGGCGTCCACTCCAGTGTGCTGGGAAAGGGGTGTGTCCCCTGCACAGACAGGCTTCTGTTGGGGCACAAATCTGCCCCCACAAGTCCCCCGGGATGACTTGGACGCCCCGCCAATCTCTCCTCAGAGCCGCTACAGTCAGGCCAAGCTGAGCATCCACGACAGGGCGCTCAAGGTGGCCGCGGTGGTGGAGAGCCTGGAGCGGGAGATGGAGCTGCTGTGCCTCACAGGTGTGGAGGACCAGCTGCAGGCGGACGTGAGGCCCACCCTGGAGATGCTGCGGAATGCGGGCATCAAGGTACAGCTGCAGGCCCACGAGACGGACTGCTTCTGGGGCCAGCAGCGCTTCTTTCCTGTTAGCGCCTGGCCAGCTTCCTCCTTCCTGGACATCCCCCCCAGATCAGCCTCACCCAGGCCAGTACCCCCAAAGTCACCTGGGACCTCCACCTGCCACTTGTCCCAGAGGACGACCAAGCCTGTCCGTCACTAGCAGCAGCCCACCCTACCTGCCCTGCCCCCATGCCTGCCCTACCCCTACTCCACCCTTTCCTTGCCCTGCCCTGCCCTGCCCCAACCCTGCCCCATCCCTGCCCGCTGGGGTCTCAGGCTCACTCACTGCCCAGCTTTGTCCCTCAGACATTTGTGGGTCTGGGCGTCCTTCAGGTGTAAGGTCAGGACAGTCCAGGCCTCAGGAGACCTTGGGTCTCACACAGGATGTGCTTCCCTTGTGCTCTAGAGCTTTCTGCTCACAACGGCACGTCTGGCTTCAGAATCACGAGGCCAGTTCAGACTCAGGCTCTGGAATGATCTCAGCCTGATAGTGCTGCACAGCCAGCGTTCGGACGTGTGACTGCCGTGACCAGGGCACCTGCTCCTTTACCACGATGTTTCCCTCACTTTGCGTGCGTCCCCCTGGCCGCGGGTGCTAAAGCAGCGAGCGCTCCTGGTGTGCACGCTCTGCATGTTTCTGGATTGATTGCTAAACGCTGTCAGTGTGTGGGGTCCTGCCCTCCTTCCTTCCCGTCTAAAGAAGGGGACCCTGCATCTCTTCAGAGAACATGAGGATGTGATGTCAGGTGGCAGGTCCGCAGATCACACACGCCCCTGAGCCGCGGTCCAGCTTCACCAGCGGTGGGGGCTCTTGCTGTCTTACATCAGTTGTTCCCAATTTTGTCTTAACGACGTGCCGTCATCTTAGGTCCAGGCTCAACAGGATGAATACAGGTGTGTGAAGTAAGTAAAAAGCACAAGTCCTCAGACACTGAGAGGAGCCACAGGCAGATGATGCCTCAGCGGAAAACCAGTATGACATGAGCTTTTGTTTCCTGTGTCCAAAAATGCATACTTACATACGATACAGTAAACACCCGAGGAAGTCAGGTGTCCGTGAGAGATTGCTAGAAGTTTTCTGCTGTTACATGAGATATGAATGTGAACCATCCCGTCATATCTTAAATGTCTGATTCTCTGCGTGGTGTAGGGATGTTTATACATATAATACGTGCTTATGGCATTTTTTAAAGTAAAAGTAGTAGTATTTGACGTGTTTTATTTGATACAAACAACTTTTGGCTTAACTGGTTCCCCTTTTTGAACCTCGGCTTCCAATTGAAAAATAAGCAAGTTGGAATAAGGATCTCTAGGTGCTCCTCGCTCTGCAAGCCCGTGACCACGCGGTGTGTTCCGGGCCCGCTTGTGCGGCATGCAAGGCTCTGTGAGCCTTGCCCTTGGGCGAATACAGGCGTGTGGTTAGTCTCAGCCTGAGGTTCCTAAACCCCGTCATTCACGTGCCTCCACATCTCAGCAGCTACATCTAACATTGCTTTGCTCCTGCTTGTTTTAGCTAAGTAGGTCGACAGACCTTTTTTTCATTGTGGTAAAGTGTTTGTAGTGTGGCATTTACCATCTTAACCATTTTTAAGTGCACATTTCTGTGCAGCCGTCCCCACTGCCTGTCTCCAGAACGTGTAAATCCGACCCTCCATCCCCATGAAACACTAACTCCCCTGGGCCCCCCCAGCCCTGGCACCCACCATCTGCCTTCTGTCTCTGGGGGTGAGGCTCCTCGAGGGCCCTCCTGCCACTGCAGCCACACGGCTTCTGCCCCCGTGTGGCTGGCTCCCTTCCCTGAGCTCTGCGTCCTCCAGGCCCATCCATGTCACAGCGGGTGCTCGAAAGCCCCCTTTTCAAGGCTGCGTGCTAGTCCATGGCGTGCGTGCCACCTTCTTACCCGTCTGTCAGTCGGTGGACACTGGGTTGCTTCTGTGGTCTGGCTGGTGTGAATAGTAGTGCTGTGAACATGGGTGTGCGGGTGTCTGTTCGAAAGTACACGCTGTTAAGGGCTCTCCATCTGCACTTCTCTCCTAGATTTGGATGCTAACGGGCGACAAACTCGAGACTGCGACTTGCATTGCCAAAAGCTCCCATTTGGTGTCTAGAACACAAGACATTCACATTTTCAGACCAGTGAGTATATGTCTAAAAGCACTTCAAGTTTTAAATGTTTTATCTCACAATCAAAACTTGTTGGTTTTACTAGATTGTATGTGCAACTATTTAGTAATTACTAAAGAAGAGAAATATTGTAATTTTCTTACTGAATTTATGAAAACATTGCAAATAGGTTTCTATTAGCTGCCCACATTACATGGGATAAAACAGCTGCATTTTGAAGGAGTGAAACAGGTCTAAATTCAGAAGTGTTTTCTGTCGTACTCTTGGTTTTATTTATTCACCAAGTACCCGTCTTAACTGCTTTAAAACAGACATACTGGCATCATTTTCTGTTCCGTTTACAAAGTGTATGTTGATAAAAATCACATTTTTGTATTAGTTATACCCGTCAGTAGAAATGTGTTTTTAATCTATCATTTTCAAATGAAATGTTGTTTAATTAGTTCAAAGAAAATTAATAAAAATGGTCTAAAGTTTTTGTTTTTACTTTTTACTTATGACTAATGTCTGTAAGTCTCCCGGGTCTTGATTGATGGTGGTAAGCAGACACGGTCTGTCCGCATCTGCTCTGAGGGAAGTGCTTGCACCTAAGAAACAGCGATATGAATATAATTTACATGTAAATGTCCTTTATTTCAAAGCATCAGCATGGCAAATTAGGCCCTGCAGACGACTGTTTGCAATTAAATTATTAATGATTCTGATAAAACTTTAGATCAATTTTTGTTGACTTTTCAGTGTTAACAGCCGCACAATTGAAATTTCCACAGTAATTCCTACCTGTCTAAAGAGGGGTCTGAGATCCGTTTGGACCACGTGAAACTTACATCTCGGTCCTGCAACGTAGCATTTCTTCTGTGCCCTGTAAAGATCTCTGCAGAACGAATGTCAGAGACCAGTGTGGGGCTTTCTGAACTGCGTTCATTCTCAAATTAATGATATTTCAAGAGTATGGCTTGATTTTACTTTTAGATTGTTTAGTCCTTCGAGTGTTTTGTTTGCTTGAGCTAACAGAGAAAGTCGAAACCTGTGGCAGAGGTAGCAGAAGCATTCCATACGAACATTCTCCAGCACGTGGCGTTTACGAGAAGGGGCATGTTTAGATGAAGCCTGGGCTTGAGATCACGGCCGCTACGGGGCTGGCCTGGGCTCTGGCAGTGGGCACACTGAAGTGTCTCTCTAAACTGCGTCCCTGCTGCTAACAGTCACCCCACCCAGCACACAACCACCCTGTGAAAGTGCCAGAAACTCCCCCAGTGAGCATCACCATCTCTCTGGGGAACACCCCACAAACAGCTGGATGTCCTCCTCACGGCACAGCTGTTAGCGCCTGGGTCCCGTTTCCTGATGAGCCACCTCTGGTCACGTTATCTCACAGTAACTGTGGGACTTGAAAGCACTTTACAGTGTAAGTGTCCTGCGTTTAGTTGTCACAAATTGGAGAAGAGTTGGTGTTAAGCAAGTAGGTACTTATTCCCGGCACCGTACAAGAAATGCGGAGAGGGGTTTGTTATAGGACTGGACTGCCTGTGTAGAGCACCTTTTGATTTTAAATAACGTGCCTGAAGATTTCACTGCGATTCATAAAGAAGGGCTGTTTGTGCCTCTGAGTTAGATAACACTGTAATTTGGGTGCTTTTCTCCCTTTTGTGGAGGTAACCAATCGGGGAGAGGCCCATTTGGAGCTTAACGCCTTTCGAAGGAAGCACGATTGTGCGCTGGTCATATCTGGGGACTCCCTGGAGGTGAGACTGTTCTCTGACCACCTGTCTGTCTGTCCGTCTGTGTCCCTGGAGGTGAGGCTGGTCTCTGACCAAGCACATGTCTGTCCGTCTGTCTGTGTCCCTGGAGGTGAGGCTGGTGTCTGACCAAGCACATGTCTTGTCTGTCCATCTGTCTGTCTGTGTCCCTGGAGGTGAGGCTGGTGTCTGACCACCTATCTGTCTGTCCGTCTGTGTCCCTGGAGGTGAGGCTGGTCTCTGACCAAGCACATGTCCGTCTGTCTGTCTGTCTGGGTCCCTGGAGGTATGGCTGGTGTCTGACCAAGCACATGTCTGTCTGTCCGTCTGTCTGTGTCCCTGGAGGTGAGGCTGGTCTCTGACCAAGCACCTGTCTGTCTGTCCATCCGTCTGTCTGTGTTCCTGGAGGTAAGGGTGGTCTCTGACCAAGCACCTGTCTGCTTCTCCTGCTGGTGGGCCAAGGGTTTTCTGAGTCAAATACTTAGTACTTTCGGAGTACTTTTTCCATTATTACTTTCCTGGCAGTGGTTATGCAACTCTCATGAGCTTTTATAGCCTCAAGAACCGTCATGGCAATGCCAGAGGGCTAACTCTGTCCTTACTATGTTTGAGGTTGACGTATTTTAGGCTTCTTCAAAACTCTCTTTAGGGGCTAGGCCTCATGCTCATTGTTAATAGCACAGCTCCCCTTGGAGTCTTGACTGTGGCACCCACTATCTTGACCTAAATGTGCCCAAACCAGTATTTCCAAGAGTGGGACATGGGAACGAGCTTGCGGCCCTGCAGGAAGGGCTGGCATGGCTCCTGGTTCTGGAACCCCGGAGCCCGTGCCCCAACTCCCCGACCTTTTTCCCTTACCTCCCCTCCCACCTCCTTATGGGCCCTCCCCAGGAATAAACCCCGTCTTTGCTGGGCAGGAGGTGGTTCTGTGTGCCTGGCTGTATGCTGGCACCTCCTGGACCCTCCGTCCCGGGGCGTGCAGCGCCGCTGCTCCTGGGCCTCACCTGGATCCTCAGCTTCTCCCACTGTTGGTTTCAGAGGATTTCCCGCCTGCGGAGTTGTTCACCACGTGTCCCTTTGCTTTCTGGCGCCCAAATGTGCGCTCCCCCCTCCTCCCCTTGGGCCCTCCTTAGACACTCATGTCTCTCTCAAAATCTCTCTTTACAGTTATTTAGGTGTGTTTTGTGATGGAGCAAAAGTACCTACTTGTGTTAGTTAAATCCAGCATCCTTTAGGAGTATATATTTTTAATTAAATCTTCTTGCTACTTTGGTCCCCACCAGAGATGCACATAGCAGGTCAACATAGAAAACCTGATGGTGGAAAACCCTCCCACCTGCCCCTCCTTCCCCCGGTCCTGCTCCCCAGAAGCACCGTCTTCTGTTTCTGTGTTTGGGTCTTCCAGGGCCTCTGTCCGTCCTCTCGGTAGTACGCTCTGTCCCCACTGCTTCATCCGCCAAGTACCTGCTGTCGGGGAATGGAGCTCACCGTCCCAGGTTTTAGGGGGCAAAGTGCATGAAGCCTCCTCTCTGCCCTTCACACGGGGCATCTGGCTGTGGCTCCCGTGCACTCTGCACCCTCTGGTAGTTGGCTGAGATGCTGTGCTAGTCTTCCTATCGAAAGAGATTATTCTAATCGATCCGATGATGTGAAGTTTTATGGGTCTAAACTAGAGCTTGCAGGTGTGGGCCATGTTTTATCCTGTCTCATTAATGAAGTTTTTATTTTTATTATTTTTTTTAAGATTTTATTTATTTATTCATTCAACAGAGATAGAGACAGCCAGCGAGAGAGGGAACACAAGCAGGGGGAGTGGGAGAGGAAGAAGCAGGCTCATAGCGGAAGAGCCTGATGTGGGGCTCGATCCCACAATGCTAGGATTACGCCCTGAGCCGAAGGCAGACGCTTAACCACTGTGCCACCCAGGCGCCCCTATTAATGAAGTTTTTAAATTGACTTGAATTATAAGCGTCTGAGGGTGAAGGTGTCGCCGGGGAGCAGTGGCTTTGTGATTTGAAGATGACCTGGCACTCAGTTTGTTTCATATCCTGATGTGCTTTGAAGAGGGTTGAGATGGCAAGCAGGAAGTGCCTGCAGGCTGTCAGGATAAAATAACGCGAACACGAAAGCCGGAGCAAAGGGAGCGTGGGCATAGGAAGTAAGATCCACTTGGTGCGAGGACATCCTGCAGGTACAAGGCCGTGCAGTCCCAGGGGGTCGGACGAGTGGCCACGAGCTGCTGGCCACCAAAGAACAAGTGAAGAGAAGGTCGAGGTGGTCGCAGACCGGCAGGCCCGCGGGCACGCAGTCCTCCGCTGTCCTCCACTGTCCTGGTCCTGGGCAGAAGCGTCTGCAGCCCCTGAGGGGCCCAGCGGGGTCGGAGGAGCATCATGCTAGAGTGGGTGTGGGCGCATTAGCCATCCTAGGACACGCAGCCCACGGGCCCCTGCAGGTTCACGTGCTGTTGGTGATGGTTGGCGCCACGGGGTTTCAGAACCTGGATCCAACAGGATGTCCAGTACAACGGGGGGGCCCCGCAGTCTAAGGCAACTTTGCGGGGGGTTTATTTTGCCGACCAACTTGGAGACTTAGGGTGGAAATAGAGTGTTTTATCTTAAAGATGAAACAGATCTTGTTTAGCCAAGGTGGGGCTGAGATCACCTGAAAAGAGACAAAGACTAAGTGGGAAGCTTTGCATGGTGGGTCCCCCCCATCTCAGTCACACAAGCAAGGCGGCATCTGTCAGCCCCGTGCAGAGCCACACTGGTCCGTGGCGAGGCTCAGGGTGAGACGTGGGGTTCTCCCCCCCGCCGCTCCCCAACTGCAGCTGCCCAGCCCTGCCTGGACCCTGACCACTGCATGCTGCCCGTCCACATGGACGGCTGTCTGTGCAGGCACTCGCTTCTTGCATAGGGGCCTCAACACTGGCCTCTCCTGCTGCCTCACCCCTGCCGCCTCTGCATGCCTTCGAGCTCTGAATCCCCAGCCAGGCAGGGTGGGCGTGAGCTGGGGAAGAGGACGCAGGCAGCGTGTACCCCACGTGCTGGCACAAGGCTGCTGCGTTTCTCCCCCCTCGCTCTTTGCACCCCACAGACCGTGGCAGGCGGCAGGTGTTCACAAGGCTCTGTTTCCCAGGTCTGCCTCAAGTACTACGAGCACGAGCTCGTGGAGCTGGCCTGCCAGTGCCCGGCCGTGGTGTGCTGCCGCTGCTCACCCACCCAGAAAGCCCACATCGTGAAGCTGCTGCAGCAGCACACCGGGAGACGCACGTGTGCCATCGGTGAGTGCCTGGCTTCTGGCCCCATCCGCGGTGGCGCTTGGAGAGAAACGGGGGTCTTCAAAGCTGCGGGTAGCACAGTGTGTCGTCTCTAACAGCAGGTGGATTTCGTCCATGTGACCACCCTCTCCTGCTAGAAGAGAGACCAGGATGGGTTATTGATGTTTGTGTCCTTTCCATTTCCATGCTCCCAGGGGACGGAGGAAATGACGTGAGCATGATCCAGGCGGCAGACTGCGGCATTGGGATCGAAGGGAAGGTACGTGTGCCCTTTGATCACCGTGTCGTCTGCCTGCTTCCTGCCGGCTCTGAGCCACACACTCAGGTTCCAGGCCAACCAGCTGCCCCGTCAAACCCTTAGGAAGTGCAGGTAGGACGCAGAGGCCACCAGTGCCAAACCCCCCACGTCCCTGCGTCCTCGCTGCTCTTCAGGAGGCCTGGGACCAGTGCCCCGCAGTGCCCTCCCCACCAGGCTCAGCTCAGGTGTTGCCAGCCCTCCTGCAAACCTTTCTTGGCCGTCCTGGCTCCCCCAGCTTCTCGCTCAGGTTTGCATGTCTGTGTCCGCAGCCAACTATGAGCTGTGGTTGGGGTGTGTCTTGGTGGAAATGAGCCTGTTTCCAGTCTCTTCCCCTCGGCCACCGTGGTTCTTGGTGCCTGAGGGCATCAGGTAACAGCCTTGAAAGCGCTCTCCTCGCCCGCCTCCCGCATTCCCCGGGGCTCTGGGACACGGCCAGTGGCTGTTTCCGGGACCCCAGGGCCGTCTTCAAGGCAGGTGCCACATTCGCCTCTCTACCTCGTTCCTGTAATACTGACGGGCTCCTGCCGTTCTGGCCGGCAGCTCCCTGCGGCCGCCAGATGAGCCTTGTCAGCCTGTCCCCTGCGAGCTTCACGCGACAGCCTGCACCTTCGGTCCATGGAGGCTGAATTCTAGAAGTCCCTTCTGGAGGCGCCTGCTCGGCATGCGCCATGTTTCCAGAAGGCACTGTGCTCGTTGCAGGAGGGCAGACAGGCCTCCCTGGCCGCGGACTTCTCCATCACGCAGTTCAAGCACATTGGCCGGCTGCTCATGGTGCACGGGCGGAGCAGCTACAAGAGGTCGGCGGCGCTCGGCCAGTTCGTCATGCACAGAGGCCTCATCATCTCCACCATGCAGGTACCTGGAGCCCAGGCCCGGAGAGGGGTGGGGCCGCAGGGGAGGGGCTTCGTCGTCTCCACTGTACAGGTGATACAGGTACCTGGAGCCTCCCCGGGCCCGGCTGGGGGTGAGGGCGGCCGCGGGACTGACAGAGGCGCTCTCCTCTCTTGAAGGCCGTGTTCTCTTCTGTCTTCTACTTCGCGTCCGTGCCTCTGTACCAGGGATTCCTCATGGTGGGGTAAGTGGTGCGGCTCGCGCACATCACAGCTGCTGCTTTCGGGGAGGACTTCGCGTTTCCAGAAACGCCGCTAGAACATTATCTGAGTAACTCCGCACACAGTTGGTGTTCAGAGTAAGAACCTGGGTGTCAGGAGCTGGACCCCCTCGCCATCTTACTGTTGCTTTGTCAGGAAATATCTGTGTCCCTGGGGGGCGCCGGGGTGCCGTGCTGGCCCCATCCCTCTCTGGGATCGGGAGGCTGGGACATGGGCCATGGTCGTGCCAGGGATGTGACCCGTGACCACTCAGCAGCAGACACGCAGGCACAGGGGTGCTGGGATGGGACGCGACACGCCCGAGCAGGCACCGGCAGTCTCCTCAGTAATAACGAGATCTCCTCTTCGAAGGCTCCCACACAGTAACTTGGAGAAGTTCGTGGGAGAGTGCCGCGTGCATGCAGTTTATAATTAAACCGTCCGTGATCCCTTGAAGGGGAATGAGTTAGAACTTCTCTTGCCTTAGGAGATAAAACCCACGTGGCTGTTGGCATGGCGGTAAAGTCCACGTAGTGCTTCCCCACGCCTCCGCACCGGCCCCTCAAGCCCAGCACTCCCCACAGCCAGGGTGTTGACCGTGTGTGCTCGCGCTCGGAAAGCAACAGCAGGTCACAGCAGCGCTCCCTGCACAATTCAGAGCACTTGTCCTATCCGCATAGCATCTCTGTGACATAGGCACCACACGCTGCCCATGTCACGGGCAAGGAAGGAGGAGGGAGCCTGGGAACGTGCTGGAGGCCGCAGAGCTGCTGGGCGGCAAAGTCCGGGTCCGGCCTCCGACAGGCTGGCCTTTTTCCCATGGCATTTAGCATCTTTCCAGGGATGCAAAGAACAAACACACGAGCTCTTTCACCCCTTGGAGTTATTTTAAGAACAGTTCCTGAATGAGTTTCATCGGACAGCTCCCCGAATTCCAAGGTTCCTGATAATTTGAATGAGAAACTGGGAGTATCAGGCTGGGCATGTCAGGATCTGCCAAACATAAGTCACCAGCGTCCCAGGGCAAAGCCGATGGTGGGATGCCTCCTGCTGCTCCTGGCACGTCCGCTGGAGAGCAGGGGCTGATCTCCCTGCCCGACACCGGGCCGGACCTGAGTACCCACTTGTAGATCCTGGCTATCGTGCACTGCCTGCCCTTTCTCTGGCCCCTGGGCTTTCTCACCTGCCGTTTCCTTGGCCTGGGGCTCTTCCCCGCATCTAGGTGGACCTCGGGAGCTCGACCTGCGCCTTCCCACAGCCACAGTGCCAGCTCTGCATTTCGGCCTCCACTCCTGAGGGCCCAGGCCCAGGCCCAGGCAGCAGAGCAGGCCGGGTGGCGGCCAGGCCCAGGGAGAGCTTCCGTCACGGCCTTGGCTCTGGCCGTGCATTCCAGGGTGACTGGCGCTGTGGCCGGTAGTGTGCCGCGTGGCTGCCAGCTCTCCAGTGGCTGCAGCGCTGTCCCCTGGAGCGCCGACCAAGGGGAGGACCTAAAGGCGCCAACAGCTCCAGCACTGTTTCACCATGTCCCGTTGCCTTGGTCTTCACACTCTTATCCCGTGAATGACCTTCAGAGAGTGTAGGATTGCACGTGACGTGACTGCATCTGGACTTTGTCCAGCACACGGCTTCCCTGGCGGCCAAAGAGACGCGTGACCATCCCCACTTTCTTTCACGTTTTAAAACTATGGATTTGAAACATTCAAAGGAGAGTTTTGGGGGGCAGTGGTGATTACTGCTTAGACGGTCCAGCCCCGTCGCTGCAGCTGCGGCCGTGGGCCTGACTGAATTCTTCCCGTCTCAGCCCGAGCCCTCGTCAGCAGGAGCTCCCGAGTGCTTGCTCCTGTCCACTTGACTTTATTCAGAGTTTCTGTGCGTGTCCATCACGTGAGGCATCTATAGTTTTCTTAAGCTTTGATACGCCGAATTTGGTGGGAGTGGAGGGAGGGGTGTTTTTACGTGAAGCTGCTTCAACGGGAAACCGTAAATTCAGTTTTGCCCTCACCTAGAAAACAACAGTCAGATGTGGGTGGAAAGGAAAGTGGTGTTTTTATCAGAGTCTGACAAGACCAGAGGCATGTTCTGAGATGGAACCTCTGGCTGTAGAGGCTGCAGGGCCATTGACAGAACTCACCTCCACATGCTGCAAGGTTCTTATCCTCCTTCATCTCGTCGGCTCGGAGGGGCCGCTGACGCAGGCGAAGCAGCCGTGGGTGCTCCCCACCACAGGTCCTGCCACATGCTGTGGCCTCTCTTCCAGGAAGCACTCCTTGGCAAAGTCCTGGGGAAATCCCACATATCGCAGCCCCTCTGAGAGGCTCACCGTGCGGGTCAGCAAGTGGACATCTCCACGAGACTCCAGGTCAAGAACCTGTCCAACCTTGTTGCACCAAACCCCTTCTTTGCCCAACACCGGCCGGCACTGCACATTCTGAGCAGCGTCCTCAGGGACAGGCCGACCTCAGGTGGCTGCAGGGCCCACTCATGTGACGGCTGGCCGCTGCTCGTGGGACTGTGTGTCCCATGTGTCCCCGGGCACTGGGTGGGGTTTGGGGGGTGTGACCCACCGCGTCCCCATCAGCCAGGCTCTGCCAGACTCTTTGGCCCTTTCAGCCTCTTCGTTCTAAGCCGATGGGAATTGTTCTGAGATTGACAAAGTTACTAGAAATTTGGAGGAAAGTTAGGGCTGTAAGCCTGTTTAACCTCATGCAGGACCGACCACTCTGAAGCACATGGATTTCAGCCCCTGGTGGCCTCCACGGGCACACAGCGTTAGAAAGCAGCCTTAACACCTTTCCTAACACGGTGTGCCCTTCGTGACCCACGGCCCTGGACAGGCAGTGCCAGTGACCATGGAAGCCCATCCTAGGAGACAGTGCTGCTCACACATAGATCTTCCCACCTGGTTCTCCACCCCTGGGTACCTTCCCGACTCCGAAGCTTTCTCGCAGGTGAAAATGTCATTTAAAAGAAATCCAGTCCTACTTCAGGAAAAATGGCATAGATGCACTTTTCCTCATTCCTTCTGCTAAGCATAGCCAAACTCCTGCAGATGTCACAGATAGAACACGCATGTGCTCTGGCCTGCCAGACACACAGCAACCACTCTGCTCCAGCCAACACCATGGAAACACCACCCCCCACCTCCCTGCAAAGTGGGAAGATGAGACCCCCCCCCACACACCCAGTAGTAATGAGCAGCCCCTGTTGGGTGTCACACAGGGAGGAACCTGGACTTGCCTCCAGCCTGAGGGAAGGCAGCAGCGCTCCCTTCCCTCCAGAGCAGTACCTGGGACCCAGTGTCCTGTGCGGCACCCAAATGTCAAGTTTCGTAGAGAATCACTTGGCACTCCAAGAACCAGGAAGATTTCAGAGTGAGTGTGACGATGGACACCAGCCGAGGTGCCTGTGGTGTTGGAACCATGTGACATGGGTGTTAGCGCCGCCATGCAGACATCCTTTAACAAGCAATAGGAACGCTCAGAACAAACAAAGAAAACACGTCCGCCTAGAAATAGAAACTAGCAGAACCAAATGGAAACCCACCACCAAGCCCAGCAGTGACAGGGACCCAGCCCACAGCGGAGCAGAGGGCCCACTGAGGGCAGGACACAGGACTGTCTCCCGTGAGTACCATGAGAGCCCAGAGACCAGCAGAGCCTTAGGGGCTCCAGCTTCATGTCCCTGGGGCTCCAGAGGGAGGACAAAGGTCCTGGGCTGGAGGAGAAAGAATGGCTGAAAACTTCCCAATGGCTGAGTTCAAAGACATCCACACCAAGAAGTGTCACATGGAAGACTCAGGAAGACAGAGGACAAACACCGTGAGGATGGCGAGCTGGGGTGGAGCGGCCGCAGGGACAGTGGGGTCCTCACCAGAACGAGGCAGGAGGGAGCAGTGTGGGCACAGACGGTCACCTGCGGCGAGCTCTTCCTTCAGGAACAAGGGGCTCATGCACGCACCACACATGTGAGAACACTCCAGGTCCAACAGGAAGAGGGCCGTCCGGTTAGCAAACAGACAGAAAGCACAAGCAAACGTTACACCCAAGAGGATGTAGACAGCATACGAGCGCGTGCAACGATGTTCCTTATCAGTAGCCGTCAGGGAGACGTGGTGGCAGCACCGACCTGGGGAGGGGATGCAAAGACGCAGGGCCCCCCACACGCGCCCAGCCAGGCCAAGTGGCACAGCCCGTCTCCCTGCAATTAGACTCTTGGGCTGATGACTCCGGGTG
Source organism: Ursus arctos (assembly GCF_023065955.2). Classification (NCBI taxonomy): domain Eukaryota; kingdom Metazoa; phylum Chordata; class Mammalia; order Carnivora; family Ursidae; genus Ursus; species Ursus arctos. The sequence goes on along the minus strand of NW_026622841.1, from coordinate 767,779 downwards.
GTACTCCTGTTGAATAAATGAAAAATTTTACAAAAAGATCTGTGCAGTGAGTGTTCCTAGCTGTGTTATTTATGAGAACCACACACTGGGAATAACCCAGATGCACTTGAGTGAGCGAGCAGGTTGCAGAGGCCGGCATGCCCCCAACCACGAGTACTGGCCAGCACCCTGCGGGGTGAGCACGGCCGCTGCGGCACCAGGACAGCCTCCTGGGAGTCAGGCTGAGTGGAAAGGCTCGCGTGTAGCCTTGTCAGGGGGTTACGGAGAGGAAGGGAGGGAGACGGCGGGGGGTCCCAGGGTGGTGGGGGTTCTGTCTGTGTCACCTGACATCCTGGTGGTGAGACTGGGCTGCAGGTTTGCAAGATGCTACCGCGGGCAAACCGGGGAAGGGCACACGGGTTCCCTCTCTTACACCTGCCTGTGGGTCTACAGTGACCTCAAAATAGAAAGTTTAATTAAGAAAGAAAAAAAAATGGGTTCCTGTGAGCGTTTTTGGCTCACAGACCAAGTTATTGCACTGCAGGATAAGTATGAAATTTTAGGAAAAATCATACCTGAATTTGCTGTGAGTGTTTGAACCGTGGCCTCTGACTGCAGAGCTTGTGCTCCTCGCACTAATCTGAGCCCTTCTTGGTTGTAAGGTATGCGACTCTGTACACCATGTTCCCCGTGTTCTCGCTAGTGCTGGACCAGGACGTGAAGCCGGAGATGGCCATGCTCTACCCGGAGCTCTACAAGGACCTCACCAAGGTACGGGCGCGAGGCCGGGTGCGATTCCGGCAACCAGCAGACCCCCCGCTGGTATTGTAACAGAGTATTTGCTATGACAAAAAGGGCCAGTCGTGAAGCGGTTTCCAGGCAGGTTTTAAGGGATCTCTTCTCTGTCCTTCCAGACAGTTTTTACTTACAGTTATTTTTGGCATTTTCCTTTTGAGTTAAACTTCAAAAAAGCGAAAGCAATTGTTTTCTCAAATGTTTGCAGTAAAGCTCTGATGTCATGCGTACAATTAAAATTTTAAAGGTGCTTTGAACCACTTGTGGAACCGCGGTGACTGGGCTCACCCTGTGGCTGAAACGCACGGTGCCTGTTTCCATGTGAAGGACACTTGCTGGCTGCGGGGTCCCCTGTGGCAGGACGGACTTCTGTCCACCTGCGGCGGCATCCCGACGCTTTGAACTCAGAGACTGACTGGGAGTCCCCGCGCCTGCCCAAGCCTTCCTCCGCTGTGCTTTCAGAATCACGTCTGAGAAGTGATGGGCAGAGTGTCACCACGACCCAGGGCTGAGGTCGCAAGGATGCTGCTGGGGGAAAGTCTGCCCCCTGAAAATGCAGAAGATTCATTTATCTGGCCCAAAACTATGCTCAGATGGAGGCATTCCTAAAGGAAGCTTCAAGTTTGTCGTATTTCTTTACGAGACCATATTTCTCTAGTGTGGAAAACAAGCTCCACGGGCTGGGACACCCCTAGCCCTCCAAGCAGAAGTTATGGTGACTTTGGAATTTTCCCAAAGCAACACTGAGAACAAAATCCACTAACCTCCAAGCAAATCCAGGTTTACAATTGATAACCTGAAATTACCAACTCAGATCTTTAATCTCTAGCAGTATGGAGAATCAGTTGGTGTTAAGCATAGACTCAGCGAACCGCTGACCATTCAGAGAGGAGCTGGCCAGGCCACATGGATCTTCGGGCTTCATAGTGTTGTTACAAGGGCTGGATGAAATGGAGACTTAAAGTTCCTGAAAAAAAAAATACAAAGTGCTTACGTTACTTTTACAATCAGGACAAAAATAAAGCTAGTTTACCGCTATAGTGTAAAATAAGATGTCAATCATTATATTCGATAACATCATATTTAATTTGATAATAAAATGCAAGCATTAGTATTCTGATAATATTATTATGAATATTACAAATAAAAAGAAAACTTTTTGGTGTAATATTCTAAAATGGGGAGATTGTTATCATTCAGTAAAACAGAACAGGATCAAAGATCTAAAAACTACAGGAAGCTTTTGTGAGGAATTATAATTTTAGTAGATTATGCATTTCCTTATTTCCACAAACTCCAGAAATGTTTACGTAAATGCTGCCTCACAGACATAAGGGAAAAACAAGCTCCTCATATATGAACAAAACTAGAGGAGCTCCCTAAAGTCATAGGTGGTCAGTGTCTCACCTGCTCACGGTCACTGCGGGTCAACACGGGCGACATCGCCAGTCAAGGTCGGAGCAGTTCATGTTCGTGGGATGCGGGGTGATTGCCATCTCCACCCCCTGTCAGAGGGCAGACAGTCACTGTTGTCAGGATTCCGATTGCGGGCACCTCTGGGAACAAGAATATGTCTGTGGGGTCAGGTAGCCGCGAATCTTCAAACGCCCCCATTAGCTGACACAGTAAACACGAGGGCACGTCAGGAAACTGTGTTCAGTTCCGAGCTGGATCTCGTCTTTGTGAAGGTGCCCCCTTTAGCGTATCTCGAGTATCGTTAGAGTAGGATGTCGTTCCTGCATTATTGTGACAGGAGTGCAGTCACTTACGGTCTTTAGGCTCCTTCCTTCAAGATCCAAAATATATTCCTTTTGTGTTTTTAGTGTATGTATTTCTTTTAAAATCTGATGCACTTCAAAGCCTTTGAAAACAAAGTAGCACTAAAGTACTCAACCACCTAACTTGATAAAACTTGAGTTATATTTTCTTACTGAAGCCAGAGAGAGATTTTGAAGCTTTGCGTTCCTTCTGAACGCTTGGTGGATGCTCGGGAGGCCGCGAGCCGTCTGCCTGGCCTGTCCACGTGGCAGGCGCTAGGTCTGGCTGCTGGAGGCGTGGGCGAGACGTCACTCCTGGCTCAGGAGGCCCACGCTCAATCCGGAAAGGAAATGTAAAGCCAGGGTAAATTACGTGATAGTCAGACAGCAGCAGAAAACAGGCTGCAGTCGGGGGTGTGGGCGCTCGTCCGCTGGATGACGCGTCCAGCCTATTCTGAGCAGAAGGCCAGGGTCACAGTAAATTCCTAAAATACTTTCAAAGGTAATCAGGGGAAGCAGAGTATGTATCCCTTGCAAAACAGAGAGGAAAGTACCGTGCTTTGAAAGAAAACACCATTTCTCATAGTTATTTGGTGGCCTGTCTTTTTATTCTGAGAGTGCGAGTCAGAACCCAGGCATTACAGATCTGACTTAGGTGCTCTAACAGGAGGAGCCGATCCGGAATACAGACGTTTGCTCACGGCTCTCTCTGGTTCAGTAGTGTGTCAGCGACAGGTGATGGAGTCCAGCAAGGAAGCAGCATTCCCCTTCCCTCCCCTTCCTAAAGCCATATCATTTTCATTCCTTGCAGAAAATGATGTGTCTGTAACAGTTTTCTCTTTTAAAGGTCAAATTCTGCTTCGAATGCTCACACGTCACTCGTGATGTAGCTACTTGCAATTTCCTGGTGCTGCCAGGGACCCTGTGTGCCCACCCCTCTCCCAACTCCGCAGGTGACTGTTTACCCCAGACGGTCTGTGGCCCCTCAAGAAAGACCACGCGAGCCTGAGATCCAGGCCACATGTTCCTAAGATACCTCAGACTTGTAGCTGTGGGTTACGTGACCAACACGTCATTTCATATTCATGATAAATAACCTACGAACTGCGAGGGTTTGGGTGGCGCCTGAACTAATTGTCAAGATAATCGAGTAGGTAACGTCCTACAGTCGTTCCTCAAAATCCTTGACACTGTCAGACACACAGCTCTTAGGGTTACTTCACTATTTTTTTTATTTCCTGTTGAATATTCTCGAAATGGTTTTAGCTTTGGAATATACATTTGTATTCTTAATGTAATTTTAGAAATAATAGTGATAAGAAAAAGAAACAAAAGACAAATTAGGGGAGGACCTGTTTGCAGATGACATAGTCATCTATGTAGAAAAGCCAAAAGAATCTACAAAATCTTTCTAGTAGTTCAGTATGGTTGTGGGACTCAAGGAATAAGCCTATATAGTAGCAATGAACAATTGAGTCCTGAAAAATGTATTTGAACGGTGTTCGTACTAACCTAAAAAAAACAAAGTTGGTATAACTAACAAACTGTGTGCAGGACTTGTGTGCAGCGGGACGCCGTCGAGAGGGATTTTGAAAGATGCAAAAGAATGTGACTGAAGACACCGGGTGTCCGAAAGCTGACAAGCTGATTCCAGAATTTACATGGAAATGCAGGGGAACTGGAATTATCGAGACTATTTGTAAAAAGAGGAACAAGTTTGGAAGACTTCACTCTACCCAATTTCAAGACATTCTGTACGGTAGTGACCAAGACAACAGATTCTTGGCAGAAGACAGACACCTGGACCAGTGGGGTCAACAGAGAGCCCAGGGGAAGAGACACAGGTGTCACAGCTGATGTTTGACAAGCATGAAGGGAAACCTGAAGGAGAGGGACCGTCTTGTCAGCAGATGTCGTCAGAGCCGCCCGCAAAAACAGAGCCTCCACCCACCCCTCACAGTTTTGGGGAAACGCACTCAAAACGAGTCATAGACCTAAATGTAAAATGTGGAACTATTCGCCTGCCGGAGTGAAATGCAGGAGAACACGTGCATGACCTTGGGGTAAGCCTAGTTTTAGATACGGGGTCAGATGTGTGATTCAGGAAGGGGAAAAGTGGTAGGTTGGACTTCATCATAATCCACGACTTTTGTTCTGTGGGTGGAACTGCTAAGAAAATGAAAAGACAAGACACAGAATCATAGGAAATATTTGTAGATCGCACTTCTGACAAAGGACTTGTATCTGGAAAATATAAAGATCCCTCAAAACTCAGGAAGAAGACAAACAACCCAGTTATTGAGACAGGAGAAGCCCTGAACTGACAACACAGCACGGGTCACGATGTGCACGTGGCCAGTGAGCGTCTGGAAACACTCTGCTCACCACCGTTTCTCACGCGGGGACGGCAGGCAGGAACCGCAGGAAGGCAGGGTCTAGTGCACGAGCAACGCCGCGTGCTCGCTCACCGTTGACGGGCACACAGCGTGGCACGGCCACCCTGGGGCATGGTTCAGCAGTTTCCGGTGAAGTTAAACATGCCCTGAGCACGTGACCCAGCCTTTACCCGAGAGATGTGAAAATTTGTTTTCACACAGAATCCTGTAAGCAAACGTTCCCGGCCGTTTTGCCACAGTTGCCAAAAACTGCAGCCATACCATGCGGTGTCCAGCAACACAGGTGAATCTTAAATGCATTTTGCTACACAAAAGAGCCAGACTCAGAAGCTCCTATGGTCCCATTTGCCTGGCACCCTGGGACATGCAGAGCTTTGGGCCCAGAGGACAGACAGATGGGCGGCGACCCGGGGTCGGGGTCGGGGATGGAGAGGCCGCGGGAGGCACCTGTACGCACACATGCGGCCACTTGTGCTCCACACGTGTCTCAAACCAAGACGGACCAGTGAGTGTTCGCACAACCTTCGGGTGGACTAACCTTTCCCCAGATTTGCTTGGTTTTGTTTTACAGTTTGGTTGATACGTAACAGAAAGGTACTTTTGGGTCTCTAAAATCTAACATTGAAATAGTGAACATTCTCTGGGTTTCTGGCTTTATGCTTATTTCATTTTATCCACATGAGTACGTGTTATCATTTCTATTCACGGAAGAGGAGACCACTCACAGAGGCTGAGTGTGTGCCCTGGGCTGCCACGGGCAGGACTCAGACCCCAGTCGGCCGGGTCCTGAGCGGTGTCTGCATGGTGCCTGGACAGAGCTCCTGCTAGAGGAGTCTCCCCCAGCCAGGGACATGGAAGGAGAGGCGTGTGGGCCTAGGAGAGCCCTGCACACGTGGCCTGGGTCTGTCGTAAGTGGACTGTGTTCGTGCGTATTTGTGCCGCCAAGTACAGTGAGACTCGTTTTGTCCTTCAGAGCTGAAGTCTGGGAGCCGTTGATAAGTGTCCCGTCCGGGAGCTAGTACTGCTTTATGCATATATTTTTCCACTATTTCTCCCGGTAGTTATTTTATTGACAGTCTTTGTACCTCATTAATGTACGGCCTGCTTGGACACGGGAGCTTTGACCTGAGTGCACATCGGTGTGCTGACTTTCACAAACACCGTGTGGGGAGTTTGCAGCCCCCGACGTAAGAAAGGGCACCAGCAGCCCCTCTGTGTCTGTCAGGGTGTAGACTGATAGTCGTATCACACCAGTGATAGGAGATGTCCGCAAGTCTGGCTACAGAGGACATCTTCTGTGTTTGCATCAAAACATTACTTTTAAGTCCTCTTTTAAAATACTCAAATAAAATTAGCCACATACTTAATTAGCTGACTTTTATCAAAGACCAAACCCCTACTGGTATCCAGTCGGAGAAATGCACTTGGGAATTACATACTGAGATACACACGTGTTACACCTGAAATTTCCCACCTTTTTTAAACAGCATTGCCTTTTAGTGATATTTGTTACATCTGAACCTTACTTTCATACGTGTTGTAAGGATTCAGGCTCAGCCAACATTTCCCAGGAAGATGCTGGAGTGGCCACACCTGCCTTGTGGTGTGCATCTCTTTTGAGAAGTTGTCACTTGACTCTAGGTGGACGCGGCTCAGATCTGGAATACTCCGGCGGTCATCAGGGCAACATGCCCCGGGCATCTCTTCCATAACGGCTCGTTCTTCCTTGGTGGCGTTTGGCAGCACTTTCTGATGTGGCTTTGAGCACCTGTTCTGCGGTGGGGAAGCCCTAGGTCATGGGCAGCGCTTCGGACTCTGGTCATTTGCAGCTGACCCTTGAACGCTGTGAGGTCAGGGGCACCGAACCCCTGCACAGCCAGACATCTGCATATCACTTTTGATTCCCCAAACACTCAAGGACTAATGGCTTCCTGGTGACTGGAAGCCTCACCCACCCTGATGACCATTCTGATTCCATTATATCTTATATTCTTATCATATAGTAGGCTGGAAAAAAAAGTTACAAGGAAAAGCACATACATTCACGGTACTGTATTTATTAAATTTTTTTTTTAAATCCGCATGTTAGCGGACCCACACGGTGCAAACCCATGTCAAGGGGTCAGCTTGTGTGCTGCTCAGCTCAGCTAACCCGCAGTGTGGACTTGTGGGAAGCACCGAACTTTTCACGCTTCTTCATGTGTAATTGGAGACAGTGTCTGCCCTATAACCGAGACGCTACACTGTGTGAGAGGATTGATGCAGGGGTGTGACCACACGGATCTGGCAGTGGTCCCCAGGGGCTCTGTCGTAGCGTCCATAGCTCCCACGGCTTTACCTGACGAGCGCTACCGTGGACCAGCCCTGAACACTAACAGGCCAGTGCAGTTGGCAAATGGCGGGTCTCCCTCTTGGGTGTGGAAGGAATGCAGGCCTCGTTCTTCCATCATGGACGCACCCCGAGCAACCCATCAGAGTTGTAAAAGTGAAGGCTCTTGTGCCCAAACCACTCTGTCTTGGACTGACTTACGTGCCATCTTTTCCAGAAGGGACCTACAGGCTGGTAAACTCCAACCTCTGTTGTGATAGACCATCCTTTTTCATCTGGAAAAACTAAAAAGTAAATACAGGAATATTTGTTCCTGAGAAATAAAGAAGTAAAGGGAGTTGTTGTACAGCAAAGAAAATCTTTACCCACTAGTGCATTTCAGCGTTTGGTGACGTACATCGATTTCTGGGGAGCCAGGGAGCACGTGGCTGTGGCCTAAAGGTCACCAGAGGGCGTGCAGAGAGCACCACGGTTCCGGGCCAGAGGCGCACATGGTGGGCACGGGCGGGAAGGCAAGTTGGGTCAGTGCATGGCTTGGGCTTGGGACCTGGGGATCTTTTAGAAGTTATTCGTAACTAGCTGCTTGGAAACCTATGAGTCACACGTGCTGCTCCACTCTAACTAGGATATCCACCGTTTACCCTAGGGGAGATCCTTGTCCTTCAAGACCTTCCTCGTCTGGGTGGTGATCAGTATTTACCAAGGTAAGAAGGGCCTGGACGGAGGGTTTCTTGGCTACTACTAGCGGTGATGTTTTCCCCTCCCAGTTAAAGTCCAAAGGCTTCAGGTTTCATCAACAGCTAAATAGCGTGTTCTGTTTATCCCGTGAACCAATATTCTAGCAGCTGGTCGTCCAGACCCTTCACAGTGCAGTGTGGATGGGTAGTTCTTTAATGATTGATGTTTATAATTAAATGTTAATCCAGAAAAATTTTACCAACCACGTACCACATCATATGCCCCCACACAGTGGTTTCCTTTCACAGAGTGAGGTCCAGACCTTGAGAAATCTCACTCACGTGAACTGAAGTCACTGGCCACCCTCTGATGGGTTCCAGGTAAATGAGAGATCGTTGAAAGTGAATTAACAGATTAGACACATTACATTGAAAGCATCATTATTTATGCTGATTGAAGAGGCGGCATGACCTTTCCTTCAGATACTAAAAAGTTCCTAAGCCTCTCGTCGGTGCCACATCTCAGTTTAATCACAACCCAGGGTTTTAGTCAGTTGTTAGTCAACACGACGTGTGGGGGTATATGTTGTCCCGTATTTTCAGTGTGCTGCGTGTCGGTTAGCTGCCTCCGTGATGTTTGAGCAGCGCTAGTTTCCCGCCCAGGCGGAGGGAGCTGTCCTCTGAAAGCCGCGCTGTCCCCGTCTTGTGTGTTGCAGGCGGCATCCTCATGTACGGGGCTCTGCTCCTGTTCGAGTCAGAGTTTGTGCACGTGGTGGCCATCTCCTTCACGGCCCTCATCCTCACCGAGCTGCTCATGGTGGCCCTGACCGTCAGGACGTGGCACTGGCTGATGGCAGTGGCCGAGGTCCTCAGCCTGGGCTGCTACGTGGCCTCGCTCGCTTTTCTAAATGAGTATTTTGGTAAGTTGCCATGGGAATCTTTTTTGTCTGTTATTGGTTTTTATACATTTTTTATTGTTATTTCTTAATACACTGTTTTAAATTGTAAACCATAGTAAAAGCCACAGCAGAAAGCTCCACTACACAAACTCCTTGCAATATTTTATAAAATTCAGATTGTTACCATCTTGGCTTTTTAAAAGATATTGAAGATGTGCTGTTTCCAAAAATAACTTCCACAAGAGCTGCATATTTGTCCTTTTTCCTAATTGACAAGCACTCCCAGGATGGAGTCCAGGCTCATCTTTGGACACGGAGGCCATGGGGCACCACATGGGTGGCCTCAGCCCCAGCAGTGTCTTGAGTGTGTCAGAAGCGTCGTGGGCACCGTGTTGGGGTCACTGGGTGTGCACATCCCAGCTCCGCCATAACCAGCCTGGTGACCTTGACAGAGTGGTCTCACAGAACCTGTTCCAGCACGTGGCTGCTGGGCCTCACTTAGACTGTGGCTGTGCTTGCTACCAAGCTCGTCCATGTCACCCTGTTGTACAGATCGGAGGGAGAGTGGGCCGGACTCGCCCTAACCTCTGCGAGCTCAGGTGACCTGCCCACACTTCCTCCCCCGAAAACTGGGGCAAGGACCCACCTGCCTGCCTCGGAGCATTTGGTGCAGGAGGAGCTCACTGTGCACAGTGCCCCCGTCAGCGGCCCTGGCCTGCCCTCATCGCAGCCGGGTTGTTGCTCCCTGCCCCCAGTCCCAGGTCTCACTGTGCACAGTGCCCCCGTCAGCGGCCCTGGCCTGCCCTCGTCGCAGCCGGGTTGTTGCTCCCTGCCCCCAGTCCCAGGTCTCACTGTGCACAGTGCCCCCGTCAGCGGCCCTGGCCTGCCCTCGTCGCAGCCGGGTTGTTGCTCCCTGCCCCCAGTCCCAGGTCTCACTGTGCACAGTGCCCCCGTCAGCGGCCCTGGCCTGCCCTCGTCGCAGCCGGGTTGTTGCTCCCTGCCCCCAGTCCCAGGTCTCACTGTGCACAGTGCCCCCGTCAGCGGCCCTGGCCTGCCCTCGTCGCAGCCGGGTTGTTGCTCCCTGCCCCCAGTCCCAGGTCTCACTGTGCACAGTGCCCCCGTCAGCGGCCCTGGCCTGCCCTCGTCGCAGCCGGGTTGTTGCTCCCTGCCCCGTTTGTAGTCCCATCCCTGCGCCGTCCCACAGTGGATCGATGTGGCTCACGGGACCACAGAAGATTTTTTTGGGGGGTTTTTAGAATTAGGGCAGTGAGAAGAGAAGGAATATGGTCAGATGAGCCCCGAGGCAGCATTTGTCCTACTGGTCATCATCGTCAGGAGCTCCAAGGCTCCCAGAGCTGGCCCGAGCCCCCGTAGGGCAGAAACGGTCACCACATCCACACTGCACCTAATAAACATGGCTCGGGCTGCTTTCCTGATCTGAGGTGAAGTGTCCCAGAGGGCTTTCAGAAAAGGGAAAATGGCATCATGTCCTTGGTGGTATTGTCAGTGACCACAGTACCAGCTAAAGACACGCACCTCCACGTGCTTACCGTTGCTGTGTGCAGCTGGTTAGCCACGGGCCCTTGTCACCCTGTGTGGCTGCAGCAGAGGCCACGAGCGCCACTACTGGCTGAAGTCCATACGTCCCACGAGAGCAACAGCGCTGGGGTCTGCAGCCTGCTTCCCGGCAGCCACAAAACCCAGATCGCCTCTGGACAGCTGCTTGTCGGACCGCTGTCCATGCACACAAGTCCTTCCTTTAAGTTCACTCACTGAATGTTAAGTTCCCGTCACCTGCCTGGCCTGCTGTGCCACGAGGCTCATTGGCAAGCCTGACGGGCACGTTCTCAGGCAGAGGCCACTGGAGAAATGACATACCCCACAGAGGTTCCCACCAGTCGTGTCATGGCTCCAGGTGAGTGGAGAGCCAGCAGCTGGGTAGACGGCAGCAGACCCTGGAGGAGGGGAACACGAAACCTCAGATGAACAAGACAGACCAGCTGCATCCAGGGGCCCAGAGCCACGTGGGTGGGAGGGACCCTCGGGGAGAAGCTTGCTAACAAAGAGAGATACGTAGCAGGAGTGGAAAATAAAGCCAAGGAGCCCTCCAGGAGGTGAACAGAGAGGCGAAGAGTCGGGTGGGGGAGTGAAAACTAGGGGAGGTTCCAGGTTCCTCCAGGAGGCCTGCCCTCTGGCCACCAGGGGGCCCCAGAAAGAGAAAGCACAGGAAAAACCCAGACCTGAAGTCAACGTGTGTACAGGTGGACACCTGCCAGGGACGGTGACAGGACCCACGCCAAGACCAGACACCCTCAGAGGCTCCAGACACCCTCAGGGATAAAGACAAAATCCCTGAAATTCTGGGGAGAAGCCAGCACAGGCTCCACTGGGGTCCAGGAGTCAGGAGCAAGAGCGTGCTTCCCGCAGGGCCCACAGGGCCACAGAGAGAGGAGATGGTGTGATACACAGACTGCGGATGTCACTTCCGGAAGCATCGTCAGAGGATGCAGGCTGAGCAGAAGGTGATTCTGTCAGCAGCAGTGTCCTCCGCCCTGCCCTCTGGAGTGGGCTGTCCCACAGGGCACGGACGTCCTGGGTTCCTCTGCACGAGCGCAGGTCATACCCCAGGCGAGGGTTCTACTCCAAGGGGGCACCAAGGAGGCTCGAGCTGTGTTGGGCACTGCTGGGGCTGGGTCCAGGGCTGGTCTGTGTGGCTCCTGCCAGCGCCTGACCTCTTGGGGGTTTGACGAGACCATGTGGCGAGGACCCCAACCCACCAGGACCTGCTGTGGGAGCATCACTGCTGTGACTTCTCGAGCACTGGGGCGACTCACCCAGATGCTGCCTGTGCAGATGCAGGACCTCATAGTAGGGACCCTTGTGGTGAGGGTCAGAGAAGGAGCCACACGCGTGGCAGTGACACGGGTGAACGCTTCAGAGAGCAGGCGTCTTGACGTCTGCGCTCGTGGGGTTGCGACAGACAGGGAGGAGGTGAAAGCAGACTCCCGCATGGCACTGGGGAAGAGGGCCCTGGAATCTAGGTGACTCGCGCTAACAGGTGCAGCCAGACTTGCCCACTGTCCAGTGCTGGTGGGCCCTCCCTGATCAGTTACTTCATCAGAGCGTTGCCATGGTAAATACGTCAGTGTCACGGTTCATTTTAGTGCTGTTGGAAAATCCATTTTAAGGCAAAAGCAATGACCCTTGAAAGTCAAAAGGCCTACATGTATGTTCTGTCACTAAGCAGCATTCCAGATGCACACCAGCTGTCTCTGGGATGAGTTGTCTTCACCAGGAGGGAAAGAGAAGATCTTCACGCTTCTATTAAGAGCAGTGACGCAATGACCGTGAGGTCGTGTGGGGTGAAAATCGATGGTAACGTCCAGCAGGTGTACCACAAAAGCATCTCTGTCCTTCACACCAGAACTGCAAATCACAAAATGAGTGTTTAAGCAAGTTTCAACAGCACAAATTGTGTATTTCGTTCCTTTGTCATAACCGTCGCGTGCTATAAATGGCAGAGAAGCAAATGGAACTCCACTGTAAGTAATGTTGGGTGAATTCACATTGAGCGTCTACTCAAGGGCACATGGATGGATAGAAAAGGTACAAAATGGTAACGCTTTTATCTTACAAGAAACATTCACTGGGGCACCTGGGTGGCACAGTCGGTTAAGCGTCTGACTCTTGATTTCGACTCAGGTCATGATCTCAGGTTCCATGAGATCCAGCCCCATGTCGGGCTCCGTGCTTGGTGGGGGGGTCTGCTAGAGACTCTCTTTCCCTCTTCCTCTGCCCCTCCGCCCTTAAAAAAAAAGAAAAATATTCACCAAAAAAAAATAATAATAATAATAGATACAGCACATAGGAAATTGGTTGTTTTCAAATTATAATCTCTTGTTACTTTTTTAAAGAATATTTAGTATATTTTCCTGTATGAACACAAGTTAATGCACTCGGCATAAGAGAAATGTTCTGTTTTTATGGCATTTCATTTTAATATGTGTTCCCTCATTTAGTAATGTATACAGAACACAAAGAATACTGCTAAAATGAACAAACATAAAATGGACATAAGACTGAATTATAAAGCAGCAGAGACCAACCACGGTCACTCAGGAAGATCACATCCGTCCTATTTAAGGGCAGTAGTTTTAGGTGCAGACGTCTTGGAGACGCCTCCCTTCCCGGAATCTGGACCGCAGCCGTGCACACGTGGGTTTTGCACTTTGAATCCCTTTGGAACCTTGAGGTCGGGATCCGACGGGGGAAGTGTTTGCGGATGTGTTCAGTCAGTTCAGTTATGCTTTAAAAACTCGTGTGTGCGGACGAGCAGTGACAGGAGGCGTTAAAACCGCAATTGCAAATACATTTTCCAAGGTCGTTTTTACTGCTAACACTCACAGTGTCCTGATACCTCCCTGAGTCTGTCCTTCGTCGTCTTCATGCCGGTTTTGTGTTCAAACAGGCGTAGGCCGAGTGTCTTCTGGAGCTTTCTTAGGTCCACGAACTCTCTTTCTTTCACAAGTCGAGAAATGCAGCGGAACAGTGCTGGAGACACGTAGCTGATGAGAGCAAGCTCCCTCTGTTCCTCGGTGACTCTGTTGGTGGCACAAGCAAGCATTTGCTGCGGGCTTTTCCCCGCCGGGGCTCCGCTGCTGGAGGCGAGGGCAGGCGCCCGGGCCTCCGTGTGTCCCTCAGGGCGCCGTCCACCCCTCCCTGCAGCAGGTTTCCTTTTCGTCTTTAGTGGTCGAGCCCCTGGAAAACATTTTCAGGGTGTTTCAAAATCTGGTGAAATCCAGACCATACCCAACCCTGTGTGGGTGGAATACACTCGGATCAGCCGCGGATGTGTGTAAAATCCGTGACTCCTGCTGAGTGGATCCCCCCCATTCTGGTGAGAGTCTGAGGGGCTTGTGCCGTCGGTGGAACAGCTCTGGGTGTCGGCTCTTGCACACACCTCTTCCCGTGAAAATTCAAAGGGCCCAGCGTTGGTACGTGAGCGTTAAGGACAAGCCCGCAGGGCCCCCTTGGGGTGATGGGTGACAGCCTCCTCTGTGATGGCCCCACCCGCCAACACAGCTGGCGCTGGCACAGGTCAGTGTGTGGGTTCCCTCACGCAGTGCATGAACCTCCATGCGCCGAGGGGCGTTTGGGGGTGTCATGCACGGCCTCTAATCCTTCGGTCTCATTCGTTCCGTTCAGAGAACCCGTTACACCTGGTAGACAGGTGTGGTAAGGACCGCCGGAGGTCCCGTCTGGGAGGTCCCGTCTGGGCCGGTCCCCGGAGCGCCTGGCAGTGACGTGAGGAGGCGGCAGGTCTGCGGCTTCCGGCCGTGAGGGCCTGTGGGCGCCTGGGCTGCCTCTCACACTTGTTCCTGTGTCTCCTGCAGACGTTGCCTTTATCACAACCGTGACCTTCGTGTGGAAAGTGTCGGCCATCACCGTGGTCAGCTGTCTGCCGCTCTACGTCCTGAAGTACTTGAAGCGAAAGCTGTCCCCTCCCAGCTACTCCAAGCTCACGTCCTAGCGCACTGGCGGACCGGCTCCAGCAGCTTGGGGTCCCTGCAGGGGTGCAGGGAGGTCGGAGGGACCGGAGCCCTAGAGGAGAGGCAGTCTGGATGCGACCGGGCACCCCCTATCCGTGCAGGAGGGCACATCCCCTTTCTGTTCTTTTTCCGTTTTTCCACTTAATTTTTGTATCAAACCACTTGAGTTTCTATCGAAATGAGCCCTAATTATCTCACTACTACTGTAAAGCATTCCTCTCAGTCCGGCGTTCTGAGAATTAACATGGAAGTGTAATATTCTGCAGTTTCCTGACGTTCAGACTCTTTCTTTGACGCCATGATGTAGAAAGCTGTTTCTACTTGACTAGAATAAAATCTAGATGCTAAACGTCGGCGTCTGTGTTTGCTGCTGCCCCCCGGAGCCCGAGGCACGCGCTGCGTCCGCCCCGTGGGGACTCGAGGGTTCCTGGCGACGAGAGCCCTTCCCTCGGTGCGCCCCGTAGCCACGCTGGAGGGACAGTCGTGTTTCTGCACACGACCCCACGGCCTCCCGGCATTGCCGGTAAGTAAGCCCGTTGCTGGAGTTTCTCTTTGTGAAAGTCACGCTTCAGCTCCACCACCACGTGCGTAAGGTGACGCTGGCTGTCCTGCTCACAGCCCCCGAGGTGTCCCACTGGCCTTGTCACTGCGTCTCCAGCCGCTCAGGTCACGAACACACCAGCACCTGACACTCGTGACAGAAAAAGCCCTTTGTCCTCCAAGCCGCCGTCCCGATTTCTGTGAGCCAGCCCAGTTGTGTCGGTCACATAGGGCACTTCTCTGGGACGCGGAGGGGGTACCCTCACGGCATGTAGCGCCCGGGTGTCACTGAGTCCGAAGCTGTCGTGGCCCACGTCACTACCCGTCCTTTCCAGGGAGCATGTGGGAGGGTCTCAACAATTGCTGAGAGGGGGACTGGAGGGGGACTATCTCCCCATTTCCTGAGGCAGGTGCTGCAGCCCCCATCCCCACCCCCTGCACCAGGAGATTCGGGTCTGTTACCGTTCCTCAGCCCGGCCTCCCCCAGAATGTGGCCTGTCCCCCAGTCCCTGGGGACGGCGGTGCTGGAGCTGGGGCTTGTCAGTCAGCACTGGGCCGGCGTGCGGGGTCCCCGGGCAGCACCCACCCCCCGACCCCCCGCTTTCCAGCAGCATCTTCCCAAAGAGGAGAACCGTCAGCCACAAGGAAAGCAGGCCGAGTGTGGAGCTGCCTCGGCACCTCGCGGCGCGCGTGTGCGGCTGAGCCCTGCCGTCCCCCAGGTGGCGCTGTTTCCAGCCCCGGAGCCCGCAGGTGGCGCTGGGAGCTCCTGTCCTGAGGTGGCCGCCCGCGGCTCTGGACGCGCATGCACCTGCAGGAGGGACGGCAGCTCACGGAGTTTTGGGGGCACAGAAACCGCCACCGTTCAGCACGTGGCCTGTGAGGCGGCGAGGACGTCCCAGAGCAAAGGGGACGGTCGTTTTAATAAACCCGCCCCTTGGCGTCGGCGTTCAGTCATAATAAATTGTAAAGGACCCCAGAGAAACGAGAAACCACGAACCTCAGGGGAGAGCACTTAAGAGCGACTTTAAAGACAGAAGCTTTTATGAGCCGTGGGTCACCGGCTGGATTCGGACTAAGCGGCCAGAGTCCGACAGTAGTCCCACGAAGTGAAGAGCCGTCACGTCCACACTGGAGTCAGAGCTGGGCTGTGTCTTCATCCGGGAACTGAAAACAGCCTCCGGCCCAGCGAGCTGTCCTCGCGGAGCGACGCCATGACCGGAGGAACGGAAGCTCGCGGCGGGTGACCGGCATGCCGTGGTGACACGCAGGGACGGCCGTGGCTCCAGCTCGGTGCCAGGTGACAGAGGGCAGCTGCCCAGTCAAGGGTCCCGAGGTCCCGCTCTGGTTCTAGTTCACGGACCAGCGCTCCAGAGGAGGGAGGGCGCGCGCGGGGAGGCGCGGGCGGCAAGTGTCCCTGCCCTCGGTCCACAGCTCGGGTCGCGGAGCCTTGCCGGCGCGTTTGTGAAAGCCATCCAACCCCGTGGGACCCTGGCATTAGCTGTCCTCTGGGCGCGGGAAGTGCCTTTGAACTGTTGGACGGAGGAGCCGCGTCTCCCCGTGTGGCTGCGAGCCCCACGAGCAGGCCTGTGCTTCACGCGTCATCTGTGGTGTCTCCCGGGGCGGGTGTGGCCAGACCAAGGGTCCCACTCCCCACACTCGCCCGCGGAACACCCTTGGTGACAGGGAGGGGGGCGCTCTGGGAACCCAGGGTGGGTGACGGGCTCCTCTGAGAGGAGACTGAAGCCGAAGAAAGAGCAGGAGGGCAGCTGTGGCTCAGGCCCTGAGACGGGAGCACGGGGCACGCTCAGCACCCAGCACCCAGCACTCAGGGTTTCGGCAGAGGAGGAAGCAGCATAGCAGGCAGTCCTGGGAAACAGGACAAGAGGAAGGGAGCACAAGGTCTGGGGGCGGAGGGTGTGTGGAGGGCCTGGCGCCTTTAGAGACCAGACCGGTGGTCAGGACAGCCCGTGACCGGAGAATTTAGACCAGTTCAAACTAATGAGGAAAGTGGGCACAAGAGGGGCTAACGGTGTGAAGTGCTGAGTCTTTTACCCCAAGTGCCTCCTACCGCTGGTGCTCACTGGTGCGGGAAGTAGAATGGCTGGGAGGCCGTGGCGGTATGTGGGTCGGTGGAGGGACCCGGGGCAGGCGGGCCGGTCGGCGGTTGCCCTGTACAGTTTTGTCCTGTTCTGGACCAGTGAGTATTCCTGAATATTGAGGGCTAAGCTGTGTTAACACAGCCTGTAAACTCACCCCAAGAAGCCAAAGCGGATTGCAGGAGTGGCCGTCTGTTCCCTTACTGCTTGGGGTGGGCAAAGAGGCCCCCTCATCCAGGTGGGGTCGTCCTGGACACCTGCCCTGGACCCCGCTGGTCCTTTCCTGGCTCCTGAAGCATGAAGGCTCGGGGACATCGGGCAGGGGACCCCAGTGAGGGACAGACTCCCACCTGCGGGAGGGTGGCCAGAGCTTCTGCACCTTGAGGTCCGCTGCAGGCCCCGTGGACCCTTCTCTCCCCACATCCCTGAAACACTGTGAAGCCCCAGAAAGGCTCTGCCGTCCAGAGACACAGGTCAGGGGCTGCTACCCCTGTGATCTGGGCCCCCAGACCCACAGTTCTGCCTGCCTCACTCGGTGTCACCACATCCCCCCGGACACCAAACGCAGTCCAAGGGGCTGGGCCCCAAACAGATGCCCCCTCCCCCACGGTCCTCCGGCTCTGAGCACGAGGAAGCCCACAAAACACCCACCTTGTTCTCCAGAGTTCATGACTCCCTGACCCAGGGAGGGGGTCACCTCCCTCAACCCCAGCACGTGCCCACCTGAGATGTACCCACAGCCAGTACCTGTGACCAGGTAGGTCACCTGCACGGCCCAGGGCTGACCAGGGCCCTGCCCTACTCCCTCCCAGACTTCTGTCCAGGACGGCCATGTTCTGTCCTGGGATTTCCCCGTGGAAACGGAAGAGAAGCAGGTGGGCACTGACCCTGGTCTGGTCTTCGTGGGGAGAAAGACACCCTGAGTTTAGGGCTGCTCGGGCATGGCCAGACCACAACTGTCACGTCCTCTCCCCCACCCAGTTCTCTAAAGAGGCCCTCAAGTCCTCAGAGGTGGGCTGGCCTTGTCCCCATCCCGAGACACAACAGTCACCTGACACCTCTGAAAACATTGGACAGAAAGCCCAGGATGGAGAAACTGAGGCATGGGGACGTTTAAAGCCTGGGAGGGCAAGATGGCCCTTGGAATTAACCCAAATCCGAGGTGCACAAAACCCCTGGCCCACCTCCCTCCCCAGGCTGTGCAGGTGAGGACCTGAGGGTCACCGCGTTGCCCACCCCCACCAGGGGAACGGTCAGGCTCTGCTCCTTCTGGCGCCAGCCCCCCTCTAAGGCGGCCAGGTGCCCCTGTCCCAGCGCGAGGGCCACCTGAGCAGACGGAGGCCAGCAGGACAGGCCTGGGGCACCACCCCATCCCAGGACGTTGGCCTCAGGCAGGAAAGGTCCTGCACTGACTCGGCCTTCCCCACCCCAGCCAGGACCCCACAGTTGAAGCTTCCCAGTCACACTGTGTCCCTACACAGGCTGGTTCTGGGGTCCCCACATGGTGGGGCTTTCCTGCAGCCTCTCTCCCGAAAGCTTTCGTCTTGGAATAATTCTCAGCTTTCAGAGAAGCTACAGGACAGGCGAGTTGCCCTTTCCTCCCGCACATGCCCTGGGCCGAGGGGCTCCATCCAGCAGCCTCCCCAACAGGGATGGCGGACACCCCCATCTGCCAGTGATGTCTGCTCCGTCCCAGGTCCCAGAACCGAGGCACGTGGCCTTCAGATCTCTGGGTCCCTCTGTCCCTGCCGTAGGCAGCACCAGGCAGGGGTGTGGGGTGACCCATTGGGAAGGGCACGTGGCACCCGTTTGTGTCAGGTGTGCCTGTAGCTGCTCCCTGAGATTCGGGAACAGCTGGGAAGGAGCCCCGTGCTCCCGCATGCTGTGGGCGAGCCAGTCAGATGCGGCTCTAATCGGCTCCCCTTAAACAGAAAAGCCTGAGCTGGTGCCACTGGGTGTAATTTCAGAATATTCCAGAAGGTGGTGCTGGAAGCTCAGAAATGCTGCCCTGCTGGCCGGCGTCAGCCGGTCCCAGACTGATTTCCTGGCTTGGGGATAGTTCTTGGAACAGGGACGGCTTGAACATCCCGATTCCGGAACTCAGAACCCCCTGGGCCTGTGGGCATCTGTATACATACGGCTCCTATTTTGCCTGAATGGGAGCCATGGACCCCTCTCCTGGTAAAACACAGGTGAGAGGCAGGCCCCACCTGTCGGGCAGGGGTGTCTGTGTCCCACGGAGGTCCCTGTGAGCGCTCACCCAGGCCCGCGGCCCCCTCCCCATGGACAAAACCTCCTGGTGGGCCTGGAAGCTTCTGCAGCACAGTCGGCCTCCAGGGTGTGTGGGGACCCGAAGAACGCAGCTTGCATCCTTGTTTCTGAGTCCTGAAAACACTCAGAACTAATTGCAGCGTTTTCTGGGTTTCGTACGTAGCCTGGCAGCCAGAGAGAACCCAGCAGTGCCCGCGCCGTTTCTCGGCTCTTCCCAGGGTCCCCGGCTCCTGCAGCTGCGGCTCCCCACCCGGCGTTCCAGGCCACCCTATGGTCCCAGCGGGCACGCGCACACAGGTGCCAGCTCTGGAAACAGAGAACACCAGCCTCGCATCGTCAAGACGCACCAAACGCCGCTTGGCGCTGTGAACTGAGTGCAGCAGAGACCCGAGCGCGGCCGGCCGGTGTCCTCCACGTCACCCCCTTGCAGGTACTCGTAGCTCTGCCAGCAGCACCTGGGGCAGCGGTCACAGGGGTCAGGCAGGGCCTGCCACACTGGTGAGAGCTCAGCCCTTCCGCCCCAGCCCTGAGGCCCTCCCCTGCTCAGTCCACCCCCTGCAGACCTGGGGGGGGCTCGGAGCCTACAACGACCTGTTGGAAGGGGGCAGGTGCCCACCTCTCAGGACGCTGCTGTCACTGGCCGTCCTGGGGCACGCTGCTTCCACTCCCTCGAAAGCCAGTGCCCCAGCCAGGAGGCCCAGGCCTGTCTCTGGAGCTCCACCATGTGTCCAAGCAGGCGGACGGCCCGTCAGGGCTGGAGGGGAGCCCGGGGCTCATGGTGGGTCCTGGGCCTTCGGAGGCCAACGAGCAGCACGCAGCCTCTGAGCAAAGAGGACAGAGGGCCCGGACCCGTCAGGGGCACAGGCACGGGCTCTGGCACTTACAGATGGGCCCTGCAGGAGAAGCTCCCAGGTTCAGTCGATGCCCACACGGGCCCCCGGAATGTGGCTGAGGTCCTCACCCCGTCCACGCCCTGCCGAGCTACCAGCAGTCCTGAGCCCCTGACTACAGTGGAGCCCAGGGCAGGGTTCCCAGCCAGAGCCCCGGCTCCGAGCGTGGGGGCTCCGCCCAGCCAGGGCCACGGAAACAGCGTCTGGGAAGCAGCAGACTCGTCTGCTCAGTTCTGGGGTGCAGACGTCCAAGGTCAAGGTGCCCAGGGCCGCACTCCCTCGGGGGCCCCAGGGCCGCACCCGTCCTGCTGCTCCGAGCTCTGGTGCTGGGGGCCGTCTTGGGCGTGTGGCCTCTTGGCTCCACTCCGCACCTCCGTCCTCGTGCGCGTGGTCTCCCTGCGTGTCTGTGTCCCATCTTCCCGCTAGAAGAGGACAGCGGTCACTGGCGTGAGGGCCCAGGACAGCCTCGTCTTAGCTAATTCCATCCCGTCTGCAAAGATCCTATTTCCAAAGCCGTCCTGTCCCGAGGTTCTGGGTAGACACGAATGTGTGGGGACACCACGCAGCCCCGTGCAGTGGGGTTAGGGTTACAGTTAGGGTCCCTTAACAGAATTGATTAAATAATAACTAAGGTCACCCGGGTGTCTCGTTCCCTTCCGTACCTGCAGGCATGGGGAGGCCGCCAGCCGAGCAGGAGGAGGGCTTCCGAGTCACGACTAGTCGTTGCGTGCCGGGATCCGGCTGTGCCCGTCCCCCCGCCCGGAGCTCAGCCAGACCACCTGCCCCAGGGGACAGGTCCTTGAGGAAAGTAAAAGCCTGGATGTTTGTGTGGAGTCACAGAGGCCTAAGACGTTGGCGCTCGCGTCGCTGGTGTGGTTTGGGTGAACCCGGATCGCTGGGCAGCGCCTGCGTGGACGCCGTCCGCACACACGTGATCTTGCCGCTTGGTGTCCGCTGGGCTCTGGGGCACCTGGACTTGGTCTCAGGCGTCTTTCTGTCCTGAGTGGCGCTCTGTGTTGTTGCCGTGACTCGGTTTCTCCCATGTTCCCAAGGCGCAAGCAGGATTCTCTGAGTGTCTAGAGGCTGTTGTCATGTGAACAACTTTGGGTTCTTGCCCAGGAGAAGGGGACACTGATGGCTACTGTTTTCCTTGATTTAGAGCTGAAACGGAGCCACCCCACAGAGCTTACGTTTCCTGGGTCCCCTGAGCGGAGCCCTGGGTGGGGCCCCTGTTCTCACCGGGAGGCCCCCACAGGCTCCGCGGTCGTGGAGCAAGATAACCCGTGGGCCCGTCACCCAGGTCCCTATTCTCATGCAAGCACCCTGCATTTACGGCAGATCCTGTCGAGAAGATTAGCTTGTGTCGTAAGGACTCACACCATTACCTTCCAATTATGCATCGAACTCCGGCGTTCTTCTGATGTGCTTTTAATTGTCTGTATTTCTCTGTTTTTCTCTAGACAGTCCATTTGTCGCCCCCAAGTTGGGAAGCTAACATTACCCACCCGTAGGTTCTTGGGGAGAAGGCCACCAGTCTTCCTAATTAAAGTGGTTATTGATAAATGCACACTCAGCACCATTGCCGGGATGGCTCCGTGCGAAGGGAATATCTGCTCGAGCTCTGTGGGGATCTGGGCCCCTCCCCTTCCACACCCATCCCGCTCTTGCAGCCCAGCCTGGATCCGACGGGTTTCCTTTGGTTCCGTGGGAGTCAGACGTGCCTGGGCATGAAGGTGTAGGTGCCATGGGCCCTGGAGGCCCCAGTGCACCAGCTGCAGACATGGCAGACCCCGCCTGTCTCTCGCCAACCTGTGTCCTCGGGTCCTGAGCCGTGGGCCAGCCTCGCAGGGGCCGGGTCCCATTGGCTGGCTGCCCCGGAGACCTGGCACGGGGGCAGGGGAGGCCCCAGGGGAGACGCAGGCCGGGTGGATGGGAGAGCAGAAGGGCTCGCCCCCTGCCCCTCCCACCCCCGACCCCACCCCGTGGAGGTCGGAGGTTGTGATCTGGATGGTCCAGACAGCTGTGACCGGCCGATCGCAGAAAGCACTTTTAACTGAGACCCAGAGGAAAACACGGTCCTTCTGATCTCGTCCAACGGTTCTCATTCTACCGCAGACGTAACAAAGGACCACAGTCCGTCCCAGACATCAGAGGTCCAAATGGGTTTCTCTGGGTGACAGTCCAGAAGGGGGCAGGGCTAGTTCCTTTCGGAAGCTCCCGAGGAGCTGCCCCGGCTGCCTCCCCGTCCCCAGACCCCACCCCTGCCATCCTCCCCACCAGTCACAGCATCCTGCAGCCACCTGCCTCTGTCCTTGTGGGTCCCACTCTGGCCCCCAGCCTCCCTCTCTGCAGGAGCTTGACTGCACTCTCCCAGCTCCAGTCCTGCCTTAGTCGTCCTGCCAGGAGAGGCCTCCTGTGGAGACGTTCCGGGGAGGCTAGTCCGCGCTGTGGCTCCCTGGGCTTTGCTCCTCACACTCAGCTGACCGTCCCCCACGTGCCCAGTGCATGCCACGGGCCGGGCACCTGGGGGCAGTAAGGCCTCACCTCGGCCCTGGAGATCAGGGGCTGGCCCCAGTGACCCCCAGCCGGGTTGGCCACTTGGCCTCCCCCTCGGACACCGCGCAGCATAGAGCCAGAGCCCAGCCGCTGCTCCTGCTCCCGACCTGCCTGCAGGAGCGTGCGCTCAGGAGCGGGGGAGCCGCCGCTGCCGCCGCTGCTGCCGGGGCCCGGGTCCCGCTGCACACAGGAAGCAGCCCCTTCTTCCCCGGGGGTCACCTCCAGCTAGTAGGGCATCCCTCCAGGGGGTGCTGGGGACCGCTCCTGCTGGCACAGAGGACAGCTCCCGGTCAACCGCCACCAGTGGCGCAGGAGCTGCAGCAAGACCAGCGTCGGCCGTGCAGCAGGGACGTGGGCACTGGGACAGAACCCGCGTGGGGACAAAGGCGTCGCGGTAGAGCAAGGGGAACGCCCCGTCCAGGGACCTGCTATCGCCAGGAAGAAGCTGGGCCCACGCGCCTGTCCTGTGTGTGGGGCCCGCCGATTGGGAGGCAAGCCAGGGGCCCAAGAGGCCCCTGCTCCTCGCGCTGCAGAGACCGGCGGGGAGGGGGCAGCAGTGGACTAGAGGCACAGGGATGGCTGGGGCTGTGCAGGGTGGCCCCACACCGAGCGCTCAGCAACCCTCGGGGGTCAGAGGGGCCGTTACCATCACGGCCACGGGGGGGGGGTGTGTGTGTGTGCGGCCGGCCCCTGATTCTGCCCCCCTTTTGCTGAAATGTTCCAGACTGACGCAGTGCACCGTCCACCCTGAACCCTGACCCCTTCCCTCCCCCTGGCGCGCACCAAATTCTCGCTGCGGCTTTGATGTGCTCTCCCTCCCCTCTTGGCCCCCCTTGGGAACCCCCCACCCCAATTTGTGACAACACGGGAAGGAACTAAAGTAGCAGGAGAAAAGCAGGTGATGTCTGTCTGCTTCCCCACGAGCGAGGTCACGGCTCAGGGTCAGGGCGCCGGGGAGACGGGCAGGAAGGTGCTGACCCGGCGGAGCCCAGGGCGTGGGTGTGAGGCCATGCGCCGAGAGACCCCCAAACACAGACGCTGGGTCAATGGACGGGGGCCGCAGGAGGCTAATGAGGACCAGGACCCACAGGGACCCCACCGGCGCACCCACCAAAGCTGCCGCGGGCACGTGTGGCGGGTCCTCACAGACCACGGCGGGGTCCAGCCCCTGACCGTGGGCAAGTCCTCCAGGGGAGCTGAAAGCGGGGTCTCGAGGGTTACCGGCACCCCCACGTTCCCTGCACGGACGAGTGGGCGAGCAAAGTGTGGCGTCTTCGCTGTGGAACATGCTTCAGCCTCCACGGCTGAACGCGTGCTGCGACGTGGGTGGAGCTGGCGGACATGCAGACGAGGGCCCAGGAGCAAGAAGTCGAGGGCTGGGGCTGGGGGCACAGAGGGGCGGCGTGCAAAGGAAGGGGGTTCTGGGCAATGCCACGGAGCTCCGATGCATTCAGTGCCATGAGCTGTCCGGCCAAGATGGTGACGTTGGTAAATATTTATGTGCGTTTTACCACAATTCTAGAAAACAGCCCCTGATGGGCACTCTGGCGGTTTGAGTGCCCGAGGCCCCGCGGGGTTGGGTCCCGTGGCTGTCCCCCACACCGCCCACCCCCCTGGGCTCGGAAGGGATCGGTTCTCCCGCACCGGGCGCTGCCCACCCACCGCCGTGGCTCCTGGGGGCCCTCAGAGCCCAGAGCCACGGCCAGAGCCCCAGGCTCGCCGGCATGAGGCTTACGTGGCATCGGCGCTGAGGGGCTCTGGCAGGATGCCACTTCCTGTCTCTAAGAAGAAAAGGCTGAAACGGGCTTGTGAAAACTTGCCGTGGCCCGGACATCAAACAGCTCTCACGCGGCATCTTGATGAGTTAAGTGTAAATGAATCAGAAGCACATGGATTAAATTTCCCCTGAAATTCAGTCTGGTTTAAAAATTAATGGAAAAAGTGCTAGGCAAAAACTTGTTTAGAACTTTATTGAACCAAGAACGCTTTAAAAATAGTTTGGGGAGCGGAGCGAACCCAAGTGGAGGCTGGGCTCTGCATCTTGGGTGGATTCCACCCCGTTCCCCAGGGGTCGGAGCCAGGACTCGGGAGGGGCTGCGCTTGGGGGAGGGGGTCCTGCAGAGTGTCCCTCTCGAGAACGGCACCGCACAGAAAAAAAGGAAGTCATTTAGAATCGAAAAAGGAAAATAAGAAGACAAGCTTCCCTGTCTCAGGCTGGGGACAAAAATGACTCACCCCGGGTTGCTGCTTAATTAAGCAGATTTAGGCAGCCGAGTAGTGTAAGGAAAAAGTTACAATGTTGCCATTAGAAAACATCGTGAATTCACAGGTGCAAGCCCCAATATTGCCAGAAACAAAAGATGTTACCTATTTTCCAAGCACCAAGCGGGTGACGGGGGCAGATGCCCCCCTCCCCCCCCACCGTGAGGAAGTGGCTTGGGAGCCTCGCTGGAGCCTTTTCCCTGGACGCGGCCAGAAGTGCCTGCAAGGACCCTCTCCTTCTGGGGCACGTGGAACAGAGAAGGCTGAGGCCCACAGAGCCCAGCGCCCTCCCCCTGCGGCTCACAGACGCCACTAACTTCCTAGAAATTAAGTCAAGCACAAGAGCGTGCCGCCTCGGGGAAGCTGTGGTCGGCCCCAGGCAGGCGGGACAGGAGCAAGCGGCCGGGGTGCTCAGGGGGCTCAGGCGGGAGCTGCGTTTCCAAGCTGGCGCAGGAGCTCGGGCCGTTTTAACAACTTGTACAGCCAGACCCGCACATGCCACGTGAGTGTCAGTTCAGCCCAAGAGAAATCCAGGTGCCACGTGAAGCGTGGTCCCTGCTGATTGTGCTCTGCCAGATGCCGGTGGGCACAGCGCCTCGGGGCAGGGCTGCCCACCCTGTCTGCCTCCCACTGCTTCGTGGCGCTATGCAGCCTTCACCCGCCCCCGAAGCAGGGCCCTCCCGGTCCTTGGGGCTAGCCACGGTCACGCGCTGTGTCTTCCACCGGTGGCTCCTGCACAGCCTGGGGCTCCTGCAGCTGAGACGGGACCCCAAATCAGACCAGACAGAGCAAAAGGGAAGTTGTCTCAACCACGGGGACACCCTCGGGAGCAGGCATCCAGGCCCCGCTGGGTTCGGATGCTAAGTGCACAAATCCTCCACGTCAGCCTTGGCTGGTGGTCGCTTCCCCAGGAGGTGCCTCGGAGCCACGGAGCCACGGAGCCACGGACTCGCCCCACACCCCACAGAGGACGAGAACATGTCTTTCCAGTTGGTGCAGGAAGCCTGTGTGGAGTGGGAGGGGGTCCCTGTGACCCCACAGGGACTATGGGCCAGGCCTCCAGGTCCCCCGGCAGAGGACCGTGCTGGTGTGGCACTCGCGGCCGTGGCTGGCCCAGCAGTCAGGGTGTTGGTGGACGCAGAGATGCCAGAGCCGGGACTTCTGCCGCGCTCCCGCAGCACCGCCTCTGGGAAGGGCTGGGCGGGTACAGCTCAGGGCATGGGGGCAGCACGGCAGGGCATGGGGTGGCATCCTGCAGGAAATAAAAACCACCTGGCGTGTGTGCTGGTTCCCTGAGGACGCGGTGACAGATTACCACAAACCAGCAGAAATGTCCCCCCGTCACACTTTCGGAAGCTCCAGGCACAGCCTGGCACAGCTGTGGGGAGGATCCTCCCGTCTCTTCCAGACCCCGGCCAGCAGCCTCGTGCATCGTTCCAGCCCCTGCTCCTTGTCATGTGACCTCCTCCTTCCGTGTCTCTTCTCTTGTGACGAGCACCGAGGTCACAGTGGATCCGGGCTCACCCTAACGCTCTCTTCTTAACTAATGACTTCCGCGAAGACCCTGTTTCCAAATGCGGTCTGGCTCACAGAGACCAGGGTTAGGGCTCCAACACATCTTTTTGGAGGACACGGTCCAACCCATGACCATGTTGCTCTGAAGTAACAAACAGAACGTGCTGAGTGATTGGTAGGAGCAGTCCCTGATGTGAGCGGTGCCTCCTCACTTAGCCTCACAGAGCCGAGGACCTTCCTGGCGGCTCCCAGGGCGCACAGTGGGAATTCAAACCCGGCTGCAGCGAGAAGCCGCCAGGATGGGAGCCTGAGGCGCGATGCTGACCTGCTCCCGGTGCAGCTGAAGGACGTTATTCAAAACAAAAACAACCTTTAAAGCCTGTAGAAGCCTTCCTAAGGGCAAACAGCAAATGAAACATCTATTCAAAAACATCTATGCAAATCCATTAGGAAAGGCAAGAGACACTGGTATTTGAGCCAAGACGGCTCCCACCCGCAGCAGCTCAGTGAGGAGACCACTGCAGAGACAGCGGCCAGGTGCACCGGGCCCCCTGCCCCTGCCCCTGCCCCCGCCAGAGGGCTCTCCTCCCAGGAAGAGCAGGACTGTGGGCTTCCCCATGCTGGGCCCCTGGGAGCAACGCCAGAGGCTGGACACTTTGGGAGGGGAGTAGACTTCACTAAAATAATCCAGCCAGTCACTAAACAAACAAACAAGCGAACGGCAGTAACAAGCCCCACACTGGTGGCCGGGAGGGGGGTGCCAGAATCCAAAGTTGCTACAATATATTATCTAAAATGTCCAGTTTCCAATAAACAATTATGAGGCATGCAAAGAAGCAGGAAAGCATGACACACACATCAGGAAAAGAGCAGGCAAGACAAGCTCTAGGAGGGTCACCAGATGCTGGGTTTCACAGAAAGTCCTCCAAAGTACCCACGACGAACGTGTGCACAGAGCTGGAAGGAAGCTTGACTCAGAGTGAAGGGATGCGTGATGATACCGTCACATGAAAGACGCTGTCAGTAAAGGGGCAGAAACTATAAAGAAGGACCAAGTGAAGATTCCGGAGCCAGAAAGCACCACAACTAAAGGAAAAATCATGAAAGGGCAGAAGAAAGAGCTGGTTTACTTGAAGATCATAGAAGCTGACAACAGGGAGAAATACAATGAAGAAAAATGTAGGGAGTCCTAGAAGAGTGACAGTGTCAGCGGCAGCGGGAGAGAAAAAAACGAGAAGAACTTTGCCAAAGACCAGGTAGCTGATTTGTCGCCACTAGTAGCCTGCGTATCCAGGACACGTGATGGGTGACGAACACAGAACCACAAGCTTATGTGTCGCTGTGCAAACGCTGAAAATCAGACATGAAGACAATCTTAAAAGTAGCAAGGGAAAAATGTGTCACTTACAAGGGACTGACGGTGGCTTCTCGGCAGAGACGTGCCACGGGTGACATACTCAGAGCGCTCCAAGGGAAAAAACTCCTCTCCACCAAGAATGCGATAGTCAGCAAAACTATCTGTCAAAAATGAAGGGAATGAAGACTTTCCCAGCTTAAAAAAAAAAAAAAAAAACCACCACAACAACACAGAATTTGCTGCTAGCAAACATGAGAGGATGCTCTCCAGGCTGAAAGTAAGTGCCCCAGACAGAGACCGAGTCCACACGCAGAGACAGGCTGCCTGTAAAGGGGATTCGATGGCGGGACAGGTGTAGACTCTTTCTCCTTTCTTCTGTAACCACTTAGAAACCAGTTGTATAAAACAGCATGTCTATAACATAACATTGGGCCTAAAATTAATAAAAATGTGACATACCTGTAACGTATTTGCCAATAACAACCCGAGGAAGTGGGGGGAGCAAAGCTGTGTCCTGCTAAGGAAAGGCATCCAGACGGTGAAGTGAGACCATTCTAGCTTATTGTCAGGATCATAACGTTACTGCTTATACTGCGCGTAACAACCGTAGAAAAGGGGAAAGGGAGTAGACCTACCTAGGACTAATGTTCATACTCATCACTGGGATTGAGTTGGTATAAATCTCAAGTAATTGTGATTAAAGTGATATGTCAGAAAAGAGTCACGGGCGCCTGGGCGGCTCAGTCGGTTAAGCATCTGATTCTTGATTTCTGCTCAGGTCGTAATCACAGGATCGTGGGTTCGAGCCCCATGTGTCCTTGTCAGGCTCTGTGCTCAGCAGGGGGTCTGCTAGAGATTCTCTCTCCCTCTGCCCCTCCCCCCTTGCACACTTGCATGCTCTCTCTCAAATAATAAATAAATGAAACTTTTAAAAAAAGTCACTTTGCACTTAAAAAAAGCAATAAAGGGGGAACAGAACAAGAAAGACATAAAAAAAGCAGGAAACAAAATAGTAATAAGGTGATGTAAATCCAAGTCTGTCAATAATGACATTAAATGTTGATCGATCAAACAAGCCAATCGAAAGGCAGAGACTGTCAAGTGGACAAAAGCAAGCAAACAGAAACCCCACAATGCAACTTGAAGCTGGAGACAGGCGGTGCACTTTGGGTTCAAAGGCTCAAATGGACCAACAGGGTGCAAAACAGTGTATCATGCCGAGAGCAGCTGGACGGGAGCTGCAGAGGCTTATACTGACGCCAGACAAATGAATTTTAACACACAAAAAATGTAGTTAAAGATGAAGAGGGATGTTTGATGATAAAAGGGCCAACCCATCAGGAAGGCATAACAAGAGTCCAAAATACGTGGAACAAAGCTGAGGGAAGAAGGGAGACGAGGAGTCGTGCACTGGTAGCTAGAGACACCAAGACCCCACCTCGCACGTGGCTACAGCAAACAGACCCAAGCCCAGCAAGGAGACAGGAGACCTGAACCGCAGCACAAACCAGCAAGACCTGCAGGACGTGAGCACACGCTCCGCTCCCCGTGATGGCAGGATCCGCATCCCTTTCAAGGCCGTGGAAGGTTCTTCAGGGCATAAAACGAACAGGCACCTGGGGCCATCACAAAAGGAAGTGAGAGAGGGCTATGGAGGTGGGGTCCAGGCTTACGCGGGAGGTGATGAGGACCCTGCGCAGAAGGGGGCCGGGGAGTCAGAGGAAGGTTCTGGAGATTGGCTAAATACAGGTGGAAAGAGAGGACTCCCAGTCCTCGGTGGTGGGTACTGGGGACAGACACTGGTCCCTACATGGCCTCTCCAGTGTGGAGGGTGATGGTCATCAGGCACCACGCTGGGCAGTTTGGCTTTGACCCTGATGTCCTGGGCAAGTGTCCAGGGAAGGGAAGTGGACCAATTCATTGATGATTGAGGTTTGAGATCTGGTGGTGGTGCCCGGACTGAGTCGTCAGACTGCCTTTGGGCAGGGAGACCAAGAAAAGGCCTCTGCCCTGTCTCAGGGAAAGGGGGTGGATTGAAGAGATACTCTGCAAGTCAAAGCCCAGTGCAGAATCTCAGATTCTGAGTTCATGAGTCTCTAGGAATACCTGCCCTTGGAAGTCTGAATGTGCAGACACAGGTGTGTAATCAAAGGAACCTCTTTCTCCACTCCAGTGACAGCTGTTGAGATTTACCTGGACTGGCGTTTTTAAAAATCTCTGCAGTTTACTTACAAGTTAGTAAGCCCTCCATGGTTCTGATGTCTTAGTAACGCCCATCTCCACGCTCTGGCCAGATGTCCATTCCCCAAGCACACTTCCTGGCATCTCTGACCAGCCTGGGTGCAGCCTTCCTGCCGCTCAGTGGGTGCTGTCAGGAAGAACCCACACCTGCCTGTGGACCAGCCGGAGGACCCCTGTTCCTCCAGGAGGAAGCGCAGCCCTGCTCTGGCTGGGAAAGTGCATCCAGCAGGGACCCAGCACTCACTCTTCTCTCGGGATGTCGGAGGTGATACGGGGCGGGGGGGCAAACAGCAGCACCTCCTTGCCCAGCTGAGTAACAGGAGGACGGTGGGGGAGGCGGTGCTGGCTAGAACACGGGCCCAGGAGCCTCTGCCCGGGGCCGCCTGTGCCGAAGCTGCCCTGAGGATGGAGCCCCCGGGCCACTTGGGCCCGGAGGCCCAGCTGGTCTCCCCGGCGGGAGGACAGCAGCCGCCCGCAGGGCAGCTCGGGCAGGCCGAGCTCTGTGGGGTCCCCTGACCCTGGCCCGAACCACCCACATCACAGGGCCGCGTCTCCATAGCTCAGGCTTAAACACAAGACCCACGCAACGGGGATCGCCCGGGGCTCTAGAAAATATCGAGCAGGGGGGACGCCACTCCGGGGCGCTCCAGGAGGAAGGATTTGGCATCCAAAGGGACTTTGAAAATGGTGAGCTTCTCTGGGTGTATTCGCCCCAATAATCCGCAGAAACAACAGTAACCTAAAAATAGTCTTGTTTTCTGTCCTAAGCTCCTTTTAACTTCGTTAGTCATCACCAATCCTTAAAATAAAACCCGTGTAACGTCTCTCCTGGTAGCAGCTATAAACACACCCGAGAGGAGGCCGGGGACCCAGAGGGGCGGAAGGGGAGCGCAGGGGCCGCGGCCGCGGGACGGAGGCCGGTGGCCCCGCGGTGGCCGCAGGAGCCGCCCGAGGCGGACACGGGGGCGCGCTGGCCGCGGAGCTGCCGCCGCCTCCGGAGCTCCCTGCGCCCTGGCGCGCCGCCACCGTGGTCCCGGCAACGGCA
This sequence comes from Ursus arctos, assembly GCF_023065955.2. Classification (NCBI taxonomy): domain Eukaryota; kingdom Metazoa; phylum Chordata; class Mammalia; order Carnivora; family Ursidae; genus Ursus; species Ursus arctos. Next base: position 736,625 of record NW_026622841.1, on the reverse strand, counting down.
TTAAACACAGGGAAACAGACGGGGATTCCGTCACCGGGCGGGGGAATAAGGAGGGCATTGAGAGCAGACAGGAAAAGAGCTTTTCTGGATGCAGTGAAAATTATTTATTAAAGAGGGGGAGGAGGAGGGGAGGAGGAGGCGACGGAGGAGGGGGAGGAGGAAGAGGAGGGGGAGCAGAGGAGGAGGAAGAGGAAGAGATGAGGAAATGGAGGAGGAGGTGGAGGAAGAGGAGGGGAGGAGGGAGAGGAGGGTGGGGGAGGAGGAGGTAGAGGAAGCAGATGGGAGGAGGAAGGGGAGGAGGGAGAAGAGGAGGAGGGGGAGGAGCCCGTGGGCCAGGCGGGCTTCAGGTTCAGGAGGCCGGGCCGGGCGCGGCTGGAAGTGCGGGAGGGGCGGACAGGAGGGGATGGGAGTCACTCATTCTTTTACTACAACTTGCCTGACCTTCCTGCCCACCCGCCCCAGGTGCGGGGCCACTAGGACCCGCGGCAGCACCATCTTTGTAAAGGGCGGGGCGAGGGCGGGGCAAGGGCGGTGCTGCCCTGGCGCCCCCTGGCGGCCCCCCAAGCAGTATGCGCGCCCCTCCCCCTCCCAGCCTCCGGCATCCCGAAAGGGTCCCCCCGTTTCAGCATCCTCGTGGGGGTCCCCTGGCCTCGGGCATCCTGATGGGGTCCCCCCAACTTCAGCATCCTCGTGGGGTCTCCCTGGATCTCAGCGTCCTCGCGAGGTTCCTTCCCGCCCCAGCTATGGTATCCACCGGGGTCACCCTGTTCCTGGGCCTGGGGCACCAAGGCACCTGCCAGAGCCAGTTCATCGCGTGGGAGCAGGTCTACAGGTAGGGACACCTAGAAAGTGTCCTTACGGACCCCCAGACACCCGCGAGGGCGCGGCGGCCCCGCCCCTCCACGCCGCCTGGCCGAAGACGTGGGTGGAAAGAGGGATTTCAGTTCTGCCCCCCGCGTGCCGGATAACCCTATAGACGGTGGTGGTGACGCGGGAGCCGCTTCCGCTGGGCACCGTCCTAGTCCTATTATTAATACGGCACCGATTAGCCACCGTCCCCTGCCCCCGTTCCCCCCAGGCCCCGGGGCGTGGAGGCATTTGGGGCATCTACTGGCGTCCTGCAGGCCTCCTGGGTCCCCGCGGCAGACACAACTTTGCTTTTGGGGTTATTTGAAACCACATGAGGGTGTCGTGCAATAGATTTATGATTTTTGTACACCAGACGTTTTAACCGCCCTAGCGCTCCAACGCCTCGCATCCAAGGCCAACACGAAAATATGGTCCGGTTTCGGCAGCTGCGCCGAGCAGAGGCAGGAGGGTTTGAGAAGAAAGTGTAAAGTGAACCGACGGCTTTGGGGAGGCTTTCCCGAAACCAGCTCCCAGTCTCAGACCCCTCCCCCATCGGTTAGAAACCCCAAAGTCGCGCCTTAAAGTGCCCCTGGCCCTCCCAGGACCGGCCGGCCCGCGGCTGGGAGCCCGGCGGCGCTGCGCCCGCGGTTCTCCCCGACTTCCCCCCGCGAGCTCACGCAACAGGCAATCTGGGTCGCTCAGATATTTACAGAGTAAAAATGACAATAACTCCACGTCCCGGGACTGCCATACAATCTGTTAGTAATTTAGCGGGATGGGAATTTCCTTTCTCGGGCCTGCCAGTGGAAGCGCTTTTCCAAATTTCCACAGCAGGGGAAGCCTGCGATTTTACATAATGACTTCAGCATGCAGGGCTCTCTCGGGCCCCCCTCGTCTCCTGCTCCCTCCGCCCCCTCATTAAAGCAGAGTGTGACTCCCTTAGGACACGGGCCGGACCCCGGCGTCCGGGCCGGTTCTTTCTTCGGGTGCGCGGGGGTCGCACCCCGTGCGCCCCTACCCTCCGCGTGCGACCCCGCCGACCCCCGTGCGCCCCCGCCCTCCGCGTGCCCCCCTGGTTGCCCCCAGTGCGCCCCTGCCGCCTCTGGTGCGCCCCCGCCGGCACCGTGCGCCCCTGCCCGCCCCCCGTGTGCCCAGCGGGCCGGGTGAGCAGCGGCCCGGCGCGGGGAGGGCAGGAGCTCGGCGACTTGTCCTCCGGGCCCTGCGCCGGCTCGGGCGGGGGCGTGATGTCACGGCAGGGAGGGGGCGCGGGAGCGGCCCGGCCGGCGGGGAGGCGGGGGAGGTGTTTTCCAGCTTTAAAAAGGCAGGAGGCAGAGCGCGGCCCTGCGTCAGAGCGAGACTTAGAGGACTCCGAACTCGCCGGCACAGTCACCGCGCCGGATCCGGCGGCCGGGCGCGGGCACCGGGGCGCGGGAGCACACCTCCGAGCTCCCGCCACCCCGCCACCCCGCCACCCCGCCACCAAGCTCGGGTCCCAGGGCCGCAGCCGGGCCCGCCACGCGCGCACACGCCCCTCAATGACATTTCTCCGGGGCGGGCGGCGCTGAGCCGGGCCGGCGCGCGTCCGCTGGGGAAGAGGTCTGCCTTCCCGGGAGACCTGGCCGGGGCGGCGGCGCTGAGCGCCCGCTCCTCCCGCTCCTGCTCTCGCTCTTCCTGCTCCCCGCCGCCGCCGCCGCCGCGTGGATGCCAAGTACCAGTTTTCCAGTCCCTTCCAAGTTTCCACTCGGCCCTCCGGCTGCAGTCTGCGGGAGCGGAGAAACTTTGGGGCCCGCGCCGCCCTCCGGCGGCACCATGAAGTCGGCGGACGAAGGTAAGCCGGCGAGGCCGCCCCCCGCCGCGGACCCCCGCACCCCCAGCGCCGCGCCCCCCGGGGTCCCGGCCCGGGCGGGGCGAGCAGGCGCGGCCAGGGTCTGCCGCTGTGAAGGGCGCGGGCGGCGGGCGCGCGGCACAGATTGGGAAGCGGTGTCCCCCTGGTGTTTCCCCAGAGCAGCCCTGATTTCGAGCGCGCCTTCTTGCCAATAGGTGTCTCCTCTTCTCCAGCGCTGAGCGCAGCCTCGCGGCGTATCCGCTGCAGAAACTCAGTTCAAACGCAGGCGGTCTGGGGATCGGGCGAGGTTAGGGCCGTCACAACCACAAGAAACGCTTTGCGATGAAGTGAGGTTTCTTTGGGAAGGAAGCCTGGCCGGTTTCTTCCCCAGTGGGGCAAGGCCACCCCGTGGTTTAGGAGACCAGCCACACGACGGGAGGTGGGGGTCTGCGCCCCTCCCCGAGCCCGGCCGGTGGCGGAGTCTCTCCCCCCGCCCCAGCACTGTCAGGCTGGTGGCTCCACCGGCAGGACTAAAGGGCATCAGAGGCGCTGTCTGGATACAGCCCCTAATTGAAGCCATTTTGCAATCTCAAAGACGTTGAGTTCCAACCGCAGAAAGTGATTCAGGACAGTTTGCAAAGGACTCACAAGTTTCAAGCCGCTTGTTTATGGTCATAAAGGTGCATAAGTGTCTGTCCCGAAGCCACTCCTGACAGAGTCTCACGGAGTCCCTTCACCCCCCACCCACCTGGCCAAGCAGCCTGGCTCTCCTCTCCGGGGATGCTCCTGCAGGTGTCTGAAAACAGCCTCCGGAGGGGGCCACCAGCATCCTGGTTAGGGATCAGGAGAGCAAATGCGCCCAGAAACTGGGAGACAGCTTTCCAGATGCCTCATCAGTGCTGGAGAATTTTATTTAAATCACTTTAAGAAGCTGGCGAACGTGCCAGTGTGTAGCGAGGACGATTTTCCGAGGGCAGACATGCCTCCAGGGAGGAGCATCTCGGGCGTCATCCTGCTAAGGGCCCCCCTCGCCCTGGAGCGGCTCTCCTCAAAGACTGGCAGCTCCGAGAAGGTCCTTGTCTCTAACTGAGATGAGCCCCAGGTGGTACCCTCAATAAAAGAAGATCAGTGATCTCCTCCATATTCTGTATCAGTGAAGGAAGAGGTATATTTCTTACCATTTCATCCCAGTTTAGGAAATATCTAAATGTACGCATCGGGTAATATTTACGGGACAAGCTCTTGCTATTAGAACACTTTCTAAAAAGCGTGCTGAGGTTTTGGTCGTAACTTCTTGGACACATTTTTCAGTCTGTCCCCATATTTTTCAACATCGCTTTTAAAAAATGTGGGTCTTTCAAAGTTTAGATTTCTTGACGTGAACAGTTGGTGGTCCATCCTGCGACCATCTCTTCTCTTTTACAAGAAGAAAAAGCAACTGTGGGGTGCTGGTGATTCTTCCTGTTTCCTACTTCAGAAAGGGCATTTGAAAGGGCCTCTGCGGACGGGTGTAGGGCTAGGTGCAGTAATGGCTGTAAACGGCGAGTGTGGGGATGTTTTATAAGAGCTACCACGTTAGGCAACCAGAAAGTGCGATGGAGTCCTTCCGGGGCCCAGGCCGAGGGATGAGAGGCGCGCGGCTCCGGCAGGTCAGCGCCTGCCTGGCCAGGCGCTGGGGGACGTGATCCGTCCTCTCCCCAAGGCCCGTGTGAGAGTCTGCGCGATGCCCCAGCACTTCCCTCTAGTTTAACGAGCATCTGGGTTGGAGCTCATTAAGCGCTGTTGTTTCTGAAGGCCCTGTGCTTGTTTTTCCGCGTGGAGAATGCAGAGAAATGCAAGGCCTTGTAGGTAGCCACCCACCCACCCATTCCGAGGTTGCTCCACACAGAATGCCCCCGGGCTCTCCAGGGCAGAACAAAGCTTGCTCTGTTCTCCCGACACTTAACTTCGTGGCCTTGTTTCCTAATCCAGATTAGAAAAGGCCCTGGCGCTAGCGCCCTGCTCTATCACACCCAGTGCTGGAGCTCTGTGCGCCACGAACACCCGCAGCCACGGAGAGGAAGCGCCAAGCTAAACATTTCCATCGGGACAGGAGTGTCTGCTGAATTGGCAAATAGCTCCAAACCATTTACTAGTTGCGAGGCACAGCGGGGTGGGCGGGGGGGGGTGTTGCTGGTAAGAGGAGCACTTAGAAAACTGGCCTGCCCATCTGGCTACTTTGGTTGGGGATCCGAAACTAGGTGGGGGGCAGCTCAGCCTTAGGCAGAGCGGGACTGAGTCGCCATCCCCGTGGCCAGGTGGGAACTGGGTGGGCACCTGTGCATACGGAAGTGTGAACCCACTTTCTCTCAACCTTGAACAAAAAGCTTAGTCTCCGCCCGACAGGGCTGTTACTTACATGTAAATTTTTGGTGGGGATTAGAAGGTGGCTTCCGGGAAAACAACTGGAAAGAGAAAATGAAGTGTTCCTTCTCAACAGAAAGACTCCATTTGCCCAAAGGTCAGCAAAAAAAGCTACCTAAAACACAACAACCCTCCAACATGCATGGCAAAGTGAGGATTATTATTAGAAACAAAATCAGGCCAAAGTGAACCATAGTTTATCACTGGAGAAAACCAGCCATTTGAAAAGGGTCATGGGAGAGAAGCATGGGGGTGGGGGCCCGTGATTTGCAGGTTATTTGCTTCCGAAAAAGCAATCCCTGCAGGGCCAAAGGGCCTGCAGGGCCGAAGGGAGGGTGCCCGTTCCTTAGCAGTGGAGTTGCAGAGATGGACATCTGTGCCACCCTGCCTTCTCTCAACCTGAGTCCCCTCCAAGAGTGATTCTCAGTGTCCTATGAAGTTCCCTGCTATTCCAGACGTTGGATGGACGTGGTGAAGGCCCTGGGGACAGGCGGAAGGAACAGCTGGGAGAAACAACATAAGGCAAGCATGGTGCCCAGATGGGCCTTCGACTTCCGTTTGCTGCGGCCAGGCTGCCCTTGTGCTGGCCTTGGGTTCGGAGCCCCCTGCACGCAACCTCGGAAAGCTCTGCCATTAATGCGCGGACGCTAGGAGAGCGGTCTGTGTTTAAGAAGTTGCATGACTAAAGTGAGCAGTGTAACAACGCAGCGCCGGCGGCAGGTGGGCGCTGGCCTCGAAGGAGGGCACCGGAGCTCAAAGGGGCTGCTGCTGGCCGCCAGCGCGCGGGGGCCGTGGGCCGTCTGTGAGCAACGGCAGGGCTCCACAATGCAGAGGAGCGCGTTTCCAGTCCCTACGGGGAAACTCCCGTTTTCTTGGCACTTTCGGGTGATATGTTTAGCTGTGGGGGCTGGGAAATGGCACTCGGGCCGTTGTTTGTTCCAAGGGCAGAACAGCTTAGAAAGCAAGCCCGGCTGTCCAGGGGATTGCGTGTCCGCGCTCAGGCGCGCCGGCCTCTGGCAGGACGTGCATGTTGTAGACTCAGGCAGCAATCAAGACGCGCGAAATCCTCGCTCCAGAAGAGCCTGGCAGTTTGGGAGCTTTTCCCCCTAAACTTTTACGCAGATTCCGTAGGCTCGGGTGCGGTGGGCCCTGTCTTTGGAATCAGTCCCGATCTTTGCGCCACCTGGGGCCGCGCGGGTCTGCGGGGCGCGGGCGGGGGTCCTACCCGCCGGCTCTCGTCCTGTCCCCGGGCCGCCTGGGCGCGCGCCGGGGCGCACGTGGACCCCCGGGCGCGGGCGGGGGGCGGGGGACACGAGCGAGCCGCGTGCGCCCCGGCTGCCCGAAGAGTTTATTTAAAACTCGGAAGCCGGCGGCCGGGGAGCTGCTTGTTTATGTCAACCCGGAAACAGCGGGGGGGCGGGGGCGGGGGCGGGGGCGGGGGAGGGGCGCGGGCGGGAGTCACGTTACCCGGGGACGAGCGGCCCGGCGCCGGGCGCAGCCGAGCCCAGAACGGCACGACCACAGGTGCCCGCGGCCGGGGCTCCGACCCCGACCCCGACCCCGACCGACCCTGACCCGGGGCCCCGGCCCCTCATTGGGCCAGGACCCCGGCCCCCGCACCCCAGACCCAGACCTGACCCGGCCGGGGCCTTGACCCCAGACCCTGGACCCCGAGCCCCTCCGCGGAGCCCAACCCCGACCTGGCCCGTCCCAACATGACGGGGCTGGAGGAGGACCAGGAGTTCGACTTCGATTTCCTTTTCGAGTTTAACCAGAGCGACGAAGGCACCGCCGCTGCCCCAGGTGGGTCCGCGCGGGGCCTGGGGAGGGGGAGGGGTCACGGGCGAGGGGTGCAGGGCCGTCGGGTTGCTATGTTCCAGGGAGCAGGGCCGGAAGGTGCGCGACCCCCGGGGTGCAGGACCCCCAGGGTGCAGGGCCCTGGGCGTGCAGGACCCTGGGGGCGGCGGTGGTGCGGCATATGGAGGTGCAGGGCCCAGGGGGTGCAGAGGCGGAATCGCGGTTCCGACCTGCAGGATCAGGGGGTGCAGGGGCGTGGGGGGTGTCTGGGGTTGGGGTGCAGGGTGCAGAGCTGCAGGCCACCCCCCCTGCAGGGGGGTGCAGGGGTCTGGGCCTGGGGGTACAGGAACCAGGCAGGGGTGGCCTGGGGGGGTGCCCTGCCCCCAGGGCACTGGGGGACCTACTAAGAGGGATTGAGTGTAATGGGGAGTTGTGGGTGGCTGGGAAAGGCCAACGTTCAGGTTTGTTGCCCAGCGGCTGTAATATGGACTTGGGGGGGGGGGGCGCCTGGGTAGCGCAGTCGTTGAGCGTCTGCCTTCGGCTCAGGGCGTGATCCCGGCGTTCTGGGATCAAGCCCCTACCTCAGGCTCCTCCGCTGGGAGCCTGCTTCTTCCTCTCCCACTCCCCCTGCTTGTGTTCCCTCTCTCGCTGGCTGTCTCTCTCTCTGTCAAATAAATAAATAAAATCTTAAAAAATATATATGGACTTCGGGGTCACAGAGGTCAGGTCCCTGCCTCTGGGTCACTCGAGGGTGGGGTCTGTCCAGAGGTCCTGCTGGAGGGGTGTCTCCTCCAGGGTGCTTGCTAGTGCTGCTGACGCCAGGGGACACGAATGTCCAAGGCCCTGGACTTGGACACTGTCGAGGGACAGGTGGTGAGTGGCTGTGGCCAGAGGGCAGGGGGCCACAGAGCCCCTCCAGACCTGTCCCTGAGCAACCTCCCTCCCCTGGCCCTCCCAGAAGCAGCGTCTAGGGGAACCAGCCCTCAGGGGCTCAGACAGAGCCTTCGTCTCTTTCATTTTCTCTTCTCGGCAAAAATGAAGGTTTCAGCTAAAGAACAAAAATACACGAAACCCCCAGCCTTCTGGAGTAGAGGAGTAAGGGCACGAGCTACTGAATAATCCCAGCCGGCTCGGAGGCCTCGGTGTCTGCGGGGGTGGGCTGGCGGGGAGACCCCAGCGCCGCCCCCCTTTCTGTCCTGCCCACGTGGCGGAGAAGCGAGGAAGCTGACCGCGGCACACTTGGCTCGCACACCACGGCATCGCTGTGATGATTGTATAATATTTTCCATGTCGTTCACCGCCCCTCTTTTAAAATCTGTAACGTCCTGTTCATTTTTAAAAAATAAACGTTCCAGCCAGGCAGAGGCTGCCTGAACTTTGTTATCCGTACCCCGTCTTCGTCTTCGGCGGCTGTGGGTCCCCAGGCCTCCGGGGTCGGCGAGAGCCAAGGCAGTTGTCTGGGAGAGATTGGGATGGAAGTGGAGAAATGGTCCCTGAGGCCTTCTTGCTTTCCTGCCTGGGTCCGGCTGCCTGCACGGCTCCTCAGGAGCGTCCATCAGAAGATTTTCATCCCCGTGTCAGTCCTCTTAGCAAGCGTCTGTAGTGAGAGATGTGCGGTCAAAGTGTGGGTCGTGCTTGTGTGACCTCTGTATTGTGTGACCGTCTGGACAGGCCTCCCTCTGCTGGGCCCCGTGGGTCCCTGGGACCGTTCCTGCGTCCTCAGGCTTGCTGCCGTGCTGGCGTGCACAGAGCGCAGCTCTCTGTGGCTTCTCTGACTAGGGGCTCCCAGAGGCAGGGAGGGCCTCACCGCCGCCTTGTGCCTCCCAGAATGTCTGCTCCAAACTGACTGACTGGGAGCCAGTAACATTCTTAAGGCTGCTTTTAATCATCTCAGCCTAGTCGGTGCCCCATCCCCAGGCTCCCAGGGGAGCTCAGTCCAGGGAAAGCCTCCTGCAGAAAGGCCTCCAGGGTGTGAGCACCTGGGGCCCAGCATTCACCAGGCTCTGGGGGAAGGGAGGCCTTGGACAACTTGGAGGCAGCTCTGGGCAGAGGAGGCCAGGCAGAGAAAGAAAGGACTCTTTCTCCTCGTGTGGTAGAACTTGCTAGAAAACGTTCATTTTTTTGACATATTTTTGTGAGCGGTATTCATTTTTATTAAGATTATTTCCTAAGAGCAGTTTTGGGTTCACCGCAGAAGCGGGAGGAAGGTCGAGTGTTCTCCCCTAGACCCCTGCCCTGACACAGCTCAGCTGCCCAGTCATTTAACACCTGCCCAGAGAGGGGCACCTGTTACTGCACCGACCTTCATGGACACGCCATTCTCACCCATAGTCCACAGCGGACACTAGGGCTAGAAATGCCCCGCGCTTGGCCTCTGCGTCCCTCCTTCCCCCCCCAGCTCCCGGCCCCCACGGTCTGTACCGTCTCCATGGTTCTGCCTTTTCCAGAACGTCTGAGGGCTGGAATCACACAGGACGTCGCCTTTTCCGGCGGGCTTCTTGCACTTGGCGATGCGCACTCCAGTTTCTCTGTCGTTTCCGTGGCTTGTCGCTCATTTCTGTTTGGTGCTGAGCAATAGCCCGCTGTCTGGATGGACCACGGCGCACGGCTCCATCACCTACTGATGGACGTCTGTGGTTGCATCCGGGTTTTGGCAATTATTAGCAATGTCCTTTCTTTTTGTTTTTATTCGTTATAGTATTGTAATTACTAAACATTAAATTAATTATCACGTTGCTGTGTTGTTACATTAAATTCTCTAGCCCTTAATGGATGATAGAAACGGCTTCTCATTATTTCTGGAATGAGTCTGGATATAAATAAGTGAACGGGTGACTCCCATGGCGTTGGGCCGTGAAGCAAGGTAACACAGCCTCATACAGCACACACGGGGACCGGCGCTCTGTCTAAGGACCCGGGAGTGGCCGTGCCCACTGGTGTCTGTCACGGCTCCTCCAGGGCTGTGAGTGGCGTCCACCACCACGCACGCGGTCACTCCCATCACTGCGTGCCCCCCTTGGGCCTGTGGCGCCCACAGGGGTCGTGTCTTCCCCGTGCTTCAGAGATTGGAGTCCTTTCTTTCCACGGCGCTCGGCAGGCGCAAGTAGTAACCATTAGTTGAGAGAAAGAAAAGAGGATTTTTGAAATAATTTGCCCCAGGGCTGGGCAAGAGTGTCGTTTGCACTCCCAGGGCCTCCTCAAGTCCCTGAGGCCACTGGCCCCGTCCCCCGCGGGCAGGAGGCTGGCTGGGCGGAGGGCGTCCCTCCGGAGAGGAGGGGGCGAGGAGGCCCGTCCCTTCGGTCTCAGGAAGTGGCTGCCTCCTGTGGGCTGGGAGGCGGGCGTGGCCCTGCTTCCCACCCGGGCTCCTGTGTTCCGAGTTATTTTGGCCCCAAAGCTGCCAGTGTTGTTGCCCTGGCAACTTGGGAGGAAGTTGGCCAGGCCTCTGGGTCGGAGCTGGAGTGTCCCCAGCAGACAGGCCACCTCGCGCCCTGAAGCGGCAGGTCTGCAGTGGGCACCACGGGCGGCCCCTCGCGGTTCACGTAGACAGGGGACGTCTCTGGAGGGACCTTCATTCCTGAGTCCCTGCTCAGCAGTGTGACGATGATGGGAGGAGACCCGGGGTCTCTGGTGCTGGGGGCTCGGGGAGGGTGGGCCCTGCCCCCAAGCGGGGGTCTCGGGGCGTGCCGTCTGCTTGCGGGACAGGCGTCTGTGTGCGTCGTGTGGGCAGCGCACCCTCTACAGTTTGTCCCGGAGTTCCGATGATGCTCTGGTGATCTGTGTCTTCATCAGAGGAACGTGGCAGCTGGTGACAAATAACTCGGATGTTTTTTGATTCCTTAAAAACAGGGAATGAGAAGGTGGAGGCCTGAGGTAACGAGATGTGTGCAGAGGTGCCGTTAGGGTGCCCCGTGAGCTCTGATGTGGGGGGTGCCGTCAGGGCACCTCCGCGAGGGGCAGTGGGGGGGCGCCGTCAGGGCACCCCTGCGAGGTGTGGTGCGCGGGGGCACCGGGCTGGACCGAGGCCGGGACGGAAGGCGCGGTGCGCTTGTGTCTGGAAGCCGCGGTAGCGTGTGCTGCCGTGATGGGGCCATTCTCCTGGCCTGAGAGAGCTTGCTCCCGGCAGGTTGTTGAGCCCCCGGTGGCTCCCCGTGTTCTGTGTGTCCCCACAGTGGCCCTGGCCACTGACGTACACCTCCGCGTGCTCCGCATCAGCAGCGCCCGGCAGCAGGCTCTGGGCAGGAGTGTGCTTCGGTTTTGTGTTGTTTTGTTTCCACTACCTGGGAAATTCTCACCCCACTGCCTGGTAGCCGTGTGGTTTCCCTGGTGGGGACGTCCACTCGGGCGTCCTGGAGGACAGGACCCTGTGCCCCAGCTGCTCGGGACATCCAGCTTCGTGTCCTGCGTGCGGGTCAACCCCAGCAGGTGCCAGAGGGGAGAAGCAGGGCCGGGGCATCTCGGTTTGTGGGAGATGAGGGGAGCCGCGAGGGCCCGCGGAGGGCAGGTGCCGGGCGACGAGCCCCAGTAATGCCCAGACGCTGTTTGGTTCGGGAGAAGGGACGTGGATACACCTTTTTGGTGGTGGATCAGGAATGACAAAATTGTCTGGTTCTGAAATAAATTCTTTCTCCGCATGAGACGAAACCCTTCTGACAACTCTGGTGTGGGTTTGCCGAGCGCTGGACCAGTCTGGCCACAGCAGGCATCCTCCACCCACCCTGGTGTCCGGCCCCGTGTCCCCAGGGCACCTTGCCCGGGGCTTTGTGACTCCAGGGTGGACGTGTGAGAACCAGGAGGCAGGGGCCGGTCGCGTCTTCCAAGGACGAGCCACACTTTTACTCCCGGTTAGCGCGGTGAACCGTTCCGAATACACTCTGCAGGATCCGTGCGTGAGCTGGGGTGGTTTCTTTCATGCTCACCTGCGCTGTAACTTAATGAATGCTCCTTGGCAGACAGCCAGGCTCCGAAGACGTCGGCAGAACGTGACCCTGATGGGTGCCGAGCGCATCAGTGGCTCCCGAGGTGAAGTGAATCAGCCGAAAGTCTCGGGATTGTTCAGAAGGTCCCTGGAAGTGTTTTCATTCCGTGTAAATGTAATCCTTTGAATAGTGAAGTAATTCGGATTTGAATACGGTTTAGGTGGGTAGTGAAAGCAAGCAGGTGGGAGGGAGGAGGGAGGGGCAGGGCGAGCCGCCTCCTGCGGCGCAGGGGGGCGAGCTGGGACCTCCCCCTTGCATGTGTGTCTGTTCTAGGAGAGAGACCTTGACTGTCCAGCAGCCCCCAGCTCCTCGGTTGAGCGTTCCTGATGGAGTTCAGGCATTTAAGGGTTTCATTTTGCAATTTGTTCGATTAGGGAAAAGTCACGCTTTAGGTGAATCTTTTTTTTTTTTAAATAAAAGCTTTGTTTTTTTCTTTTCTCATTGAATTATGATTATTGACAGACTGGTTCACATAAAGGCCGCTCTTAGGATGTTCTGAGAGTCGGGGGGCCCTTCCTGCCCTACACCCCTTGTCTTCCGGGCCCTAGAGAACACTGTGCTCACACACGCTGGTCAGACCCGCCTCACTCTGCCATTTCACCCAGAACCCCCAGTGCCCCCCCACGCCCCCACCGCCCTGTGCAGTTGGACCCTCAGGGCTCCAGGCACCCAGGAGCAGGGGCTGAGTCCCGCGGGCAGCTGGTGGGGAACCCCCAGACCTGCTCTTCTGATTGCTAGGATTTGTTTTTTAAATCTTGGGATTACCTTCCTGCCAATAAATGTTAGTGCAACCGTGCGCTCAGCTCTCTCTCTCCCTCAGACTGATTTTAAATTTTTTTACGAGCCTTTACTCCCAATGGGGGACTCAAACTCACAACCCCAAGACCAAGAGTTGTACCCTCTTCTAGCTGAGCCAGCCAGACGCCCCATCTCTTAAAATAAATTGTAGACACCCGTGATACTCTTTTAACTGGGGCAAGAAACGTGGGGATTGGTCCATTAAACCTCGCTGGAGGTCCAGACAACCTGAGAGAGTCCTGGGAGCTGGGGAGGCCTGGGGGCCCATCGCAGAGGCATCACGGACTCCTCGCGGGCGTGCCTTCATGACACTCGTTGATACTCACGACGACCTCTAATATTCCCCGTCAACCTCGTGCCGCGTGCTTTGTCCACTGTACTTGGTGGTTTCTCTTCAACATGGAAACACATTCTTCGCCAGATGCGAGGTCCTCGTGCCTCACAGAGGTACAGGGGCTCGAACGCAGGGCCCACATTGAGTGTGTTCACGCCAGCTGGGGGTGGGCCAGGGCCTGGGGGGGCCTCGTCTGTCTGGGAGGGTCTGGCGAGGTTGTCCCCGTCGTTAGGACGTTGCTGCCTCGAGGTCAGAGTTCCTCAGGGGGCAGGCAGGCTGCACACTTCATAGCTGCTGCTCAGGGACCCCTCCAGAGAAGGCACAGCCCCTCGTGCCTGTGGGCTCTTTGGGGCCCCCCCGGGGTGTTTCATCCACCCCGAAAAGCCGAAGGGGAGCTGAGCCCACAGCAGAGTGGCGTGGTGGTTCTCTCTCGGTGGGCCCAGCACGGCGTGATGGCCGTGCTGGCGGAGGTGATGTCCGGGTGTGCTGGGGGCAGACAGAGCAGGAGGGGCTGGGCTGGGACGTCGGCAGACCCCGCACTCACCCAGGTGCAGGAGGAGCTGGCGATGGCCAGAAAGCTATGTGCCGCCTGCACGGGCGGCTGTCGGAAACGCGTGTGTTCCAGACGCCTGCACACATGGCGGCCCAGAAGGCGGGGGTCTGTGGCCCGTCGTGAGCCAGATGCCAGGGACGGAGGGAGGCGGACATCTCTTTAATTCAGGCCTAATTATATGCCAGACATAATAAAGTTATCTGCTGAAGTCTCCATCCTAAAATGCCTGCTCTCTGCGTGTGTAGAATGAACTCCCACTCGCATTATTAATATTCTCAGCATTGGTCACTTGATAAGAATGATTGTCACGTGATGACAGATGCGTCGCCCTCACCCAGCCTGCCGCGCCCTGCGCCGGTCAGACCGTGAGCCGTAGCCGTACGTACGCGCGTGTGCCCGTGTGTGTGCGGAGCCCGCGTGAAGACACGTGTGCTCGTGCGTGTCTGAAGCACACACGTGGAGATGCGTGTGTGTGTGAAAATACACGTATGTACAATACGTGCACATAGTGCACTAACGTGCTCGTGGCTGGAAATGAGTAACTTTTGGTGCAGGTGAATCTCTCGGACGCCTTTCACTGAGGGAATGGTGATTAGCGTTCAGGCCCCTGCAGCTCCTGATAAGTCCTGCGCTGGGCAGGCCCTCCCGAGGATCAGCCTGCCTTCCGCGGGGCTTGCTTGCCCCGTCTCCCCTCCCCCGTACCCCCCCCCCCCGCTGCCGGGGGGACCCCCCTGGACGACGTCCCATCAGGCACCTGTGCGGTAGCCGACTGGGCCAGTGCGGGGGTGGGGAACTGTTGAGGGCAGATGTGCTGGGGGCCCCCCCGCAGCCGCTGCACCACCTCTTCCTGAGGAAACTTGACCTTCTCTGCAAAGTGCCTTTCCTGGGTTTTTAACTCCTTGTTTGATTTTTACAAAGATTGTAATTTTAAACTTTTGATGGCAGTGTTTGTGTTCAGGCTGTCAGCGAGCGTGTGAGGGTGTGATGGGGATGCCGCGAGTGTCGTTGAGCATGGGACACAGTCCCAGGGCTGGCAGCACAGGAGCCGGTGGTGGGAGGCCCAGCGCCCCGCCTCCTGCCCTGCGGAAACCAGGGCCTGGTCCTTTCCTCGCGCTCCGTGTCGGGGGTCCTGCTCGCCCATGGTCCGTGGGAGCAGACTGGGGGGGACCGCGACTGGAGACGGGCAGCTGGGTCTCTGCGGGCGTGAGCTCCAGGGCTCGTGCATTCACAGCGGTCCTGAGGGGACCCCTTCCTGGCCCTTGAAGCTCTCCCTGGGCAGGGCTCTCTCCCCCAGGGCGTTCTGGTGTCTGGCAGAGCATCTGGAATGCTGATGCTGTCTTGGGAAGGGGGCGGTCCTGTGCGCTCTCCCAGGCCACCTGTGAGGCTCCTGGCTTCTCACCAGGCTTCCTGGAGGAAGAAAGGCGTTTGGGGAATAGCAGACAGTTCCTGGGGGGCTTTCCGAGCAGTGGAAGCAAGGACTGTGAGAGCCTGATGGCCAGAAGTGGTGGAAGGGCTCCTTCTGGCGATAAGTGCTAGCAGACGCAGACGCCCGCCTGTTTGGGGCGCTAGACTCGCTTCTGTCAGTCAGCACAGTGGGGTTTGAACCAGCGCTCCAAGACCCTTCATTTCCATGGTCGGTCTGTGTGGGTTTCTGGTCACAGCGCTGCGGAAGGGCGCCCTGTCACGGAACCACGTCCCTTCAGGGCAGTGCGCTAACCCAGGGCCGGTGTCCGGTTTCCATGTGCGCGTCCATTATTTAGAGACCCGGAATACGCCTCTCTCGGTGCTCAGTAATGAGGTGCCAAGATGTTGTCAAATGTCTTTTCAAATAGGAAATCCAGAAATGTGGCTTTTCTGTTAAAAATTACTAATTACACTAGTAATGATTTTATAAAATATAGTTTATTGAGGTTATAATTAACATATAATGATTCTTAAATCTAGCTGTGTATTAATATCCTCTGCTCTTTTTTCCCCCTGAAACAGGGATTCCTAGGCCCTGAACTACTGTCAGAATTTACATGAGAGAGACCCCAGAATCTATGTTTCTGTCTGATCCTCGAGGTGTTTTCTTTGTAGCTACTGGTTAAGGCAACTTGACCGTGATTAGCTTATTAAATCTCTTTAAACGTCCAGGTTCCTATAGCTAAAGTTCACCCGTCCCCCCACTCACCCACCCACCCGCCCATCCACCAGTCCATCCCTCTGTTTAACAAATTGGGGAACTTTGACGTGCCAGGCACAGTCTTAGGCTCTGAAGACAGCCACGAAGTAAAGTAAACTGAGGCAGGCAGGGGTTCCTGCCCTCACAGAACTTGCTTTCTCCGGGTGAGAGAGATGATGGACAAGATGATGCTAAGTGTTGAGGAAGAGATCAGCTGGGGAGGATGACGTGGCTGTTGGGTTGGGGACTGAAACCTGGGAAGGCTGGGGAGGGCGGTGTTTGAGGGAAGAGCAGAGGGAAGGAGGGAGGGGGTGTCTCTGTAGAGGCAGGACCCTTGGGGCAGAGGGAAGCCCGCGGAACCCGAGGGTGGTGTGAGGGGCAGTGGGTGCCCTCATGCTGGAGAGCGGAGAAGGGAGGGTGGCCCCGGGCCTTGTGGGCCAGGAGGGAGCCCTTGGAGCAGCACTGAGTGGCGTTTCAGCGGAAGTGTCCTGGGCTCCAGGCCTGGGCGTGCGTGGTGCCGATGGGCTCACTAGCTGTGGGTGTGTTTTCTGGTGACGACTGGCCCCTCACGCCATCTTCCTTTCTGTCCCTTTCCAGAGCACTATAGTTATGCACCCTCTAGCATCAGCTCGGCTCTGCCTCCCGGCTCGGCTCACCCCTCGCTGCCGGCGCCGTGCCACGACCTGCAGACCTCGGCCCCGGGCATGCCGGCCGCGGCGGCAAGTCAGCCCCCGGGCTACGGTGGGCCGGTGGACAGCGGGCCCTCGAGCTACTTCCTCCCCTCCAGCCACATCAGGCCCAACGGAGCCCCCGCCCTAGAGAGCCCTCGCATCGAGATCACCTCATACATGGGGCTGCACCACGGTAACAACCAGTTTTTCCATGATGTGGAGGTGGAAGAAGTCCTTCCCAGCTCCAAGCGGCCCCCGTCCACGGCCACCCTGAATCTGCCCAACCTGGAGGCCTACCGAGACCCATCCTGCCTGAGCCCGGCCAGCAGCCTGTCCTCCCGCAGCTGCAACTCTGAGGCCTCATCCTACGAGTCCAACTTCTCGTACCCCTACGCTTCCCCACAGACGTCCCCGTGGCAGTCGCCCTGTGTGTCCCCCAAGACCACGGACCCCGAGGAGGGCTTCCCCCGTGGCCTGGGGGCCTGCGGCCTGCTCGGCTCCCCCAGACACTCGCCCTCCACCTCACCCCGCACGAGCGTCACGGAGGAGAGCTGGCTGGGGGCCCGCACATCCCGGCCCTCATCTCCCTGCAACAAGAGGAAATACGGCCTCAACGGCCGGCAGCTGTCCTGCTCCCCGCACCACTCGCCCACGCCATCCCCACGCAGCTCGCCGCGGGTCAGTGTCACCGACGACACCTGGCTGGGCAACAGCACACAGTATACCAGCTCCGCCATCGTGGCCGCCATCAACGCCCTCAGCACCGACAGCAGCCTGGAGCTGGACGGTGTCCCCATGAAGGCGCGCAAGACCACCCTGGACCACTGTCCCTCGGTGGCACTCAAGGTGGAGCCAGCCGGCGAGGACCTGGGGACCACGCCGCCCACGTCCGAGTTCCTGCCCGAAGAGTTCCCGTCCTTCCAGCACATCCGGAAGGGTGCCTTCTGCGACCAGTACCTGTCGGTGCCGCAGCACCCATACCAGTGGGCCAGGCCCCGGTCCCCGACATCCTACACCAGGTGAGCGTGGCGAGGCCGTGGCGAGGCTGTGGGCCGTGGGGCTGGGTTCTCGTGGCCTGGGGGCGGAGGTCCAGATGCAGGCGCTCGCGGGGCTGCTTCCTCCCGATTCCTCCCCAGCTTCGGGCACGGTGTGGAGTGTTGGCCTCCCCTGTTTGAGAAACACCCTTCCATCACTGCCTCAGCGCCATGCGGTGTTCTCCCCGCCTGGGCCTATCTTCAAACCCCCCTTTTTACGAGGACACCCTAAAGACCTTGTCTGCGCTGAGTAACCTCCTTCAAGGTCCCGTGTCCAAATCAGGCCGCATTCTGAGGTGCGGGGGGTTAGGGTTCCAGCACGTGAATTCTGGTGGGGGCAAGTCAGCCCATAACAAGGGCTTGCGCACACGTGCACTCAGGTTTTTGGTTTTTTTTTTTTTTAATAAAACCAAATGATCCCTCTCCTGTTTGTGTGTTCGCCTCTGCCGCTCACCCACTTTCTTTCTCCCGCCTAATTGCTGTCACCGCACGGGTGCAGATGGGGCCTCGGCTCAGCAATTCCCCAGGGCGGCGAGCCCCGCTCCCCGCAGTCGGCCCTGCCCGCGTTTGGAGAACAACATGCCGCCTCGTCCCAGGAGACGGGCGCCTGCTCCCCGGCAGTCTGGCGACGGAGAGCTCAAGCGTGCTCCCAGCACCGCGGACTGGGTTGTTGATTTTTCTTTCTCGCGGTGTGCAGGCTGCCGCCACTCCACTGGGTCCACTTACTCAGCGCACTGTTTTTATTTTTAACTAAACAGCTTTCCCAACAGGTGGGCCACTAATGATCCCTGGCAGAGTGCTTTCTGCTCCAGGATTTTTATCAGGCATGAAACGTGCCTCCCCTCGCGGGGTGCGTCCCCCTGCCCCCCCCGGGAAGCACGCGCAGCCGCACACATGCTTCTGCACGTGGTACCGGGTATCCTGGGCTTGGCGTTGGGTTCTTCCCGTCCCTTTTTCTTTGGAGGGCCTTCTGGAAGCAGCACTGGGGAGAGGGATCCGCGGGTTCCAGCCGTGTGCACCATGCAGGAGGGAAAGCCAGTCGGCAGGGTGACTCGATACCAAATTTGCTGGGCTCTGCTCAGAGCCTTTTTCCACAGTGAGAGCCTGTGACTCGGGGGTCATTGGGTTGTAGGTTCTGGGCAAACCCAGATAAACCTTCTGAAAGTTTGTGGCAAAAACCCAATGTGAGACTGACAGTTTCTAGAGCAGTCAGACAGTGAACGCCACCTTTCTAGCGGCATGACATGTAGACTAGGAGTCCGTTAAGAGGAAACAAGAAAGCGAAGATCACCCTGGTTTCTGTTGACCTGCATTAGGATGTGTCCACATTTCTATCCCAACTTACGCTTTTGTACCCCACAGCTCGAGAGACTGGTATAGTCACAGGTCTCATCCGAACAAACATATCTCAGCACCTGGCTTTCCGTCATGAACGTGGGAATTTAAAAAAACCTGTTTGGAAGCATTAAAAAATTTTTAAGAACAGTTTATGCCCACTGTACTTTTTTCATAATTTTTCAGTAAAAGTACGAATATCTCGAAGCTAACTATCTCAAGCACAGAGGCTCACATGGTGCTGTTCACTACCACCTGCGTTTTCATGGCCCATGAAGGCCGTAGGCACTCGTCACGGGCCCTCACTGGACTCTCGCGGTCAAGACCACAGGCGGTAAGCGTGGCACGGGGACACGTGGCCACGCCAGTCAGCCCTGTGTGTCGGTCTGTGCTCGGGCCGCTGTCGCGGTGCCACGGGCCCGCAGTGTACCCGACAGACGTTTGTTTCCCACGGCCAGAGGTTAGGGCGCCCGTGGGTTGGCTCGTTGTGAGGCCCAGACGGCTGCGTTTCTTCTGTGCCGGTGTCTGTGTCTGGATGTCCCCCCTTTGCAAGGACGCCAGCCACTGGAGCAGGGCCCACCCAGTGACCTCGCGGTAACGTGACCCTGTGTCCAAACACTGTCACATTCTGAGGTCCTGGTGTTAAGACTCCAACCCATGAATTTTGGGGGGGACGCAGTTCAGCCCAGAGCACCCAGCTTCGCATCTGCATGAGGATGGCAGGATGCCTTTAACAGTGGCCCCATTGTCGCCTCTTTGGAGGCTCTTTCGACCGGACTGCCGGGCGTCTGTGGGAACTCGGGTGTTCCTGGCCGGCCACCGTGGGTGTGGACCAGATGAGTCTGACTCTATAATCGGGACGCACGCCGCTATCTTTGTCTTCAGAGTTTTCGCAGTAATTGCGTGGTCCCGGGGATCTGCCCCCATCTCAGAGCTCCCCGGTGGGGGTGGGGTGGGGGGAGCGGGCGCCTAACATTCCTGTGAGCTCAGTGAGCAAACAAAACCCTAGAGGCTCCCAGCTTCCCTCAGGAGGTTGGAAGCTAACCTTTCCCCCTGTTTTGGTTCCACATCGAAATGTGTTTCCTGGTCCCTGGTTCTGTTCCCCTGTGGTCCTGTCAGCTGGTGCCCCGGGGCAGCTGGGTTCAGGGTCAAAGGAGAGGTCAGGGCGTTGTACCCACAGGCGGGGGTGGCCCGACCAGACTTCCTGCCCCACTCCTGCCAGCGCCACGGACGTCAGCAGGGTCTCCGCTGTGCAACCCCAGTGCCACGTTCTGAACATCTCTGTCATCTGGGATATGGAGAATTTGTCACCAATCTGCCTTTCCCGTCATGCGTGTGCTTCTGACTTCATCCTGCCAGGAAAAGTGTGCAGCGCTAGCCTTTCCCAACGACTTTGGATGCTACGGGATCTTTCCCCTGTGGGGTCTTTTTTATCCATACAGCGTTTATGGTGACCCCTCTGTGCAGAGCGTTCTGAGAGGCCCACAGCAGTCAAAAATGATACTTAATTCTTATTGCAGTTGAAAAAATTATGTTGTTTGTGAAACTAACAATAGTATTTGATAGAACTTCATAGTTTTATAGTTTAAATTTCTTTTAGAGTTTAACAGAATGATACATCTGTTCTTAAAGCTTGGGAAATGCACAGAAATCACGGTGACAACTTAGAGTCCCCCCCCAAAAACCCGGAACTGTAAGCTATTTTAAGTCTCTTCAGAAAGGAGAGGATTTCTGTGATGACGATGCCAGTGGTTACAGCCAGCTTCCCAGGTCAGCCTTGACCCCACTGCTGAGGCAGCTGGTGTTTGCGCGGGAGGCGGGGAGGCTGGGAAGGGCCGCGTGTGCAGAGGAGCGGGGCGGGGGGGCGGGGGGGCTGGGGAGGGCCATGTGTGCAGAGGAGGGAAGGCTGGGGAGGGCCGCGTGTACAGGGGGCGGGTGGGGTTGGGAGGGCCCCGTGTGCAGAGGAGGGTGGGCTGGGAAGGGCTGCGCGTGCAGAGGCAGGGGGAGCTGGGGAGGGCTGCGTGTGCAGGGGGCGGGGTGGGGTGGGGAGGATCATGTGTGCAGGAGGTGGGGAAGCCGCGTGTGCAGAGGCAGGGAGGCTGGGGAGGGCCGCGTGTGTACTGCTTGCCATGCAAGGACGTGGTGTGAGAGGTCTGAGCTTTGAGCAGCTTTTCAGAGACTTAGACATCCTTACGTCGTGTGCAACTGCTTTCTGGTTTCTCAGAGTTCACAGTTGACGCTTAGAAAAGGTGCTTTGCAGTAAGTCCTGACGTGTTGCCTGGAAGATGAGCCCAAGGACTGCAGCTCCAGCGGTGGGTGGCGGGCAGGAGGCTGGGGAGCTTCTGTTCACCTCTCCGGGGCTTTTCCCAGGATGCGTGTGCAGGATGTGGCCCTTGTTTCTCCTTCTGATGTGATGTTGTGAGTGTCTGTTATTAGCCAGGAAAAGGAGAAAGGAACTCAATACCTCCTGTGTCCCTGGAGGAGGTAAATAATGTGAACTCTGTGGGTCTGTGCTCAGATTTTAAAGTCAAACCACTGAGATCTGAAGCGTGGCTCGTTTCATAGACTAATCTGAGTGCAGGAGTTACTGCTATGAGTCTGCCCGTGTCTGGCCTCGTGCTGCTCGGGGCCGGGCTGTGCTCGGGTGTCCTGCGTCCCCGGGGGCCTTCATGTGTCCCCAGGACTGAGATTTCCCAAACTGTGAGGTGCCCTGGCTGGGAGGGAGCATCCAGTGACACCCCGTGTCCGTGACCACAGACGAATCAGAGATTTCTGCTCAGACATTTTCCTCCGAGGAAAGTGTGTGTTAGGGGGTCGTTCCCCTCCCCCCCAGCACCAAGTGTGCGCTGCTGCGCGTCTGCCCTGGGGGTTAAGACCGAATCAGGAGACTGGCTGTCCTGGTTCCAGGCTAGACCTTCCATGCAAAGCAGTGGGACTGACTTGCCCATGTTTCTTGGGCTCTTGCTTGGAGCGTGTTTACAAATCATGACAGGTTTGCTTTTGTATAAATTGTTCTGAACCGTCTTCTGGGAGCTGGGGTTTGACTCACAGGATTAGGCTGGTTTTCAATAGAGAAAGCAACTTGCATCAGATCTCCTTTCCGATTCGGATGGTCTGTGCTCTGCATGCCGCCGACACATGGGCTGCGGGGCAGGCGCATTTCTGCGCGAGGACGCTGCCCCAGGAGAGTGCGTGCACGAGTCCTACGTGTCAGGATGCGATTGGCTCAGCACTGCGTGGACCTGGGCATCAGGGCATCTCTGGGCCCCATTTGGCGGGGCACTGACCCCTGCCAGTCCAGGGTGGGGGGAAGGGCTTCTAGTTTTATTGCTAGGAGCTGCTTCTCCTTTGGAACTCAGAATCACACTCGGAGTGAAGAGGCAGGGAATTGCGCACAGCGTTTCCTGCATGCTTGGTGCTGGTGGCGGTTTGGCAGTTGTGCGCCTTTACCTGACGATTGTTTCGTAGGCGTGTTGACGTGGACAGTCCTGTTCTTTCTTTGGTGACCAGGCTGCTTGTAGGTTGAAGGGGGCTGTTGCCGGAATCTGATGATTTGTCCCTGGCGCTAGGGTGACTCGGGGTGTGGCCGTGCGCAGGGGATCCTCACGCCACAGGGAAGTGCCTGGTTTCCTCCTGGCGTCACTGTCCACAGTGACCGTGACTGTCTGTGGGGCAGGTTTGCTGTGAAGGGTGCCCTGCTCCCACCTGAGCCCAGAACTCTCCAGGGCTGTCGAGGGGTCAGTACCAGGGCCTGAGAGCCTCGCATGTCCCTCCCCAGAGGCCTGGTCACGGGGCCAAAGAGCTCAGTGCTGCGGGAGGCAGAGTGGGTGCCTCGCGGGTGAGGAGCTCGAGGCCCTGGTTGGAATGGCAGGCCGGCACAGGCCCTGATCCACGCGGTCGCAGAGCCCAGCGTCCTCCAGCGAGCAGTCGGGGCTTTGCCACGGGTCCCCTGTTGGAACTAAGTGGATCGAGTGACCCTTGGTGTTCCCTGTGGGCTGTCCTGGCGCCACAATGCAGGCAGAAGCAGCCTGGTTGGAGAGTCCGCTTCGCACCTCCTTCGTGCCCCGTCCCACGTGGACTTGGGTTCTGGATGCCTCGGTTTCTGTAAGCAGTTTGTGGTGGGTGTCTGCACAAGGGTGTTGGTGCTCTAGGCGCTCACCCGCGTAGTGACCGACAGGCAGCGCTCGCGCCCAGGAGGACAGTCGGGGCGTGTAGGCATCGGCCCCGGGAGTGAGGGCTGGTGGCACAGTGCAGGCCCGCCCCTGTGCCTGCAGTGCTCCTCCCCGAGCGCTCCCACCCCTGCTGTGTCTACACAGAGTCCGAAGGGGCAGCGCGCACAGAGGCGGAACGAGGTACGAATGCAGAGTTCCCTTCTCCTGGGTGAGGGTGGAGCCCCCGCCAGCTTGAGTGGTTCCCTCTTGGTGGTTTTCCCTCTGAGTCTGGATTTCCGGATAAAGCTCCCTCTTTCTGTCTCTCTGAGCCGCCCCGCCCAGTCGAATTGTAGGCACATCGGGCATTTTTAGATCTGTCTGTGTGGTGAGGAGAGGTCTGCGCTTTTCTGGAGGGCAGAGGGCTGGTGGTGGGCTCTGTGCACATGCTGCCCTGAGGCGTGGACGGGAAGCCCACCCCGCCCGCCCGTCTGAATGCGTGGTGGGGAGGCGGGTCTGGGCAGCAGGGCCCTGGAGGCTTGGAGGCGTGTCTTTGCAAGGAGGGGTGCAGAGCAAGGATGCCATGGGGTTCCTGGGAGCTGGAGGAACGCCACTGCCTCCTTGGAGGTCTCCGTGCCCGGGAAGTGCGGCCCCTGAAAGCAAAGGATGCTGGGGGGATCATTGAATCGTCAGTTAAAAACAGTCCCTGTGCGGAGGCCTTGCTGTGCTTACTCCTAAGTTCCCAGTTTGTGGCTGAGCTTGAGTCGTGCTCCTGACTAGACAGACACAGGCCTGGCCGGGCCTCCGGGAGCAGGGGGAGGATGGGTAGGGGGCCTCCCTGGGCCGCCCTGCTGCTGAGCCCGCACACGGGGCACGGTGGCAGGTCAGGGCCGAAGAGGCAGTGTGTCTGTGGACGGGCCTCCTGGAAGGGGTCCTGGGGTCACGGACGGATCACCGGCCGGGGAGGGGGGGCTGGGGGCTGGGACAGGGGGCAGACAGCTGTAGGGCCTCTCCCTGCTCACTCAGGACCCTGCAGAGGGCAGCCTCCCTGGCCTCCTTGTGCCTTTCCTGCCTCCTCCTGGCTGCCGTCCTTCCTACCGCTGGCCCTGTCCGCAGGTCCTGCGCAGTGTCACCTTTGGCAGTGGAGTGGAGGAGGCAGGCAGAGAGGTGACAGTCCTGAGGGCCCCAGAGTTTCCAGGGCCCCTGGGAGTGAAGTCCTGCACGAGGTCTGTTCCTCACTCTTGTCCCTGCAGACTCTTCACTGAAGGGAAAGCTGGCTCCTCCCTCAGGGGCGTTCTGTGGGAAGGTGGGAGGGAGGCCCCCAGAATGGACGGTGGGCCCTGGGGGGAGGACGCGCCCAGGGAGGGGCGCCTGCTCACAGCCCTGGGAACGGCTGGTGGATCCCTGGCCAAGGACTTGTCCTGGGTGGGCCCACCTGTGCCCTCCGGACGGGACTCGGAGCCGGGCTCCAGGAAGGTCGACCTCTCACGTGTGGGAAGAGCTTTCTCAGTCCAGAGCTGGGGTTGGAGGCGGGTGGGCCTGTGCCGCGCTCCTGTGTGGTCCCGGCGCACCCCTGCCCTGCAGCCTCTGTGCCCAGAGCCCCTGTCTAAGGGCCTGAGAACCCCGCGATAACCCCTTTTCAAAATGAGAGGGAAACAAAACAAAGAACGGAGCGGCAGGGAGGCCTTTGGCCGCCGACCCTGAGAAAATGTGTGGTGTTTCTTCGATAATATCACTTTCCTTCAGTTTTGATTGTCCTTCCTTTGGGCGGGTCTGAGTCCTGCCAAGTTCAGAGTTTACAGCCTCAGCTACTTTAGGAAAATAGGACTCATAAAAGCCTTTACAGCTTTCTTCTGAGCGATAAGTCTGTGTGGGCTTGAAGGCCTGGAAACTTCAGAAGTGAAGGGATTTTACCCAAACCACTGAAGCAAAGGACGCGCCTCAGCTCTGGGCGTCTGCGACAGCAGGAAAGCTTCACCCAAAGGGTGATCCCCAGACTCTTGGAATCAGCTCACCGGGTGCTGTGGCTTGTGTGGAAAATCTGTGGACGTGGCATCCCAGGGAATCCCAGGAGGGCCCTCAGACACTGCAGCTCAAGGCACTTTCCAGATTGGGCGCCTCACCGGGCTGGCGAAGAGCGAGAGAAAAAGCGGAGCCTTGGAAAGTTGACTGTTTTCAGTTTCCCAAGTAACATTCTCTGCTGTAGACATTTAAACTGTAAGTAAATGAAAAGAAGATCGAGCCACGGCAGTGCCCCCCGCCGGCCCAGACGACCGCAGCGGCCGCGGTAGCGCTCCTCACCTCACCCTTGAGAACCGCGCTCTGCCTCCTACTACAGAAGACCGTAGGCGACTCTCAGAACAGGGGCCCCTGACTCAGGCACTCGTCCACTGCCGACCCGAAGGCCGTCCCTCAGCACAGCCCAGACCACTGCCGACCCGAAGGCCGTCCCTCAGCACAGCCCAGATAGCACGTCATCGTACCTATGTATGCGGTGCGTGTCTTTGAAACTGGGGACTTGTTCTTAGAATACTGGGACCATTAGCCATCAGCCCCCCTCCCCCGCGGCTGGAGTCCTGCGGTTGCCCCCATGGTGTCGTTTGACATGCTCTTCTGTCCTGGGTATTCCCTGATTTGCTTTGTTTTCTCAGATTGGTGCTGAATTGGTTTGCCAGATTTTGGCCTTGGGTTTTGGCAAAATGGCGCGTGCGCCTCCCTCGGGAGGCAGACGTCTGGGGTCCCTCTCGGGTGTCAGTGGTCACTGTTGAGAAGGTTTGAATCTTGAGTCCTGCCTTGGCCCTGTTAGCCACAGGTCTCCCAGAGTGCTGGCCGGAGTGGCCGCTGCTCTGTGGGACTGAGATGAGGTCTGAGGTGTTTTGTGAGCCCTGGGGCAGGGTCTGCCACACTTGTCATCAAGGTCATGTTGGTTTTGAGCTCCGGTGCCAACGGTCGCCCCCCGGGCCTCAGCATTTCTCCCAGTGCTCGGTCCCCCACGTAGAAATGCTGGGGGGAATCTCAGACACCACGTGGAGTTTGGCTCTGTCCACGAGGTGGTCGGGGCAGCAGGGGCCACTGGGCGCCTGTTAGGGGTCAGCATTGGTGTGATGCAAGGAGGGTGTTTTGTGCAGAACGCAGGTGTGTGACGAAGCCTGCAGCCCTCTAGGTGAGGCGCAAGCCGGCGGTCAGCAGTGGCAGATGGGAAGGGCCTCGAGGAGGATGTGGGACAGCCACTACGGGGGCAGCAACCGTAGCCAGGCCGACGGGGGCAGAACTCACCTTGTTCTCTGACTTCGGATCACAGCATGTAGGTGTCGAGATGCCGTGAGCTAAGCATTTAAAAAAAATCCTTTGCGCTTTTCCTACGTGGAGAGAACACAGAGGTTCAGTAAAAGTTGAAAGGCTTTTCTCGTGGGAAATGGGCGGTGGCAGTGGCTCCGAGAGCAGGGTGATTCAGACTGGGAGTGCGGGGCCTCGCCCACGCACGGAAGAGGCGCTGGGGAGACTGTGACCCGCTTCCCTTGTGCTGTCACACGAGGCGCCCTAGCGCACAGGGCAGTGTCAGCTGGGGCCTGGCACACGGCAGAGCGGGAGCCGGGCCTGTCTCCCACCTGCAGGGCATCAGAACTCCCAGCGGAAGGGGAGGCATGCGGCTGGCGCAGGAGCTTCCCTACCCCCAGGTGGGGGAGTGATGCCGTTGTTCTGGGGTGTAGACAGCAAGCACTCAGCACTGACTCAGAGGGCTGGGAGGTATGGGGCCCACGTGTGGCCCTAGCTCACTGGCCTCCTCTGGGGTGATGACAGTAGTAACGGGCACAGGATTTGAACTTTTGTTTCCCAAACACAAGGATGAGGATTTTTAAAATTAATTAATGTACTTATTCTATTAGTTTTTGAGGGGGAAGGGGAAAACGCAGAGGGAAGAGAGAGAGAGAATCTCAGAGACACTCCATGCTGAGTACGGAGCCGGACTTGGGGCTTGTTCTCACGACTCTGAGATTTCTTGAGCCACCCAGGTGACGCAGGACCGAGCTTTTTAAAAACTTTTTGTTTCGCAAGAATTCCGAATTCACGGAAAGTTGCAGAGAGATCTCCTTCAGCTGCCATCCCCGGCCCTATGAGCCACTGTCAGCACCTGGATCTTGGCGGGCTCTCGGGGAGAACTAGGTATTGGGGTGCTTGGAGTCTCTGCTTAGCACCTTCTTAACCATCCACACTACTGAGCAAGGTCACATCAGCCGCATCGCCACATTACAAGCAAGAAAACCCCGCCAGAGTTCAAGAAAACCATGTAATTTGCTGGGGGCCGCTCAGGCTCTTGCCTGGAATAGATGCTTCTAGAAGAAAAGGCCAGGAGGGATTCATGCACCGTTGTGGCTGCAGACCTCCCAGAGCCCCCCTGCGCCAGGTCAGGTGGCTGGACCTGGACCCGTTGTCTTTGGGGATGAAATGTGTTGGCTCCTCAGATTAAAAGCAGCTTTGGCTGCTCTGCGTCCCTTCACGGGAGTGTTGTCCTTTGTTGTGTTTTATGAATTTGTACTTCACGTGGAGTCTACACGACCACATCCCACCGCTCGTGAAATCATTACGTTTACAACGCGCATGCTGAACAGGCTGGGAGGGGTGGGTACTGTGTGCCGCAGGAGACGCGGACGTCGTAAGGGCGTGGTAAGGACGCTGACGGCCAGCTGGGGCAGGAGCGGGCTCTCTGTGGGGTGGGGGCTGGGCCTAGAGGCCGGGGGTCCACGTCGTCTTTGGTGAAAGAGATGGATGTGGGGCACTCCGGGGATTTTCACAGGTGGTTTTCAAGTATTACTAATACTTAATGGGTTGCTTTGCACTCGGTGTTAATGTCCGTGAAGATGTGACATCAGCGAGGTCTTTGGTGGGAAGCGTTGGCAAAGATCAGTGCCTATCAGACCCGTGCCCGCGAGGTCACCAGGGGCCCCCGAGTGTCTCCAGGCGCCGTGTGGAGATGTGTCTTGGACGGAGGCTGTGAATCTGGGCTAAGGAAATGAGCAGGAAGGCGGCCCGGACCTCACACTGCGACCTTCACCTGTCCGGAGCGGATAGTGGCCACAGATGGGAATAAGCCCCAAGCCCAACTGTGGGGCACAAAGCAATGGCGACAAAGCAGGGTGCTGTGATCCAACCATTTTTTAACAATATGCTAAAATGCCAAAAACGTCTTCAATTTTTAAAAAAGCCAGGGTATGCAATCACGTATCTCATTTTGCTACAACATACTCCTTTTCTGTGAGAACGCTCACAGATGCGCGCCCAGCGGTGGACAGGACTTCTCCAGATGATCTTGTGTGTACACGAGCACGCACACATGGACGGCCGTGGACAGTCATGTGTCTGCGGCCCGTGTTCTCCTGACGGCACTCAGTGTGAATCACACCGCCTCGCAGCTGGATGTAGGCTCAGCAGGAAACCCAGGAGCTGGGGCTGAGGCCGGCAGCAGTGTTGGCGGTGGCGCTCCTCGGGGGTCGTGGGGGTCGTGGGGCCCGCGGGCCAGGGCTCTGGGGCATCAGCATCTCTCCAGGCTGGGGCATCGTCTCTGAGCCGGGGACAGTTGGCCGCTGTGCTGGAGCCGCCAAATGCACGCAGAAGAATCTCAGCCGACAGAGTCGTTTTGATTGTGGGCTGTGGCTCTGTGGGGCCCGTGCCGAGTCCAGGCCACGCACACGCTGCGCGCCGACTCTGCCGACGGTCCGCGAGCATGGTATTGCCGTGGGTTTCTTCCTCTGTAACACCCAAGTGCATTGTCCTCTGCCCGAACTGTCTCCGGTTCCCCGTCCTTCCACCCCCTTCCGTTCTCTCTCTCGTTTTACTTTTCTGGGAGGTGGGTGGACCGAAGCGTCTGTGTCTTTTTCTGTTCACGGTGTTAGGTGATCTTTGCAGAGATCGACAGTGTGTGTGAGACCACACAGAACAGAGCCCGCGCCTGGGGTGCTCTCAGCGGCCGTGCTGTCGGGCGTCCCCACGCCCGGTTTCCGTCTTTCCGGGGGGAGTGACCTGTGGTGCCGTTGCCCTCTCCTGAGGAGCGCTCCCGGAGGGCCTTTTCCTTCTGCCTGGCAGTGTCCCCGGAAGCCGAGCGAGTGGCTGATACCTCGTCTGGGAGATGCCTGTGGCCGCCCGTGGTGTTTCCTTTGTCAGGAAGTGTCGTTTGCTCCGTAAGTCGCTTAGAAGCGATGCTGGCATTTCACGCGGACTTTGGCCCATTGTGGGCAGACGTCGTTCCCCCCGTGCACGTGTGTTTGTCCCAGTCTTAATTGGTCACGTCACTGGATCAGTTTCTCTAGAGACCCCTGAGGTTTGTCGACACAGTGAGAAACACGCCAGCGGGACCCTGGGCCTCAGGTTTTATCTCGTTGAAACCAGAATCAAAATGTGCACAGCGGGCAGGAACGCCCAGCGTAGACAGAGGCCGTGGAGCCCTCGGACGCAGGCTCTGGGAGCAGAGAGGCAGCCGCTGGGCCAGACCCTGGTCCTGCGGGGACGTCACGGCCAGCACCTGTGGCCTCTAGCTTCTTATGGCCGACCTTTATCCTTCTGAAGGATGAGACCCAGAGGTGTACTCTGTAGGGAGAGCGGGACCTGGATTCAAGTGGCAGATGGCCTCCTTTTGCAACGTCTCACTTTCATCGTCTGTAAAATGGGGCCGTTACAGCAAACTGCTGTGCTGTGACAGGGCGGCGTGGTTCCTGTGGGCTCTTTGCACAGGATCTGGCCCCTGCCACGCACCTTCCTTCCCCTCGCCCGTGCCAAAATGGTAAACCAGTTCACACAAGTGATGTCATGCAGCGCCCGTGGTTTACCCGTGTGCTGTGGTCTTGACTAGAAGCTCGTCGTGTGTCGTGAACGGATGGCGGGACTGAGGGGCTGGGCTGGGGTTGCTGTGAACACACCGTGCAGAAGGGGCCAGCTGCGCCCCGTCTGTGAAGTCCTGCACATGGCCGGTCAGTGGGGCGGGGGCGGGCGTGCTCCCGGTTCTCAGGTCAGGCTCTCACCTCGGTGATTTTGGGAAGACCTTCAGTTAGTTCTGGAACCTGTCTTATGAGGGAGGTTAAGTAGTTAATGTCGGCCTCTCACGAAGGAAGGAAAGTATTTTAACGTCATGTGTGGAAGATGTTTCCCTCTTGCTCTGGAACCTCGTCCCGAAGGTCTGACAGGCTGTGGCCGATGGTCACAGTCACATTGGGTTTTCTTGTCCTCACTGACGGGACGTCAGCCGTAAGATGCTAAGCAGTGCAGTGCTCACACTGGCGCTGGCGTGGTGAGCGGGTGCCATGGTCGCTGAGGAGGCGCTTGGCGTCCGCGTCTAACTCCCTGTGTGTTCCCTTTCAGCCCGTCCCTCCCCGCCCTGGACTGGCAGCTGCCATCGCGCTCGGGACCCTATGAGCTGAGGATCGAGGTGCAGCCCAAGCCCCACCACAGAGCCCACTATGAGACGGAGGGGAGCCGGGGGGCTGTGAAGGCGTCGGCCGGAGGACACCCCAGCGTGCAGGTACTGGGGTCTGTCCCCTCGGGGACGCGCCCATGGGCAGAGGCGGAGCCTGGGGCTCATTCGGCTGCGGCAACAGCTGGCTCTACTCCTCCTGTTTTCTCTTAAACTGTCCTCCACGAAACGCTTGTACTCAGCAGCGTGGGCACAGATGGGCATGTTTCTCCTCGATGTGCGTGCTGGCGAGGATGCGGGGGGTGGGGGGGTTGCCATAGCTCTTTCTTCCGCAGCTCAGAGTCAGCCGCCATCACTGACCCAAAGGCTTTGTGTGAAAATGGGAATCCTCCAGCGAGTCCCAAAGACCGCGGGGAGCGGTCCGCGCACCAGGCCGTGGTCGGGAGGCCGGTGCCCCTTGGTGGGGCCGCGGCCTGTGACTCGTGTGTGTGGCTGAGGCCTTGAGGCTGCTCGTCCAGACAGACACCATTTGTCCCCTCGTATTCCCAGGCAGACACGTTTGATTCGGGCAGTGTGGGAAAGCTGGGGAGGCCCTGAGGGTCTGCCTCATGTTCCTGGTGGTGCCGGCAGGCAGTGTGAGTGGTGGGCCGTCTTCTGTGCCTCTTAGGAGATGTGACCCTGGGTGTTATTCCTTTTTAAAGGTGTCTCGGAATAGCAAATTTAAAAGAAATAAATATAATCTTGACATGAAGACGTTTTGTTTTTGAGGAGATAAGTGTTGTCAGAACCACGGAGAGCAGCCCGCATGGCCTGGCAGTGCCTGCTTGCCAGAGCCTCACTCCCGCCTCCTCCCCTCCTCCGCTCGGCCTTGGGTGGCCGTCAGCCTGTATCTCCTAGCAGCGAATCAGGAAGAGCCAACGAAAGGCCCCTTGGCCAATGTTTAGGGGAATTCTGTTTACGTGAAGCTGCCTTGATTTGGATATTTTCAGTGGTTGATTGAAGACTTCCTTCTTTCTAAAAGGCACAGGTTTTCAAGGTGTGGTCCTGTTCTGGGAGTCGCTAGAAATGCAGAACCTCTGGCCCACACAGACCACAGAGCCGGGAGCTCCTGGGTGGGCCCAACGTCTGGTGCCATCGGCTTCCCAACATGGCGTCTGTCCCTTTCCGTGCTTTGGGGTTCCTCCAGCAGGACACAGGAATAGAGGACCTGCTGTGAGGCGCAAGGACGTCAGGGAAGAGACCTCACCTGCAGTCGGGGCTGGGCTGGGGTCTCCTGCCCACCTGTCGGGGTGACTCTGAGTGCTGGTCTCTTACCCCAGACACTGGGAGGGGAATAGGTTCACTTGACTTTCGAGTTGGAACATTCGTCATGGGTGCTCCGGGGGCACCTCGGGAGGCACAACGCAGGGATCACGCACAAACCCAAAGACGTCACCCTTCACCCCAGGGAGGATGTGAGGGCATGGAGGTTACCTGCTGTGTGGACATCAGTGGACTTCAGTCAAACATTGCCCGACGAGCTTTGAGCCTCCTGCCCAGCCCGTTGGTGGGACTCTGGGGCGGCCCACGTGGACGGGTTTGCTCTCCTGCCCAGAGCTCCAGACGGTGGGCAGGGCAAGTTTCTCCCCCCGTGGGCCCCAACCCATCATCAGGGGAATGAGGCCAGTCAGAAGGGTGCTCCGCAGGGCACCCGCGTTTTTATTTTATGCCATTTAGATAAACAGAAATCCTGCCAGGGCAGGAGCTCCGGCGAGAAAGGCCCTCTGCCCAGGCGACAATCAGCAGCATGGCACTGGTGGGAAGGTGCGGGGTGGTGTTTGTGGCCGTGCGCTTGACGCCAATTAGTACCCACTTGCTTGGCTGCGTGGCTTGTCAGCACACGGCAGCCGGCTGGACGCTTTCAGCTCCCGCCTTCCCGGTGGGTAAAGGTCAAACAATGCCTGCATCAGCCGGGCTCTGTAACTACAGATACTTAACTCTCTTTCCCGCTGCTGCCACACGGAACACAAGTGCGCTATTGCAGACGGGAAGGGTGTTTCAAAGCCGAGGAAATACAGCCGCTCCAGGAGCAGAGAGAATCGGGCCCCAGAGGAGTAATGGCAATGGCCCCATTTCTTGAAATTAGAGCAGCAAGGGGCGGGGGTCCTGCACTGGGGGAGCGGCCTGCAAACATTAACGCCTTTTGTGTTGAAATGCAAAGCACAGGACTCCGCTTCTCTGCTTCTCTGTTCATTCTCAGCTCCTGAAATTGAGGGCTCCCAGGGGATGAGGGAAGGCGGCCTCTACGCCCTGGATCTCAGGGTGTTGGCGCCCGCCTTTGCCGCTCACCCCTCACTGGACCCCCCCCCCCCGGGGCCTCAGGGTAGTGTTTGGAGAAATTAACAAAACTTGAAATAGTATTTAAAATACCTTGCAGATTATTTCAGATTAAGTGAAGGCACATGGAAGAGGCTCGCTGTGGGTTTAAACAGGATGAACGCCACCCCCCCCACCTTACAAGTGAAATGCAAAAAGTAAATGGTGATCAACGGAACATGTCAGGTGCCGTCAGCACTTCTCAGGGGCGAGAAATTAGTAATTTAGGGTATTCTGATGGATCTGCGGCAGAGTGAATTTATGTCTGTGCAAGTGTGAGGTAAGCAGTTACAAAGGGGGTTTTGGGGGGTTTGTTTTCTTTTTCAGTTGGTGGACCACAAATGGTATAAAAATAGAAATTGTGCACAATTATAAAACAAATGAAAATAGAAAAGTCTCTCAGTTGCTGCGAAAGCACGCTAACCACAAGGTTTTATTTTGTGCTGAGTTATTTTAGCGTATCCTCTGACGTGGGGCTCCAGCACCACGCCCGCTCCTCCCTCTTCAGAAGCCTGGCCACGCTGCAGGCAGTTCCTGGGGGAGCCATGCACCCCACAAGCGTGCTGTGGCCGGTGGGTCCACGGAAAGTGGGCTCTGGTCTGGGACAGACTGTTACTGCTCAGATGAAAGCTGTCACGTGCGCCGGGGAGCCCGATAAAAACACGCTGTCCCCAATCTTGCCGCCGTTTCCCAGACTTCCAATTCTAAGTGTCTCCATCAAACCGAAGTCATTTTCTGCAGAATGGAAGTGTCCCAGCCGGGCCCCAGGAGGAGGACCTGCTCCTCTTCCTGGAGCGTCAGGGACCTCAGAAAGGAGCTGCCCGGCACGCCAGACTGAAGGGCCGGAAGAACCTTCTGCGTTCTCGTGGTCTCGCCCTCGTTTCTGTGTGCGGCCTGCCCAGCGTTGCTCAGCGGGCTGGTGGTGGAGCGGGCCTATAGGACCCCAGCCCGTGTTCGGTTTCTCCTGAGCTCCCGCGTTCATACCTACAGTTGTGAAGGACGACAGCGGCCAGCGCTCCGGGGCCCTCCCAGGAGGCCCACCTTCTACCCCGGTTGTTGTCCCAAGCCCGGGAGGTCAGTCTGCAACCGTCAGGGGGGCTGGCACCTCCATGTGCACAGGAGCAAGGTCTCCCAGGTTCTCGGAGGCCTGGTCCCTGGGTCCTGGGCGAGGTGGGAGGTGACTGTCTGTGTTTGGTCTGGGGAGGGCCTGCCTTGGGGTTCGCCTTTCCAGGGGGTGCGGGAAGGCCGGTCGTCCTCCAGCGTTGCATCTGATAAACCAGAGCCTTGTGCCCATTGGGCCCCTCACGGGCTGCTGGTTTGCCAAAGTCCCGCACTCTGTTAGTCCTGGCTTCCCCGTCTGTTTCTCCACGTCCCCCGGCATCCACCCTCACTGCCCTCCGTGCAGTGCCTGGCACCCAGTCCACAGAGTAGGGTCCCCTATTCCCACCTGCCCTGCAAGGGCCCAAGGAGCGACCCCGGGGATGTCGCTAATCTCTGACCCAGGGCTCAAAGAATGAAGCTCTGTTTACCGAGTTACCAAAATAACTGCTCGATAGCATCTAGCCCACCACACAGGAGGCTAGGTCCGCGTGAATAATTAATAGGTCTCTGAAACAGGAAACCCAGGGAAAGTCTCGTGAAGTTGGAAACACCATTTCAGGTCTGTAATTTGTGCTGTCAGTTCGGCTCCCAGTCAGTGTCGAGGGGCCAGCGAAAACCCCTTCTGGAGATAAAGGAATTGGCTCCGGCGCCTCTGAGGGACGTGGCGACGACCCTGGCATGTGCAGTGGGGGTCCCGGCCTCGGGCGCAGGCAGCGGGGGTCCCGGCCTCGGGCGCAGCTAGAGTGTCTCCCTAGGGCTGGCTTCTAGGCCTACCTGGGCCCCCACAGAGCATGGCGAGAACTCGCTGCCACATAAGGCCTCTGAGAGCGGAAACCCAGGATGGACACAGCAGGGAAGCTGGCAGAGACTCGCCGCTGCCGTGATTCATTTTAGGTGCCCCCCTCCCCGCCCCTGGCACGGACGGGGCTGCAGAGCTGTCGTGTGAACAACAGTTCTGGGTGTTCAGACGTGTGTATCTGCGCTCACATCACGTTCTCTTTCACCCAGAGGCCCGTCCTGTTTCTTACGTGAGTCGTACTGGGCACCACCTTCTACTCAGGACAGGACTGTTAACCCGGAAAGCCAGGATTTTCACAAAAGGCAGACAGATGGACATTCCCAGCGTCAGTTCTTACCTGAAGGCA
This sequence comes from Ursus arctos, assembly GCF_023065955.2. Taxonomy (NCBI): domain Eukaryota; kingdom Metazoa; phylum Chordata; class Mammalia; order Carnivora; family Ursidae; genus Ursus; species Ursus arctos. The sequence continues at coordinate 701,735 of NW_026622841.1, read as the reverse complement.
AACTTGGGTCGGGCCAGCAGGGTGCGAGCGTCAGGATCCACAGAGCAGCAGCCCAGGCCCCGTGCACGGAGCCGAGACACCGCATGGCGGGAAGGACAGTGTGGGTCTGACCCCAACCCAACCGCAGCCGGCCCACGGCCCAGTGTGGCCGACATGCACAGGGCGTGGATTCATGTGTCACGGGGCTGGCCTTCCGTTGCAGCCGTGTCCAGGCAGGGGGTCTGCTGAGCACACACGCTGTAGGCGCCACCTCGTTCTCCGTACCCACCATCTGCTGGGCACGTGGGGGCCGTCTGGCCAAATGCCTGTCTCGCGGCGCCCCTGACACGGGCGGGTCTCAACCGGTGCACCTGCCCAGCACTCCCTGAAATGTGTTGTCAGCTTTTATGACCAGCGAGGGCTTAACCCCCTACAGCAAAGCCAGAGAGGCTCCCCAGAGCCATTGAGACAGACGCTCCACGGCGCATGCCACCGTAAGTGGTGTTGGGTTGACCAGATGTTGTCATCCTGAGGGAATCCGTGGCGTTGTGCTGCCGTCTCTGGACACGTGGCAGAGACACGTGAGCTCAGGCAGGTCCCTAACAGCGATTTTTAAACACCTGTGTGCGTTCTGCTGTTCAGCAAAGCTGGTGGAAGCATGGTTTTGGTTTTCCTTACAGCCCAGACGCTCCTTAGGAATAAAGTCCATGAGTTGTGTAGCAGTGGAAGCTGCCCGAAATCCTCCAGCTCAGGACTTCGGCTCCCTTGTTTCAGGCTGCAGAGATTCTAGAATTAAGTCGCCCCGGGCCCAGAACCTGTGCCGGCCGCCCATCACTGTGCCCAGTCTTCTGGTTGTCATAGGCAGGTTCCGGAAACGTCCTTTGAGGGACCGTTTTCCACTTTGAGACAGGTGTCTGCGTGCTCACTGCAGCTGAGCTTCCGAAATATCAGGTCCTGGTGCAGGCGGGATGGGGTTGTCAGGGACACAATGGTGAAAAGTAACCATCTTTAATGTCAAAATAGGGAAATCCACACCCCAGCTGTCCCTCCCTACAGGGGCCGAGCCACAGGTGCCCAGTGCCTGCAGGGCTGGATCTGGTGGGAAATCTCTGCTCTATGTGCTCCGAGGTTGGGCCTCCTTCCTGCTGGCTGGCCCAGCATGTGGTGCCCAGCGGAGCCTGGTCTTTGGCCTATGAGCCGAGCTCTCCCCCTGAGGAGGAAATGCTGGGTGTTGTCTCCCTGGGGTCCCCTGAGCGCAGGCCGGCATGGGGAGAGGTGCAGCCCCTACACAGCCTTCCCTTGCAGACAGGCAGACAGTGGAGTCCGGAGCAGCAGGCAGGCAGCTCCGTGCATCCTGGCTCCTGCACGCGGGTCCCGGGAGCCGGGATGGGCAGGGGGCAGTGAGTACCCGTGCAGATGCTCGGGCTTTCCTCCGTTGTCCTGCTGTGCCTTCTAAAGGCTGTCCTGTGTTTGAGGGAGAAGTCTCTGGACCGAAGGATGCTTCCTTCCTGAGCGGCTGTTACGTAACTGTCCCTGACCGTTGGCCGCCTGCTCTGGGCCGGTGGGCGCGGTCTGGCCGAGCTGGGCTCCCCCAGGCCCCTGAGCTCGTCCAGGAGAACACTGGGCTCTTGTCTGTGGCAGAGCACTCTGCTCTATGTCAGCACAGATGCCGCTCGCCCCGACCGTGGGCCCAAATGCGCCGAGGCGGGAAGCACAATTGCGCCTTGACCGGCCACACGGGTGGCCGTCCCCTCCGTAGCACTGGGTGCCAGGGGGGTGCTGGCCAGGCCGCGGGCCAATGTCCCATCATGTTGCCTGCATGCCACCGCTGTCGGCCTTTGTGCTGGGGCCCTGCCCCCGCTGCCCCTTGGGTCACTGATGGCAAACACCAAGGCCAAGCATGGCTTCTGGAAGGTTCACCTCCAGCCATCTCTCTGTCCACACTTCCTTCTCCTCCTCCTCCTCGCATCGTATTAACAGTTTAACTGACTGGGTGTTGCCCTGCTAGGACTCACAGGGGCTGCCCTGAGGAAGAAGGAGATCAGGGAGCACAGCCTCAGTGGCCTCTGACCGACCCTGAGTGTGGGTCTCTGGGCGGAGGGAGGTCAGTGGAGGTGATGGACACAAACTTTGTCCAACCAGGGCTGCGTGGCAGGCATGCCCCCCTGCCAGCCTACGTACTGTGGACGTGTGTGTGGCGAGCGGGCAGGAGGCATTGGGGGAGTGACCTCTGTAGGGGTACCACCCTGTGGGAGTGGGCGTTCCTGTGTGTCTAGGTCTCCAGAGGGCAGGTCCGCGAACTTCTGGGAGCCCCTGGACGTGCCCCCCGCCGCGAGCCCCTGGACGTCTCCCCCCTGCGAGCCCCTAGACGTCTCCCGCCCCCCGCGAGCCCCTGGACGTCTCCCCCACCCCGCGAGCCCCTGGACGTGTCCCCCCCCGTGAGCCCCTGGACATCTCCCCCCCGCAAGCCCCTGGACGTGTCCCCCGTGAGCCCCTGGACGGGTTCCTCCGCGAGCCGCATGCCTCTGCAGAGTCCACACCTGCCGTGTGGGTGGATGGGGCTTTCTTTGAAGTCTGCTGTTTCTCCTCTGTGGCCAGGCTCCTGGGGTTGCTCTGGGTTCTGGAATCACCAAAGGTGTGTTTGTCGCTGTAGTTCAGTGTAATGTTTCCTAATGGTTTCTGGGGCTTTCAGGCACTCCGTTTCTAGATCATTTTTTCCCTCAGCAGAAAGTCGGGGCTTCTCAGCGTGTTTTTAATTAGAAATGCTAAATGTAGTGTTTCCGTGCAAAACATTCTTTGATCCACAGCTAATGTAATTTCTTCTCTCTGGATGCTTCCATGCGTGTCTGTGTGAATCCCATCCCGTCGTCCCCAGAGTGTGGGTGACATCTTTGGGTCTCCTGCACCCGGTCACGTCTAGCTCCAAAGTGGGCACGTCTGAAGCATGAACCGTCCCGTCCGCAGGGTCAGCCCACAGGGGTCGGGGCTGGGTGGCCAACGGGGGTGGTGCTGGGTGCTTTGCTCCGGCTGTGGGACGAGACACCTGTGTGCTGTGAGCTAGCGGGCAGCAGGTCCAAGTGCACGTTGCTAGCAGGGAACTGTCCCGCTGTAGCGACGGTGTGCACCCGAGCTTCCCTTCGCCTGCGGCCAAATGCCCTCCACGAAAGCCCTGTGGTGCTCCTACGGCATGGCTGTTCCAGCAGCGGGGATTCTGCCCATTTCCTTGTGCTCAGGGGCAGGTCACAGGCTGCACAGGAACCACTCAGCGGAAAAGCTCAAGGCGACCTGCTTGAAAGTGGAAACAAGCCTTGGACCGGAACCTTCCCTCTCCCGGCGTCCGGATCCGCCGCTGATTCACAGACACGCGCCAGTCAAGTGGCAGAGGCTGCAAAGCGAGCAGAGCTCACACGCTGACCGCACTCTCGTACCTTCGTCTGACCGGTGTATGCAAGCCGTCCCATCTGCCGTCCTGCTCCCCTCGTCCGCAGGGGCAGGTCTGAGGTCTTGGTGAAGAGGACAAGCCGGGCGGTGAGCGGCGGGCTGTCCCGGCTCCTGCGTGCGGCGTGCGCCTGGCACCCCAGACCCCCTGGGAATGTGAAATGTCACGTCCTGGGCGGTGGCAAGTTTGCTTTGCCAGGGCCGGAGAAGAAGGCAGATCTGGCTCTTAGAGCCCAGGGGTCGTGTGTTCAGGTCACTCCACAGGCAGGGCGTCTGTAGGGCTAAGTTGTGGGCGAGGATGGGGTCTCCGTTTCCCTCAGTCAAGACCAGGAACCTGGTTAGCTACGGCCTCACAACCGCAGAGCCGCCAGACTCTGCCCAGCTTTTCCTCTCAAAACACAAGGACCTTCCTCCCGGAGACGATGTCCCGACCTGGGATGCGGGGGGTCAGCCAGGAGATGTGTGACTCCAGCCCCACCTGCTGCCTCCGCGACACGGCACGTCCACCAATGAGAGCAGACATGGCACACACGCCGAAGGCTGCTTCAGACACCGCCTTCCTGCGTCTGTGCGTCCGGCCAGCACCCCCGAGCACTGGAGACAGGAGCGGGCGCAGCGGAGGGACGGTCGAGCTCTGAGCCTCTTGGTCGCCTCTGTTTCCTCCGTGCTTTGTTTGAGATGTGATCCCACTGTCGCGTGAAATAAAATACAGGGACACTTTGAGTGAACAGTTGATTATTAAAGTCCTTGAAAAGTTTCAAATCTGTTGTTAACCGTAACTGTCCTGTTAGCGGAAGTGAGTCTGAGCCCAGAGGCCGACCGCTGTCCCCGTGCCACTCGTGGGCGGTGGCCAGTGGTCCTGAGGGGGCACAGTCTCCGGCATCTGTGCTCTCCAAATACTTACACGGCAGACTCATTAACCAAGACCCTCATTTCTTATTTTTTACTGTTTCAGAAAGATAGAAAAATTCTATATGCCAAAGTGCAAGAAACTCTAGAAATTAGCTCGTTTTCCTGGAAGGAGCAGCGTGCAGCCCCTTAGAACCCTTCTGTTGTGTGCGACCAAGCGCAGTGTGAACCCATCCCCAGAAGGCGTGTGTGCTGCCTAAATCAGAATGAACCTGGTGCAGGACCTTCCTCGCATTGTTCGTTCCCAGGAGGAATTCTTAAATTCTCTCCCAGGAGAGTGTAAGTGAGCCCGTGTAAACTGAGTGTTGCTGCTGGCTGTAGCGCACACATGTGCACACGCATGCACACACACAGGCGTGCATGCACACGCACACATAGAGACATGCGAGTGTGCACATGCCTGAGCCTGTGTACTTGGTGTGTGCGTGCATGCATGTGTGTGGAGGGAGAGACTTCACCCCCCTGGCTCCCTCCTGTGGCACAGGATACGGGGCATCCATTCCTAGGTCCTTTATCTCCAGGTTGCACGGATCCCTTCTGAAGGGTACACCTGGGCACCCAGAGAAGGTGCTGGGAAGGGCTTATGGATTTTAGAGCCTGGAGCCATAAGGAGCTCCGTCTGTGGGTCTGTGAGCTGCTTTCCCCACTGTGGACACTTAGCCTTTACTCCACGTGTCCAGTCTTTGCAGAGTGTGGCCACGAGAACCGTGTGCTTAGCCTTAAGTGATACCGTCGGTCTCCCCATCCATACTCTCCCATGGAGGGGTCTGCTGACCACACCCCAAACCAGATCTCACAGCCAGGCACCGCTGGGATGGACGCCCTGGACGCGGCCTGAGAAGAGAGGGGACGGAGACAGACCGAGATCGAAGCCTTTGAAGCCATGGGGCCTAGGGCAGTTGGCCCTGCCGCTGCAGTCTGTCAGAGAGGCTTTGGACTCGGGACAGATTCTGGACCCGTCCTGAGGTCCCCCACTCCTGCTTTTGTCATGCATGAGGCCGTCCTTTGTCCTCCTCCAATGGCACAGCTGCTGTCATGGAGACTGTTGGACTCGCCCATTACTGCCGTCTGATGTTCTGGTGAGAGCGACACCTCTCCATCTTCTGTCTTCCTCAGAAGTGAGCCAGAACCCGCTCTGTGACTCTCGGTCATTCAGACATAGCTACGGTCAGCCGAGGGGCCGGCACCTGCCTCGTGGGAATGCTCGTCTTCGAGAGAAGGGAGGGGCCCAGGTATGGGATAGACACCCTCCTGGTCACGCCTGGCCAGGACTCGGCTGGCTGCCTGCACACAGGACCAGTCCAAGCAGGTTAGCTGCACAGATGGACCACGGATGTGTGGACGGCTGTCACAGGAAACAGACTCTGCAGACATTCCTGCCTCGGAGAAGCTGGGGCTCGTGGGGACAATGTGCTGTGTGTGCCCCACTCAGGGCCGTCTGTGAGCAGCGGCTCCCAGAACCCAGCGGAACCTACGGGGCACACGGTCCTCCCACGACTGAATCTCCCTTCGCTTTTCCTGAGAAGACAGCACGACACCGACGTTCACATTAGAAAACAAGCCTGTTTCACCGGCTCTCCTTCCGTCCATGAGCTCTTTTACAGCAAAGACTTCATGTTTTAAGTTCGCTGGTTCAAAATGGGTGAATTTTCTGCCACAGAAAATGATCCCTCAGTGGAGCTGTTGAAATGACTTGGCGTGGTGTTGCCTGTGGGGCCCCGGATCTCTGCTCCACAGACACTGTCGGGATTTCCTGCAGGTGTTTTGGGGGTGAGACCTGCAGCTGGTGACTGCAGCCTCTGCAGGACAGTCTCCTCGGCCTGCCTGGTTCCCCCAGTGCCCGCTTGGCCAGGAGCCCCTTCTGGGCCACGGGCCACGTGCTAGCAGCCCCCTTTACGTGCATCCCGGGAGACGCACACCTGCACCTGTGTCCACACACACACTTTGTCCGTATCTGCACTCACACACTGCACACAGGCACTCGCTTCTGCATGTGCACGCTTGTGCACATGCACACCCACAGGCCTGCATACACAACACGGCCAGCCTCTCGGGGTCGATCCTGAGTGTCTTTACCTGGTGACATCGTCACGAAGCTGGGGGCCCCCACACACTCATGTCTCAGCAGACGGAGCTCATACCTGCCGTGAAGGCTCTGCCCACGCTGTCTTTGGCAGGTGCCTGGGGGCATGGCCAGCGAAGGCCGGCGTGGACCTGTCACGTGTGTGTTCTCAGATGGATCAGGGTCTCTGACCGCCGGCTCCGTGTGCTCTTGGTCCTGGCTTTCTCATTTCCCAGTCCCGTTAACAAGGTCTCCAGGGCAGCAGGTCGGTGTCTTTGCCGCGTGGTGTGTGTTTGTGCACTGTGGTATCACAGGCATGGGTCGGCGTGACGGCTGATCCCTGGGCCCCGTCCCACGTGGACACCAGCCCCAATGCTGCCACTGTGGCGTGGTCACCTCCCATGTCAGGGGACCGTGCGACTTCCCTTCTCGTTATTGAGGGAGCACGTGTGGATGCAGGAAACGCTTCTGGGGGCGGAACCCCTGGTGGCAGCAGGCGCGGCTTCCCTGCCCGCCCTGGGTGAGGATTCAGGACTTCCCGTCACAGCAGCGCTCGCACTGCATAGGGTTGTAAGTCACTGTGGTCGCCGCAGGTTTGGGGGTAAAAAGGGAATCCTGTCGTGGAGCTGGGCTTCCGTCTCCACATGGCTTGTTTGGGCCTCGTGTGAAGACGCGGATTTCACACGGGGGTGAAACGTGTAATTTCCCTTTGAACGATGGCTCTGCCTGAGCCGACCCAAACAACCAGCCGAGAGGTGGGCAGTGTACCTCAGCTGGCGATGTCCCTATGACCCAGCCGCGCGGGCGCCCGAGGCACTGCTCAAAAGGACTTGCCCCAGTTGTCAGTCGCCTGTCACCTGCCCCGTAAGTGCTGAGGTCAGCACAGGAGCTAAAAACACACATCTTTACGTGTGGAAAACTTAGCAGCTCTTACACCTTGAAAACGGAATAATACATTTTGTTTAGGTGAAGCAAAGAGAGGTCGTTGTTATGACAGATAATTTTATAAATATTGTTTTGACAGACACCAAACGTGCCAGAGGCAGAAAGCCCGTGCAGGGGAGCATGTGAAGTATTCAAATGATTTTCCTGAAAATGAACTTCGTGTTTTAAATAATAGATGTTTATCTCCCAGGATAAACCTTAAATATTCCCATTTTCACTGAAATGGCATGTTTTTAAAAGGACGAAGTTATACCCACAATCCGCCGCGTTCTGCACGCTACCAGAGAGGCGCCACTGTACGGTCCCGGGGGACGTGCAGACTGTCATTTCCAAGTCGTGTGACTGCCGCGGGGCCTGCGGGTTGAGCCTGCGGGGCTGCCTCCTCACCCGTGGAACACGCCTTAGCCACACGAGAAACCGCTTTGGCCAAAGACTCATTTACGTCTGATTGTGTTAAGTGTCACAGGACAAAGCCGTTAGTGGAAAAAATTGTCCCTTTATCAGGCTCTGATTTCACTTTTACATTTTCTGTTATAAAAATGTAGATTTGAGGGGCGCCTGGGTGGCACAGTCATTAAGGTCTGCCTTCGGCTCAGGGTGTGATCCCGGCGTTCTGGGATCTAGCCCCACATCAGGCTCCTCCGCTATGAGCCTGCTTCTTCCTCTCCCACTCCCCCTGCTTGTGTTCCCTCTCTGTCTCTGTCAAATAAATAAATAAATAATCTTTTTAAAAAAAATGTAGATTTGAGTCCAGCACGGCGGAAAGGTCTCTTAGCTCGTTAAATTAACAAAGGACTGAAGCACCCTCTCCAGCAAGGATGCGGGAAGTCGAGCGGGCCGGACAGGCGGGTCTGGGCCCCGACTCTGACCCAGCACCGTTCATGTGGGCACACTCGTGTGTTCACATGGGAAGGAAGCTTTTCAGCTGGGAAAGCAGAGGCATTTCGTTTCTGTAGGATTAAAGCAACATCAGCAAGAACTGCGTCGAGACGGCTGTCGTGTGCAGGCTCACTTTTGTGGCCTTGGTGAGGTCCTCGTGTTCATGGGGTCACAGGACAGCAAATCCATGGCAGGGCTGAGAGAAGCCGTCTCGTGGCCTCTCCCACATGCCGACCACATGGCTGCAGCATCTCCAGGCCCTCTGCAGAGGCTCAGGCAGGCGTTAGCTCTAGGCTCTGCTCCCTGCCCATGTGCACACGCCTGTCGGACACGTGTGGAGTGTGGGTCAGACACCTGTGGATCTGATGGAAGTGCAATCGTTTGAATATGAAAAAACGACTTTGACGATGACCACGTCTCTGGATGCGTGGGACCCTGTCACAGGCAGAAGACGATGAAAACAGCCTGCCCAATGCCTGTGTCTCTTTCCCGACTTCCCGACCAAGCACAGCGCTCTGCACTGTGTCTGGAAAGCCCTGATGTGTGTGCGCGTGTGCACGTGCCTGTGGGTTCTGTGTGTGCGTGCATACATGTTGTGCATGTTGCATTTTGAGTGTGAGCGCACAGGTGTGTGCTGTGTGTGCATGTGGGGTCTGAGTGTGTGTGCATGTGCGTGTTGCATGAGTGTGAGTGCACAGGTGTGTGCCGTGTGTGTGTGCATGTAGGTGTGTGTGCATGTGCGTGTGGTGTGCGTGTTGCATGACTGAATGCGAGCACACAGGTGTGTGCTGTGTGCGTGTGGGTGGGGTCTGAGTGTGTGTGCATGTGCGTGCGGTGTGCGTGTCGCATGATTGAATGTGAGTGCACAGGTGTGTGCTGTGTGTTCATGTGTGCACGTGGGGTGTGTGTGTGTGCGCGTGTTGCATGATTGAGTGTGAGCACACAGGTGTGTGGGTGTGGGCGGGACACTAGGGAACACTGCTCTGCTCCCCGTCCATGCACACCCTCCTGCATGGAGCACCTCTGTCTCCCGGAGATTCCCCAGGTGGTGTTCAGAGTCTCTTGTGCCCCAGCTGTGACGCAGAGCACACGGGGTGCCCTGGCCCTCAGCCTCACCCAGTGGCCTCTCACACCAGCGTCTGGTACTCTTCTGCTATGGTGGGTGGCAGGCCAGGCCCTGGCATTCAGGTTGCTGACTGTGCAAATCTGCCTCCTGAACAATCATTGTGCGGATCCTCTCCTGAGAACTCCAACTTATAAGTGACTTATCTTCTAAGTAAGTCAAAACAGTAAGTAAATGAGTCTTTTGTCAGCGTGGTTTTGATTGACAGCTCACTGCTGATTTGAGCAGCAGGTAGTTGCTCTTCCAGGTTAATAGATTCTCGGGTTGGGTCTCCATTCTCAGTCCTCGGTACGGCATTGCAGACATTCGTGTTGAAGATCTAAGTCGGGTTGAGGACGAAGACATTCACGTACTTGGAGCAGATGTCGTGGTGCCTGAAGCTGGTGATGGAAACAGCAGCTGGCTCTCACCAACCTCCGAGTGGCACGGCCTGGTGTGCAGCTGTGTCCTCATCCCTAGGCTGGGGCACCCCGGGGAGGCTTGGGCTGTCACCCCACGTGGAAAACGATGTGCGTGCACTTTGCACATGGACACCTGCATTCTCCAGGAAATGAAATGTTTGCTGCCCGATGCGGGGGAAGAGCTTACCTTCCTACCTCCTCACGGCAGCTGACGAATGTGCACCTTTGATCCCAGACCTAGAGCAGCTTCCTTCGAGGGCGGGGGACATGCGAGGGGTGCAGACAGGAGCCTTTAGACGTGAGCGTGCGGCCAGCGGGCCTTTCATGTTCCAATGGCTTCTCGCTGGCCAGCACCTGGTGCGCGGAAGAGGCGATGGCAGTGGTCGTGCACGGCCGGCCTGCATCGCTCCGGAAGCCGCGGATGCGCCTGGAAAGCCTGCGGAGACCAGCCCCACAGCCCCCACAGGTGTTCGTGTCTGTTTCTGAAGTTTATTGTTCTCAAGTTGGGACAGTAACATGAGTTTAAAAACCTGCACACAGCAGGCTGGAATCACGCGTGCGGCCAAGGTACATGCACAGAGCCTACGGGGGCTTCTAAGCGCCGCCTCCACGGCCCTCCCACCTGTGGAGAAATCCCCCTTCTGTGTTCACACCAGAGTTCTGTCTCTCCACATGACACCCCGTTTGCGGCCTTCACCTCGTCCCCTCCTGGCTGCCGCACTCCCAGGAATGCCCTCCGTCTGTTCCCATTGGCATTTGCTGTCTGTGCTTGGCCCCCCGAGGGCACGGCGGCCGCCAGTCCCGCCCCCGCCCCCGTGTCCGGGCCTGTGCCGCCGGGCAGGTCCTTGTGACCCTCAGGGTGGCCTCCTCACGGCACAGAGACAGAGCCTGGGTGTCAGCGCGGGTGCCCTCGCGCCCTCACCCCTCCTGGCCCCACCACCTGCACCTCGTGTGCTGGCACCACAGCAGTGTGCTCGGGGTGTTCACTGGGCGTCTGGCTCTCACGTCTGGGCCCTGCGGGTGGGGTGGCGAGGATGTATGTCTGCACCGCGGGGCTGTCCTTCCATAGGTTCTCGGAGAGCCCCACCTCAGAGGCCTGCGGGGCCAGGGTCCTGGCCGCTGGCTGTCTCACTGCCATGGGGAGGCGGCCCTGGCCTCTGTGCTTACCTGTCACCGCAACGCAGTATCACTAGGCACACTGGACGGTGGTGTGAGAGTGACTGCCTGTTGTCAAGGAAAGTGAGTGCGAAAATGAAAAGTAGAAGAAGCAAAACAGCGTGGGGTTGCCAGGCCCTTTCTAGGCTCCAGGCTCTGGGGGTGCGAGCTGGCGGGCACGGGGCTGCATTTGGCCGTCACCTGCCCCTGGAGGGGACAGGCCCTGAGCTGGGAGAAAGGGACCCACCGTGTTTATGGCTGTTTGTCTGCAAGTGTCCTCCTTGCTGTTAGGACGGGTTGTGAGTGAGAAAGGGGACCCTGCCCTGCCCGGCGCATGTCTGTGTTTATTACGGAAAGACTTTCTGCAAACAGCTTGGCATCCTAGTTTTCTGGATGGCGCCAGCCACCCGTGGTCCTTACAGCAGACATCTGCCAGGCAAAGTGTAGACGGCGTTGTCACAAGCTGCCAGGGAGGCACACGGAGGGAGGAGGTGGGCTGGAGGGGGAGGCTTTGCGGGGAGGTGGGGGCCCCTCCCAGCAGCTGCCGCCGCAGGAGGAGCTGAGCACAGCCATGCATCGCCGCCAACTGCACGCTGGGTGCTGCTCACGGTGGTGGCATGGCACGTGTGCAAGATGTGCGTGTGTGGCACACGTGGGTGCGTGGGGGACACACGGTGCGTGGGGGCACGTGGGTGCGTGTGTGGCACACATGGGTACGTGGGGGGCACACGGTGCATGTGGGGGCACATGGGTGTGTGTGTGGCACATGTGGTTGTGGGGTGGGCACACGGTGCGTGGGGGCTACACTGCGTGTGTGGCACACGTGGGTGCGTGAGGGGCACACATGGTTGTGGGGGGCACATGGTGTGGGGGGGTACACAGTGCATGTGGGGGCACACGTGGGTGTGGGGGGGCACATGTGGGTGTGTGTTTTGAACGGAGGAGACAGGAGTGCTCACAGCGGCACATGACCAAGAGTCTGTCACAGAGACACAGACGAGGGCAGGGCTGCCAGGGGACTTAGCACTTAGCACCTGCTACACGATTTCCTTGTGAATTAGCCCCTGCTTATAAATATTCCGTTGGCTCTGAGCCATCCGTGTGTAGGGTGCTTAATGGGGGATCTTGTTCTCTTGCCAGCTACACGGCTACTTGGAGAACGAGCCACTCACACTACAGCTGTTCATCGGGACGGCCGACGACCGCCTGCTGAGACCCCACGCCTTCTACCAGGTCCACCGGATCACGGGCAAGACCGTCTCCACCACCAGTCATGAAGCCATCCTCTCCAACACCAAAGTCCTGGAAATCCCACTGCTGCCAGAGAACAACATGCGAGCCATGTAAGCTGTGCGTGTGGCCAGGGCACTTGGGGAGGGCGCTGGGTGGTGCGGCTTGCCTGCCCACCTCTCCCCCACATCTCTGCCCTAAGCTCAACACCCACGTAAACCACAGATCCATAGGGTGATGGGTTGGTTGTAGGGCCTCCGGCCCTGTGCATATGGCACTTGAATAGTTCAGTCCCCGTGGCCAGTCCGCCCTCGTGCTGCATTTACCCCCTGAAAACGACTCCCGTTTATTTCTGAGTTCGGTGGTGACTACATACAGACACTGGAAATGGAAGGAGCGTGGTCTTTGGAGACAGAGTTCTCCCTGGGAGGTTCTGTTGTCACTGATGCGAGTGGCTCTCATGTGCCTGCGGATTGCTCTTGTGGCTCCGTGGAAGCTGTCTCTGAGCTGATGATTGATCTTCTCGTGTGCAAAGAGGCCCGTATTCGCGGCCTCCTCCCCGCCTCTGACAACTTTTGGGTGCCCTGCACTCCACTCCCAGGGTATGAAGTACGGGGCTGTTCCCTCGCGTGCTGTTGTATGGGGACCTCTGGGCCAGGGGCAGAGCAGGGCGCCCTGTGTTGTGTGTCAGGGACTGAAAGACAGGTGTGGACTCTTGTTCTGGGCAGTGTGGACTGTGCCGGGATTTTGAAGCTCAGAAACTCGGACATCGAGCTGCGGAAAGGGGAGACGGACATAGGGAGGAAGAACACCAGGGTGAGGCTGGTCTTCCGTGTCCACATCCCGCAGCCCAACGGCCGGACGCTGTCCTTGCAAGTGGCCTCGAACCCCATCGAGTGCTGTGAGTATCAGAGCCGGCCCCGTGTCACACGCTCTGTTTTTTGGCACCTTTTCTGTCCTTGTGGTTCGTGGCAACTCGTGGACTATACTCACGTGTGTGTCACTCTCGTTCCTTGCCTGTCACGGAGACCCCGGAGGAGCTTGCCACGCTGGGTTTGGGTTCACGGGCTCTGCGTGCGGCCAGCCCACCTGCTCCCGGCACCCGTGGGGAAAAGAGGACAGTTTGTCCTGAAACCCCAAGATGCTTGCGCTCGCTACGTGTGAGCTAATCCCTTGCATTTCAGAAGCCTGAGCAGCAGGATTTTGGCATCTGGTCCCTGGGGTTGAGTGATCCTGAGTTGGTCGGCCCATATGTGGCTCTCCCGCCCTCCCTGCCAGCCCCTGGTTTTCCCTTCTCTTGTCGTGGGCGTGATTCAGGTCCGTCCAGCCTTGGGCCTGAGCCCTCTGCTCCCGCAGGGGCTTGGCTGCAGCGAGGACTCAGTGTCCTCTGGCGGTGACCTTGATGATTTTTGTCAGCACGTGAGCTCATTGGTGGAAACCCCACAAGCTGCCCTATGCCCAGGCCTCGGGGCGGGACAGCTGGGAGGCCTCTCCGTGTTCTTGTAGGAGGTACGGCCGGCCTGGCCACCCCCTGGCCACTGCCAGAATGTCTCCTGCCCAGCGGCCCCTCTTCCTTCTCTCTCAGGATGTGGCTGTCACAGGACACTCTCCTGCCCCCTGGCTCAGTGGGAGGGTCTGGGTTTGGTTCCTTCACCTCTGACCTGACCGTCTGACCCACCTCAGTGCCCAGGACTCCTTCCCTGCAATGTCTGTCCCGTGGCCCCCTCATGGAGCCCCACAGACACCTGTCCCCACACCTCAGCATGGCCCAGGGGTCTGCCACAGGCCACTCCACGTGTCTGAAGCGTGGCCTCCTCCCTCCAGACCCACTGGGTGGGTGAACACCACCGTGCGTAGCTGGCCACAGAAACTGCCGCTGCCGCTTCTGCCCAGAAACTTTGGGTCGGTGGCCTCAGCACGTCTTGTCCTCCCCAGATGAGCCGACCTCCCTGCGCTCCATGCCTGGCTGCCTGGCCACTGCCGGCCTTGTCCCAGCGTCTCTGTCCCGCGGCCCCTGGCTCTGCCGGACCGACCGCCCGAGACGCCACCCCCGGCTCACGCGGCGCCCCCCCTCCCGGGGTGAGGTCTCACCGTGGCTCCCCGCTGCCGGCGCCCGCGCTCCCTTCCGCCAGGACCCGGCGCGCAGACGCGTCTCCTCAGCCGGAGCCGTCCGGTCCACGCGGAGCACCTGCGGCACCGGCCGAGGCCGAGGCGCCCCTGGGCGGCAGCTCCGTCCGCCGAGGCTCACGCGCACACCCGCACGTGTGCGCACGTCGCCACGTCTGGAGTTTCCCGCGCGCACCAACCCGATGTGCGCTTGCCCCGCTCGTGTTTGCGTGATGACGCGAGCCTGCGTGCGGCGGCTGCGTCTGACGCAGGTGGCCTCCGTGTCCGCGCCCCGCCCGCCCCGGCAGCCGAGGAGCCGCCGGACGTCGGGTTCCTGACCGGCTGGCCGCCCCGGCGCCTCTCGGGGCTGCGGCGCGAGGCGGCCGCGGGCGCGTGCTCACCGCCCCTGTTCTGCCCGCACAGCCCAGCGGTCGGCCCAGGAGCTGCCCCTCGTGGAGAAGCAGAGCGCGGCCAGCTGCCCCGTGCTCGGCGGCAAGAAGATGGTGCTGTCCGGCCACAACTTCCTGCAGGACTCCAAAGTCATTTTTGTGGAGAAAGCACCAGGTACTGTCCCGCTTTGGGCGCTGGTGGGGGGTGCTTCCTGGGGGGGGGAGCGGGAGCAGGTCACGTAGCTCTGCCCCTGCCCGCGGCCGGCCCCGCTTGCTGCCCGGGTCGTCTCGGGAAGCGCCGTTCTGTTCTGTGTAGACGAGGGCTTTTCGCCTGTCCGAGCCACGGCCTTCTTGGCGGCGGGCCTGGGGACGCATTGTGGCCGTGGTAGGCGGTGGGACCCACACTCGGACCAGAGGCCTGCCACACCCCCTTGGCATCCTTCTGGCCCCCTTCTGGGTGCCGCCCCGGGGTGCAGAGCTGGGTGCTGCTGTTCTCCGTGTGACCGGTGGCCTTCGGGGCTCCCAGCCATTAGGTGTGTGTAGACCTCTCTGCGCGTATAGACATGTTGGCAGGTGCAGCCCTGTGTGTGCTGTGGGGCAGGGTTGCTGCACGTCCAGGGTGAACACTGTGTTTGCTCTGATGTTTGGGTAATAAGCCCCCAGCTCCTGCCCCAGGACACCTGACCCATCTGAGGACAGGCCCCTGGGCACTGGCGCAGATAACAGACAAGGGTGGGCGAGAGCGTGTGTGGGGCTCGCCTCTCTCTGAAGCTCTCTGCAGCTTTGATTTTGGACCCAGGTCCCTGCCGAGTGCCCTGCGGGCACGACGCCCTGTCCCCAGCAGGACGGCTGCCACTGGGCTGCTGCTGGCCTGTGTTTTCTCCTCCCCATTTCCGGAGGGAACCAGTGCAGGACCCGCGCTGACCACTGGAAACCATGGCGAGGTTCAGCCTCCACAACGGGGTCTTGATTTTGTGCCAAGAGCAGGAAGCTTAAGTGCTTCCATCAAAATGGGCTTGAAAGTCCGGCTTGTTCAGCGTGGTCTGCCTGTGTAATCATGCACATAATTGGAAAACATGTTGTGAATTATGGAGAAAACCGACTAAGCATAATCATCAGAATTTGCATTACTGGAACATTCTTTGGAGGAGACTAATTTTGAAATGATTTAACCTTTTGAGCTTTAAATGCATGAATAAGTGTTTGGGGGAAAGGGTCACCAGACGTGGGGCTCTGCTTGCCGTGCAGCGAGGCAACGTGCTGGTTCGTGGCCCAGGTCACTGCTTTTCTGGCTGCAGCGTGAAGAAGTCCACATGCTTCTTTCCCTGTCTTCCCTCACTGGTCATCATCTTGGTGCCAGGATGGGACCATGGGGCATCTCCCCGCTTTGTGGGCCCTGTGGGGCTCCCTTTGCAGGGTAGGCTCAGTCCCAGATCTCTGCTCCATGGCCTGGTGGTGCCACGTGGAGGCTGGCCGCGAGCCCGCAGTGTGGGGACCTTAGTCCATGGCTGCATGGCCGGTGCCGTCCTCACCCGGGGGCCCTCCCGCCACCCCTCCTGCAGCCCAGCGCCCCATGCAAGGCCGGTGAGACACAGGCATGGGTGGCAATGTGGTCGCAGGCTGTGCACATCACAAGTGGGTCTAAACCCCATGGTTACACGTCTAGACGCGGTCGCTAGTTCGTGTTTGTATTCAAATAAGGTGGTTTCATGTTCATATGTACACACAAGTCATGTTTCCAAAAGAAGGAATCCCTTTCACCTTCGACTCCTGGCAGACGGGGCACTCGTGCCCTTCCTAACGCGTCCCGACGTGCTCTGTAACCGTAACTAGGCTTTTCTTAGTTGATTTTTTGGAGAAACCACTGAAGTCAATGTAGGTTAAAAGCCTAGTTGTCTTGGAAGCCTTTGATGAGATCATTGGTCTGTTGCAAAGTTCAGTGTTTAAATTGCTGTTTGGCACCAAGGCCAGAATGTGACCAGGGAGACCCTCGTCCCAGGAGTCCTGAATGTGAGTCCTGCCGGTCCGGCTGCTCTGGGTGTCTCGGGGTGCCCGCCACCCCGTGTCTGGGCCTCCCTGCAGTCGTTTTGGGCTTACACACTAGCAATCTAGAGCTTTGTGAGGGTTTCAAGGAGTAGTTCTTTCTGCCTGGGGGGCCGGCCACAGCTACTGTGCCTCCCGGGGAGATACGCTTCCCCTCCTGGGAGGAGCGGGTCGGAGAAGGAAGGGCGCATGGCGCCTGTGGTGAGAGCAGCATTCAGCATCCTTGTAGGTGACACCAGCCCCTCTGGTGGGCGTTGGAGGGTCCCTGTGGGCCAGCCCAGGCAGGAGGAGGGCCTATGGGGACCTGGCAAGACGTGTGAGGTGTGTGAGAGCAGGCGTGTGTGTGTGTAAGGTAGTGTGTGTGAGTGGCTGTGTGTCAGGGCGTGTGTAAGCAGGTGTGTGAGCAGGTGTATACGGTCTGTGAGTATGAGTGGGGGCTGTGTGTGTGAGGACCTCCTCTGTTGTTGTGGTGGTGCAGCCTCCCTGCCCTCCTGGCCACGTCGTGTGGCAGGGACAGTGTGCCCAGGAGCCCCAGGTGCCCTGTGATCTTTCTGTTCCAGTCTGGCCACAGCTGGGCAGAGCCAGCAGGGGTGCGTTCCGCGGCTCTGGTCATCCAGTGGCGCTCTGGCAGCAAGGATGCAGCAGCAGCCTGGCCAGCACCCGCACCTCCTCTCCCACCGTGGTCCAGGGCCATGGCCATGGGGCTGCAGGTCCCACTTCTTGGCATGCTGGTTCTGAAACGTTTCTGGATGTTGAGCAGACATGGGCACCGCCGGTTGGCGGTGCGGCTCACACACGTGCAGGTCATAATGTGGTGTGGGGGAAGAGGTCTCCTTGCAGTTTCCCAGGGTGGTTGTGGGAGGCGGCGGGAGGGCGCATCTGTCCATACGGACAGCCACTGCCCCTTTGCTCGCCCGTGTCAGCATGCCAAGAAGGTGACCTCCAAGGGCAGCGTTCTCAGGCCACTCTGGTGAGCTCGCCACAGGCAGCAGGTGCAGCCCGCCAGGGCCTGGCTGCACAGGTGGCGGAAACAGCTGGCGCCCCCTCGGACAGCGCCCCCTGTGACCGTATGCAGGAGTGACGCTTCTGGAAGCCACGTGCATTTCCAGCGAGCGGAGGGGAGGCAGTAAGTCAGCATGTGGTTTCAAGAAGGCTTTTTCTTACTTTGTGGTCTCAGCCTTGAACGTTTGCCCCATGGTTGTAAACTACGGGATGTTTCGAGTGGTCTCGGGAGGAGCCCCGTGGGAAGGAAAGTGGGAGGTGTGGTGGATGGCGCGCAGCAGGCCCTGCGGGGTCTGCCCATGTCCCGGAACCCCTCCTCCTCCCCCGCTCAAGAGCTTCCCTTTACTGATGTCCCAGGATGTGCCTTGGTGCCTACTGGGGAGATGCGACTTCGGCCCAGCCTGGTGGGAATTCCATTCCCTTGCTGGGCTTTCTTTGGTGTCCCAACATGGTCTCCGGGCCCAGCGTTTGAGGGATGGGGGCAGCCAGTGGGGGGTCAGCATGACCTTGGGCCTCCCCCAGTCCTTCCTGGGGCATGGTGACCCGTGCTGGAGGGGGCGCAGAGGACCCAGCGTGGACAAGAGGGCCTCTCTGAGGGCCCCACGGGACTTCCCGAGTCAGACCAGAGTCCTTGCATCCCTGCTGTGAGAGGATCCTTTGGGGTCAACACCGAGGTGACATCCAGCAAGTGGGCCCAGGTCCCTCCCCAGCGGGGGTGGTTTTCTGTTCCAGATCCCGGCCTCTCGCAGCCATCAGTCTTGAGGGGAAGGGGAGGGCAGTGGGTGTGGGTGGGTGTGGAGAGGACGCTGCTGGACAAGGTCACACAGGCTCCGTCCTGTGTCAGGGCTGCCTGTGCCACGCACACGCACACGCACACGCGGGTTGGAGAACTTATGTTTTATGTCTGCTTTGTTGAGCTTTAACTCACAGGCCACGGAGCTCACCCGTTTAAAGTTCCGGCGTCTTTGGTATGTTCAGAGCTAGGCAGCCACCCCACTAATTCCAGACATTCGCAAACGCCATCCGCCCCGGTCTCCCCATCCTGGAGTCTTCGAAGCCACTTTCTGTGTGGAGCAGCTGGTTGCGGACACTGCCCTCGAGCAGTGGTAGTGGTCCTGCTGCAGCTGGCTCGGGCACGGAGCGCACGTCTTTAGGTGTGTCCGAGCAGGAGCGGGTGTCGGAACGTCGTCGCTCTCAAGGCTGGTAGCGTTCTGTCGTGTGGATGCACCGCACTGTGCTTATCTGCTTGCCGTGTGGACTGGGGCTTGTGCCCACCTTTTGGCTCTGGTGCAAACAGCTGTGTGCAGGTTTGTGTGTGGACGTGTGTGCCCTTCCCTGGGCGTTGCCCGGGCGCAGAGTCCCCGTTGTTGGAATGCCATATTCGGCCGCGTAGGGGAACAGCCGCACAAGCTCCATGGTAGGAGGCCGATGTCTTTCTTGCTCCGAAGTCTCTTCTGCAGGAAACAGGCCGCTTTGAGTGGCGCTGGGGGTGCCCCAGAGTGTGAGGCTGGGGGAGTTCTGGGCATGAGGGGAGTGAAGACCAGCTGTGTGGAGGCACTCCCCCTGGGTAGGACCAGCCTGGCCGGAACAGCCCAGAGCACCCCCCCCACCGCCGACCCCGCCTGCTTGAGGGTCAGCACCCCGTCTCCTCCGTGGCCCCCAGGGAGTGTGGAGGGGCCCCCTGTTTGCGCCTCCCCCACTGCCTTCCCCGGTGACAGCGCGCTGTGGTTCGGCGTGTAGCATCCTCCCACGGCCGGCAGACAGGTGAGGAGGAGACCGTGCTCATGTGGCTGCGGGCCCCGGAAATGCGTGTCCCGCCATGCAGACGTGCGATTCGGTCTGATCGGGCCTCTGCCGTTTCTATCCTGCCCGCCGGATGCGTGGCCGGCAAACCCTTCAGCTGTTGCTGTAAGTTGGTAGGAAGCCCGTCACTGGGCGTCCGCACCCCTGCTCGCCGGGGGCTTGAGTAACTGTGTCTCGGGAAAGCTGCCGTGCCCCTGCAGAGGCCGGGGGCCTCCACGTGTGGCCCCATTCGGCCCCGAGCCGCTCCGGGAGCTGTGTGACTAAAGCTGGGCTTGGAGGCGGCACTAGCCGCAGGCGGGCTGTGGAAGCCTCCGGGCGGGCGGGTGTGGCGGGGAAGCCTTTCTGATGACTCACACTGCAGGGAATTCCCTAATGGTTCGGAACATGTTTACTTCTGGGCTTGCGCAGTTTCCTACTGAGGACCCAGGGAGAGCTTGATAAGCTGGAGTGCCAGTGCTGGTGCAGGGCTGGCCTTTCCCGTCCCCGCACAGGCTGGGGCTTTGCTTGGCACCCAGGCCGGGCCTGCCTCTGGCCGGAGCTCCACAGAAGCCCACACCCAGGGGCCGGACGCCAGAGGCTGGACGTCAGGGCCTCATACCACCAGCTCCTGGGGAGACCAGCGACGGGGTCCCTCTGGCGCTCGTGCACGTGGGAAGTGGTTTTGTAATTTTCTAGTGTCCACGATGATTAGCCACGTTGAGTGGCCTCAGTGCTGCCATCTTCGGACAGTCTGTATACGTTTCTGTGTCTACATAAGTGGACAGCAGCTCATTTAGGACCCTCAGTACACATGGGCCATGTGCCTGCCTCCGTGGGCTGTGTCTCAACCACAGATACAAAGAGTCAGGGCAAACAGGCCAGAGCCCAGGCTTGATTCCCAGTCCGCAGGTGAGAAGGACAGTGCAGGGACCGGCTCCGGCACCATGGGCCTTCCAGAAGCCCAGCGTTTAATGGGAGCATCTGTCTGTGTCTGCTTGTGCTCTATGAACCTGCACGTAGCAGGGTTGGTGTTTGGGAAAGTTGAACACAGCATGCACAGTGGGCCTATGTGGCTTGCCAGCCCTGGGCTGACGCTCTGACAAGGACTGGCGCTCACAGGCCCCGGAGAGTCTGGAGCAGGGGGGCTCTGCTGGTGCACTTGGCCAATGGGCCCCACGAAGCACTCCACCAGCTTTGTGACGTGGATGAGCCCACAAGATGTGTTCACAGGAAGGCCAGGTCTGCTCTGACCCCTTCTGGAGGGTAGATGGTGGGTGCAGGGCCCCTTTGTTGCTAAACGCCCTGGCCCCGGCCCCTTGTGGGCCTCGGTTTCCCTCCTGCCCCCTCATCCTCGCTGTGCCTTCGTGTCCCCCTCCGACGGGAGGCCCAGAGACTCTTGAGAATTCTTCAGGGACACTTGAGCCATGCTTTCCACCAATAGAGACTGGGCAGCGGCCAGGGCTGCCCTCAGCTGTCCAGGTTGTAACACCTAAAGCTGTATTTCTCTAGAGTTTTTTTTAGAGGCACCAAGAACATGAGAGACTTGCTTACAGGAAGAATAATTTTGATTTCCTTGAGCAAGTGGTGGGTGGGGCCCCTGCCTACCAGCCCAAGGTGGGTCCCCATGCAGGGCACCTGGAACCCCCATCCCCAGCTCCCACGGCTCACGATCGTCCGTCAGCTCGGGGGGATCGGGGGCTTAAGGGTGCTTCTGGGGTCCAGAAAGTGAGCGGCTTTGTGGAAGTCTTGATTGGTGCCTTTGAGAACGGCACAGCGTATTTTTAGTTTCTGATTGTTTTCCTGGAGGAAACATGGATGCTGATCCCTTGGGCCGCTGGTCTGCATTTTATCCCCGAGTGGGTTCATCTGGTGGGTAACTTGTGCTGGAACCTCGGGCGTCCCGAGAAGCTGGTGTGGTCCTGGCAGCCGCCGCTGCTCTGGGCTCTGTGTGACTCACATTTCCTCCCTCTGTCTCCACCCTCCACCCCTGCCCGCCCTCACTGTCAGGAAGAAAAAGGAGATTTTGTCTGATTTATTTATAATTTAGGGTCTGCAAGACACATACGTCTCTACTTTGGAAACAGAGCTGTAGCAAAAACTAAGCATGTCTCGCTGTAATTGTTCGTTTGGGGACAGACTTTGTAGAAGATGGGGCGGAGGGAGACCTCAGCAGGAGACTGACCTCTGTTAATTCAGAGTCACTAACCAGCCAGTCCCCACACAGTTGGCCGGCCCGTAGAGGGGCTTCCAGAGGCCAAGAACTCGGTTTGCAGACATTCCCGCCAGTGGGCTTCTTGAGGCCCCCTCCCTCGCAGGCCTGGGCCTGCAGAACACTGAGTCCTTTCACTACCTATCTGGAGCCTTTTTACTTTTTTTTAAACATGCAAACGGCCACTGGGGTAAGGTTAAAAATACCATGTTTTGCATTTCTGTATCCTGATGTGGCAAGAAGTCGTCACAGAAAGGATTTTCTCATTTAGCCAGCAGTTCCTCTGAGCAGAGGCAGGACCGTGCTCCTGGGCCTTCACTTGTTAGAAAAATTGCTCCCAAAACACACAGAGGCTTTTCAGGCACCCGGTCATTGAGCCCATGCTTCCCAGTGTAGGTATGGTGAGGCTGGAGCCGGCGGGTACAAGAGCCAGGACATGGACCTGGGTCCAGGTCTGAGGACCCTGCATTTCCCTGGGTCCTGACGTTTCTCATGGGCTCGCACTGCCTTGACATAGGTGGCATGTGGAAGTCTTCCCACATCTGGCGTGAGGCTGGGGTGGCGTGCCTGTGGGTGTAGGCAGGGGGACAGACTTCTGGGACGCTCACTGCATGTGGCTCCCTCCCGCAGAGCATGTGGCTCCCTCCCGCAGAGCTGGGCTCCGCCAGACTCCCTGCCTCCACATCTGGGCTGTTACAGGCTAACAGCCAGGATGGCCGGAGCTAATCAGAGGGCGGCAGTCTCCGGGATCCCCTGAGACCGTGGCGAAGGCACGTGGTTTTGGGTGGTGGGTTCAACCAGGCACCCAGAGTGACCCGCTTCCCTCTGCCCCTTTCTTCTAGACGGTCACCACATCTGGGAAATGGAGGCGAAGCTGGACAGAGACCTGTGCAAGCCGGTAAGTACGGCCGGACATGCAGCTCATGGTGGCACCGGGCAGCTCTGGAGGCTGGGCCGGGGGCTCCTGGCCGCACATGGGGCATCCTGCTCACTCGCAGGAGCGACGAGCAGTACCAGACGAGATGGAAACTCTGGGAAAGCGCTTCCTGAAACAGGTGCTTTCAGGACACAAAACCCGCTCGAGGCAGGTCAGTGGTGTGACCGCGGAGGACAGGCCCCTGCCCCCAGGAGATGCTCTGTAAACCCTGAACGCTGACCGCTCCCGTCACCTACGGGGACCCTGCGCTCACCCCTGGGCCTACCTTCTGGCTGTCGTCGTCACCAGGGGCCCCGCAGGAAGCCGGCTGTTCTCAGTGTGAGTGGACGCCTCACCTGCCCCGGCATGCCGGGCTGCACGAGGTTCCACCAGCGTACTTGGCACCCGTCACTTAGTAGACTCTTGTTTTGAACATGAACTAGATGTGAAGTCAGGTCTCATTGTGCCGCTCGGGTTTGCTCATTCTGTCTGCCGATTAGCTGGTGTGCTCGTAGGCGCTGGCAGGCCGCTGAGCCGGGGCCTTGGCCTCGTGGGGGCCGCTGCACGGCTCTCGGGCCCACAGACGCCCGGCGTGCATGCAGCCACGCAGACATTCAGCCTCTCACAGCTTGGCGCTGTTTGCACTTGTAGGTACCTGAGAAGTAGTGACTGTCCCGTGGTCGTCGGTGGAGGATGTTCCACTCCAGCTTTCTGCGGCTGGTGCTAGCCAGCATGCCGTTCTCCATCCCCAGACCGCGCTGTGGGGCCTTCACGTTTAAAGTGGATTTCTTATAGACAGCGAGTAGCTGGGTCTGATGGTCTGTCTGTTCAGTGTTCAAAGTGATATTGATATCGTAGCGTTAACCTTTCCTATCGAGTGTATGTGTGTGTGTGCTGTTTGATCCTAGAAAAGCAGCAGGAGTCTTCAGGCTAACATAAAGTATACATGGTCGGCAGGTGATTAAAGAAATTCAAAGTTCTTCCAAGATCTGTAGCTCACCCCGCTGACCGTGGACGGGCGTGTGTGGCCCCTAGCTCACCCCGCTGACTGTGGACGGATGTGTGTGGCCGTTCTAACAGTGTAGGGAAATGGGAAGTTGGCTTATTCAGAAATAGGGCTCAGGGCGGGACCGTACTATTTTCCTGGGGGCCCTGGGCTATTGCAGGGAGCCTTTGGGTGGTGGGATTTCTGAAGCTGTTAGGTAGTTGTCTCTGCCCCGGGGCTGGTAGGACTCCGAGTCATGAGGGGAGCCCCGGCTTCCGTGGAGGTAGCTGTCTGATGGCTGCTCACTCGCGGCAGGCCCGGGCCGCCCTGCTCCTCACAGGTGGCTGTATCAGGACAAAGCATCTTTACTGGGACTTTAGCTTCCTTTTCCAAAGCTCTAATCCATTTGCCAGAAGACTTTCCAACTGGTGTCAGATGGAAAAGATTCCTCCCTGGCCCCAGGGAGAAACCTGTGCTCTGGAGCTCACTCCCCTCCCGTGATGTCCAGGCCTCCCTCCCACGCTCGGGACCTCACACGCGCACACACGGGCTCCTTCTGGTCCTGACCCGTTTCCCACCTGCCCGAGAAGCCCTGAGGAAGCACCGTGGGCTCCGGGCAGCACGGCTTCCGGACGGGTCGCTCCTGGCTCAGCAGGCCGACCAGGTGCAACCGGCTCATGGGTTTGTCGTAAACAGACACCTGGCAGTAGGAGAGACAGCCACGGGCCTCCGCCAGGAGCCTCCCGTGTGTGCCCGGGCCCGTGAGGGGGCCCACCTGTCTCCCCTGAGCTGGGAGACCAGAAATCCTGCGGCTTTTCAAATCAAGACAATTCCTGCCAAGTGTCCACGTTCAGGTTTAGTGTCCTTGACTTTTTTATTTTATTTTAAATAGTTGTGTATTTTAAAGGAAGCTTAACAGTTGATAATTGGAGGTTTTAAAAGAAACGTAATAGTATGTGTGAATGAAGATGTACTTTAGCTTTACAGTTCATCCTTCTTGATCAAGGTTTACTTTTATATATTATTTCTAACTATAAAGGAATATTGTATTCATTTTGGAAATTTGGAAAATATAACAAAGTATAAAAAAGAAAGCAGGCACCTCGTATAATTTTACCATTGCTAATGTCGAGTCCTGCCAGGCTTTCCCCAGTGCACGTGGGTGTGCGTGCATGTGTGTGGGTCTGGGTGTGGTGCGTGCACGTGTGCGTGTACGTGTGTGCATGTGTGTGGGTCTGGGTGTGGTGCGTGCACGTGTGCGTGTACGTGTGTGCATGTGTGTGGGTCTGGGTGTGGTGCGTGCACGTGTGCGTGTACGTGTGTGCATGTGTGTGGGTCTGGGTGTGGTGCGTGCACGTGTGCGTGTACGTGTGTGCATGTGTGTGGGTCTGGGTGTGGTGCGTGCACGTGTGCGTGTACGTGTGTGCATGTACTGCGTGTGCATGCGTGTGGGGGGTCTGGGTGTGGTGTGTGTGCATGAACGTGTGTGCGTGTGGGTCTGAGTGGTACGTGTGCGTGAACATATGTATGTGTGTGTATGCAGGTACATGTGTGCATGCGTGTGGGGGGTCTGGGTGTGGTGCGTGCACTGTGTGTGAACGTGTACACATTTGCACACACACGATGCACTCATTATGTCACATGCACTTTGTAAAACCACACGGGATCGTGTTGTACGCAGTGTAGACAGTGGAGTTTCTTAAAGCAAGTTGTGTGGGTCGAATGCTGTTTGTAATCCCTGCTTTCTTCCTGTGACGACAGATGTCTCGTTACTGTGTTTTTCTTCCTGCATCTTCCTTCACTGCTCCCACGAGGACAGTGTTGTGCACAGTTTATCTATTTGGAGAGCTAAGGCATATCAGCCCATGCCCGCATCAAAACAGGGCCCCCAGTCACCTAGAATTCATAAAAACCAAACCCACAAAGTCGAACCTGGTTCAAGGGCCGCACTGTCCTACCCAGGACACCTGCTTCTGCCCCGTGTGACACATCACAGACGCTTCCTTGCAGACTCTCCTGTTGATGGCTCCTTGCAGCTCACTCTACTTTGAGCCTCCATTTAAGCAGGACCTCTTCCTCTCTGTGTCTTCTCTTCACTTCTTCCGTGGGGTCGGACCCCATGCACTCTGTGCTCCACAGTGGGTCGCTGTCAGGGAGGGCCAGCATCCCCTGCAGATTCCCCTTCCATATGGTCGAGTCCTCAGACGTAGCCTCCCTGCTCTTTATGCTCCCCATGCCTGCGGTGAAGCTGAGACTCAGAGTGACTGGGAGCCAGGCCCCTGGCAATACGTCCACCCCCGGGACACACCCTTTGCCCCGTCAGCTCCACGTCTGCAGGGTTGCTTATGCTAAGGGGACAAGATGCACAGGCAGGAGAGGCTGCTCGTTGCCTCTTCGAGTGGGATGCAATCATCGAAGCAGTGAAACCAGCTTGGAGCGAGCATGGCCCCAGGGGATGGAGCCCAGAGGGACCCTGCTGTCTGCGCACCCTCAGCAGCAGGCTTCTGAGCCTCGGTTTCTTTGTAAGAGGGAAAGGTTGGGCATGAAGTCCCCTTCAGTTTTGTTTTAATGTTCTTAAGAGTCCATTACTAACATGATTCAATCGATTTTGCTATTAAACTAGGTAACAAGCTACAATTTCTTTAACAAAAACCAGATACAATGGATTTTTAAAATTTGTTTACTCTATTTGCTAACTTAAATCATTTGGCAAAAAAAATTGAAGGAACATTTTGGATGTGAAATCCTGTCCCTCCCGTGAAATCGAGCATGGTGCAGTGCCCGTGAAGACCTGTCCCCTGACTTCGGGCCCTGGCGTTGGGCACTGAGGGGTGCCCACGCACAGCAACATTGGCCGGGACCCAGGTGCCTGACCGCCAGCCTGTGTCTCCCGTAATGCCGGGCGCCCCCCTGACTTGTTTCAGACCTGTACTTGAAGGAGCATAATTTTTGTGACAGTGTTGCCAATTTGTACTTTGGACCATAAGAGGTTAACAGCGCCCACCATAAGCCATCCTGTCCCTGTTAGTGCCTTGTTTTCTGCCCACCCCTCTCCCATCCTGCTCCTGTTGAGCTCACCCACCTTTCGTTTGGAGGGAGTCTGGGGGGCCATGATGGGCACTGGGCCTTCGTCACAGAGTCTGTCCTCGAGACATGTCTCCAGGAAACACCTCCCCTCGGTCTTCATCACGTCACCTGAAAAGGTGCTCACGACTCTGTTCATGAGCCCAGAGTGGGACTTTTCTAGTTTCCAAAGGCCACTGGCCCTTCTGGTTCGGGCAGGCGGACGTGTGGGGGTCTTTCAAGGACCTCTCCTGCCACGTGGCCATTCTGCTCTCAGATTAGCATCAGCGTCTTCTCTCGGGGATGAGTCCCCACCCAGCCTGCCTCCCCCAAGCACACCACCCGTCAGCTCCAAATGCACAGGCTGCCCACGTGGGACTGACGGGTTCAGTCTGCACACATGTGTGCCCGCGTCATGGGCAGGCTCTCTGCGGGCAGCTTCTTGTAAGCAGCTGGGATGGCCGCTAGGGAGCTGCTCCCTGCTGGGGAGCCCTGGAGGGGCTGTGCGTGGGCTGCATTCTGTCTGTGAGATGCTCACCGTCTCCCTCCTCTCTGCCGTTTCTCACCAGAACTCGCTGGTGGTCGAGATCCCACCTTTTCGCAATCAGAGAATAACCAGCCCCGTCCAAGTCAGTTTCTATGTCTGCAATGGGAAGAGAAAGAGAAGCCAGTACCAGCACTTCACCTACCTTCCTGCGAACGGTAACGCTCTCTTTCTAACCTTAAGCACTGAAAATGAACCAAGGGGGCACTTTTTCTAAAAGACACAGAAAGGCCGAGATGCTGTTGCCATGAAAGTGTGGTTGCATTGTACGTTCAAGCTGCATCACCATCCTGTTAGCAAGATCGCGTCCTTAATTCTTAAAAAAGAAATGAAGCTTTCAGTGTATTTTCCTTCATTACTGCTGTGGGTGGGGGCTGCATATTGGGGTAATTACTGACCGTTTTGCTGGCTGCTTGCAAATATAGAACAGCCCAGGGGGAGAAAAAGTACAGCCCTTCTGTGCTCAAAAGCTGAGGTGGTCTAAGTGTGTGTTTAAATTCTATAGATGTTTAAGGTGGAAAACCAAATAGTTATAATTATTTTGCAGGTGCCTTTAGAAATAAACCTATGTTATTGAGCCTAAAGGCTAGTGCTTGATGTGGTCATTAACTAACATTAACGATTTCTGTGCTCGTGCTAATGCCCCACATCACATTTTTCCGTGAATAATTGCATCTCCCTGTGACCATGAGGCTTTCAGGCCCAAGCCCCTTTTACTCAACTAAAAACTATTCTCACTAAGACTGTTTATACACTTGGAGGATAGATGCTTAGGACTTAGGAAAATCAGTTCGCCTTTTCTGCTTCTCAGAGTGTTTCCTTAAAGAAAATACTGTGTTTTTCTCTTTTACCCCCCAAACTAGTAGATAATGTGCTATGCATTGTGCTCAGAGCATTGCCTGGCCCACATACTCCAGAGACCACGGCATCACTTGTCATCCTGAGTTCAGTTGTGTTTTGTGTAAGCTCAGCTCTGCCAACAGTCTTTTTGTACAGTAGCTGTTCTAAAAACTTAGAAGATTCGTATGATTTAAGAGAGAAATTAATTATACACTAAAAACTATTGTGAAAGCAGCCACGTTGCTTTCTTGGTAAAATCAAGATTCTCTGAAGGTTTAGCTCTTTTTAACCGTAACATGTCATTTATAAAGTAGACTAGACCGTAGGAAGGCCTAGAATATCTGCGTTGATGTCAGTTAGAATTAACTGTTTTTTGGGCAAATGTTAGCCGTGCCTTTCGAGATTTGAGTGATATGATCTTGTGTAAAGTTACTGCCTCGTGAGAGGGGACACAAACGAGGACTGCAGACAAGGTGCGTGGCCTGTGAGCTGCTCCCACCGGGGCTGTGTGTTCTCGTGTTCTGGGGCCCTCCTGGGTCTGTGCTCTGCAACGTGCTCCTTTCTATCTGCTCTTGGAATGAGGGGCAATATATCTTACTAGAGAAAATTTTTAGTCATTTTTTGAAAATGTAATGATTTTGTCCTAATTAAACTTCAAGCATGGTTGACCAAAAATTGAATGTTTTAAAGAAAACCAGACTTTATATAAGAAAAATTGCTTTTTAAAGGCGTTTAGAAAATATCTCTCACATTAATGTTTTCTGCTGTCCCTGCACCAAGCCATAACACACACTCTCCAGTCAGCGGGGGAGGGCCTAAGCCTGTGACCTGCACACTCCTCGTACAGGTGGGGACGCTGAGCCCCAAGGACGTGTTACTGAGATAATGAGGTGCTGAGGGCTGTGCATGCACCTTCCTGTCTCCCTGCCCTGCAGTGGGAATCACGTCCTGCAGCCTCACCCCATAGGGGCTTGACTGCCCTCTGTCCCAGGACCCCATACCACCCTCCGCACCTGCTCCGGGACCCTGTCACCACCCCCTGCACCTGCCCCGGGACCCCGTCACCGTGCCCTGCACCTGCCCTGGGACCCTGTCACCACACTGTCTCCTCCCCTGCTTCTCACACCCATGCTCTAGAACATTCCCCACGTGGACCCCCCATCTGTAGCTAATGCCCCACCCTAGACATAGTCCGTCCATCAAGCAGCAGCCAGTCAGTCTGGGCTATATACACACCTGCTGTTCTGGTGGCCTGTCTGCCTCCATCAGTATCCGTGTCCCTCCACACTTCTGTCCGTGAGGTTCACTGCTGGCTCCCGGGAGCACCCCAGCCCCGCCCTGGCTTCCTGGGGTGGCTGATCTCGTGTCTGGCCTGTCTGGTGGGGTTGGGACCACGCCCACCCACCACTAGACTGTAAGCTCCCAAGAGCAGGGACCTCGGCCAGCGTCTGACTTGCGGCTGAATCACAAGGGGCTACCCTTATGTGGTTTTAACAATAAACAAGAGAACAAATGAAAATACTAGCACTCGTGTGTCTGGTTTTCAGTCTGGTGTTTCTCCTCGCCGCGCACTCACCAGGCCCGCCCAGGCGTGAGCAGGCACAGAGACCAGTGCTTACTGCCAGCGCGTTTGCATCTTGGCGCGCTGCTTAGAGAGTGTCCCCCACTGTACTGCGCGCACTGAGCCTCCCACCCGGACACCAGATTGTCAGCTGGGGGTCAAAAGACACCTGCCGTGTGGATGACAGCTTTGCAGGGGACAGTTAGTTAGCATCAGGCGGATTCTGGGCTGTTTGTTTGCGCTCCTTCTTCTCGGAGACCTTGTCTGTGAGGTGCTGCTGTGCTCACGGGGCGGCGGGTCCCTTTGCAGGTGTGCTCGCGTCTGGCGGTGAGCACAGCAGAGCTCTAGCTCAGTGGTCCATCCTGCCTATTCCAACGGCAGGTTCTCGTCAAGGTTATTAAACATGCTGTCGAAACGTGCAAGCTGTTGGAAGTACACCCACTTAAACCCTAACCTGCAAAACCCATGTTCATGTACAAACATGCAAACTCAAGTGCCATCTTAGGGTTTCCATCAAGATCAGCTGTGGGTGCACATGACGGTGGGAGGCACTGGGCTCTCAAAGGGGTGACCCGAAGAGGCAGTGCCCTGGGGAGGCCATCCTCCAACAGAGAGGCGGGGACCCGCACTGTCCCCATGCGGCCCCTAGGGGTGCAGGCGTTGGAAGTGAGAGGATCAGAGTGTTTGTTGCTTGGGGGGATGTGGGACCAGTCCTGTGTCCCCCTCTTGTCACCTTCCCCACTTCTGGTCACAGCAGGCAAACTGACCTCAGCTGGTGGGATGACGCCCACCTTGCCTTCCACCTGCACCAGCTGCCGTCTGAGGGGCCCCCCATTTGACCATGATTGTCAGCGGTTGGCCTGAATGAGGCCCACGAGGCCAAGCATGGAGGGCCTGCGGGCTCCGGTTGGCCCATGTCTTCGGCTGCTGGTCTGCAGTGGGGCCCAGGACACTTGGGCTCCTTCACCCCTCTCTGGGGTTGGCCCAGTATTCGATGGGGGACACGTTTCTGGCTGAATGAGAGACGGAACAGAGTCACTGCCCACCCGGCGTCCTGGGGCAGCAGCTGAAGCAGCAGTGAAAACATTTGGTATGATTCCGGGAGATGTTGCAAAATGCAGACATGGAGCCAGAGAGGTTTTCTTGTTGCTTGTCTGTCGCGGTGTTTGTTTGTGCCTAAATGCAGTCTTCTAAAAGGAGAATGTCCTGTCTGTCCGGTCGGGCAGTGTGGGCTGTGGGTGCCCTGGTGCCGACCTGGAGACAGACTCTGCCCGCAGCAGGCACGGTCCACAGTTGTCCCAGCTCCCCGGCTCGAGTGAGGGATGGAGAAGAACTTGAGATGTGGGCAGGGGCTCCTGGGCACAGGGGGCAGAGTGTCTGCCAGCTGTGGTTCCGTGGACTCACTTTCCCAATGGCTGCCCAGTGCCTGGGACCAGCCGGGCAGGGGCAGGAGCTCAGACAGGAAGGAACATGATATTCCAAGTAGGGCCTCACGGTTATGTTCCAAAGTCAGTCTGTCTTTAAAATGAGACAATAAATCATGACAAATTATTGAGTCTTGGAGAATACATCTTTGTATCTGAGGTGTTCTTAGCTGTTTTCCCAGAAGGGCTGTGACGGCGCCCGGGCCCTGTCTGCTGACAGGTGGGCAAGTGAGGGTCCTGGAGCTTACCCGGGATCAGCTGGGCACGGCTTTAGGGACACAGCTTTGTCAGAGGTAGTGCTCAGGTGGGGCCACGCCTGGCGGGCACGGGCTCCACGGGCCCAACGGTAGTGAGCTGGAGGAGGAGCGGAGCTTCGAGCTTCCCTGTTCACGCGGGACAAACACGCTTACGGTCGTACGTGGCTCTCGTGAGACAGGGAGCTGATGGCAAACACGCTTAGACGGGTCGATTCTGTTTTCTGTTTGCATCGTTCAGTCCAGAAACGAGTATCCCCAGTGCCGAGATGTCAGGCCCGGCAGGCAGCACCGCGTTCCCTGAGCAGCAGACCCCAGAGCTGAGGCTGCCAGTGGGAGGAGCCGGCCTGGAGCGGCCTGCAGGCCTGACTGCCAAGACGGTCCTCACTCCTGTTCTGTGCACACATCCAGCTCTTGAGGGGCGGCTGGGGGTGTGGGTGGAATCTCGCCAGTCATTCCAGGGGCCTCGTCTGCACAGTCAGCTCTGGGTCCACCTTTTCTCTCGAGCCTCGTCACCTTTTCCAGACCTCAGCTTCAAAGTTTCTTCCCCAAGTGATGAGCTCCACGAAATCAGTACGTTGCTGAATAGTGAGTCTGTTGGGAGAAGCTTCGGGGAGCCTCGTGCCTCAGGGACCCTCGCGGCACACCTGCCCGGGCTGGCCGGGAGGGTGCCCTTAGACAGGCTCCTCCGGGCCAGGCCTCGTCTGGGCGCCCGCTCCCATGGAAGAGGAAGTGAGCTTGCTCCCGCGCAGCGCTCACAGAGGCTACGGTTTCTAGGGCACCATTTTCTGTGCTGTGCCCCGCATTTCTCGTGAAGAGGGCCACCAGGTGTGTAAGCACGTGGTCCTCAATCCTAAGGCCCTGCCTGGTGAGTGTTCTCACCCCACCTGACAGGAGCTGTGGGGGCGCCACCTGGGGAGCCATGCGGGGTCCACAATGGGGACCCCCAGGCCGAGACTGCCCCTGAACCCCGTGGGCAGGGGGGCCGAAGCCTCACCTGTCCTAGAAGACCTGCAGGTTTCAGATAAAGCAGATTATGCCACGTTTCTGGCCACAGCTGTGGAAGGTCAGGTCGGCCCAGGTGGCCAGGGGCATGTCCATCCTGGGGACTCCCACCCATCCCGGACTCTCTTCTAAAGGCAAAACAGAGTCAGCGTTGGCAGCGGGAGGCAGGAGCTCCATGCAGGAGCTGCCCGCGGGCCTACAGGGCCTCCCGTGACCTCAGGATGCCCGCCTGCAGGCCTGCTGTGGTCAGTGGCACAGCTGGTCCCCATAGACATTCTGGAACATTCTCCCCAAGTCAGCTTAGCTGTGTGATGAGTGCACCACGAGTGAGCGTGTCGGGGATGGGAGCAGGGTCCACGCGCAGCAGTGAGCGCTGTCGGGTGAGACACTCTGACGTTCCTCATTAGAGCCCCACACACCCCTTGCGACGCTGTTTTTAGTAAGTCCCATTCTTGCTGATTCTCTTGCTATTTTAGCCAGAAAATGGGGGACCCGTGTCTTGATTTTCCCTTTCCCGTCTTCAGCCTCACGTGTAGAGGCGGTCTGGGGGTGTGTGTCACCACCAGCCGCAGGAGGAGTGGCAAGGGGTTCAGGAACCTACCCTTGGCTCAGGAAGGCAGCTGGCTTCCTCCTGTGTGGGTGAGAGTCTGAGGCACTAGAGTAGAGACTGTTTCCTGCATCACCTGGACGTGGCTTCCACCCCTGGTGTGCATGGCGCCGGCCCTGCTCTCCGGTGTGAGACTTGGGAGAGCAGATTGTGGGGTGGGGAGCCTGGGTCTGAGCCCCTGTGAAAGAGCAGGAGTCTGGCCCATTCGGGAAACGGTGGACAGGCGCCCTCCCCAGGGAGCGTGTCTGGGGGGATGCTGGGAGCCAGGACACGGTGCATCTGTGCAGCCCCTTGGGGGCCGAGGGGGCAGGGGGGGCCACGGGCCACCAAACACAGAGGGACACGCATGGAGAAGACCTGACAACTGTATGATGCAGATGGGCGTCCCGTCCCCTGGAAGCCTGGTCCCGCCAGCTGTCAGGGAGGCACGGTCCCCACGCTCTGCCCAGAATCACGCCCTCAGAGCGGCTGCTTGGAGCCAGCACACCTGGACTGTGAATCTCGTCCCCTTCAAAGGCAGTTTTGGCGACTATTGGATGAAAACGTTTGCTGTATCTCCTGGCTTGTGTGGCTCATTCTGACCATGGTCTGCAGTCAGCCCCTGTGGGTCATAGCTCCCCATGTGCGGGAACACGGAGGAGATGGGGCCAGGCGCCCGGATGGGGAGCCAGCCCTGTCCCTGACACCTGCACCCCCCTGTCACTCGGTCCTCACCAGCGTCCACAGAGCCAGGACACGGAATGGGAACGGCCACGCCCCCGTGACCCCTGACCCCGGAGAATTGGGCCTTGCTGGAAACCTGGCATGTTCGGCGTGGATGCTGGTTAAGCTGTGTGGGAAAGACAGCAAGAGAGACGGGATCGCAAGTTGAAATGTGCTCTGTGGGTTCACTTGCCTCCTGGTGCCTCCTCCCCTGACTAGCCCCAGACCTCACTCTGGGCTCTGGTTGTGGAGAGATGATGCGGCCTTGCCCCTTGGGGCTGGCAGTCCAGGTGGTTCCAGTTACTACTTTTCCTTTCTCATTATTTAAAAAAGGCATATATGCCCTGAAGTTATCATTGTGGGTGTTTATATTGATGGTAAAACTAGGGCTTTAATGTCATGCAATAAACAGAAAACAATCTGAGCTTTGTTCTCGGGGGTTTATAACAAAACCCTTTTGTCCAGGACTGTGCAGGGTACCTGGGAAGGGCTGGTGTGCATGTTTGGGGAGAAGGGAGTGGCAGGGGCAGCTCCCGCCGCGTGCTCCTGCCGCATCCCAGGCACCTCGGCACGCGTTACGATCAGCGGACCCGGAGCCCTTGCAGATGAAAGGGAATTTGTGTCAGGACGTCCACCGTGCTCGAATCTGGAGGCTGGACGTCCCAGAGCTTACGGCCAGTGACTCAGATCTGGGAAGGGCGGCTTCCAGGGGGCGATGCTACCTTCCCACCAATCCTCACACGGCAGAGATCTCTCTCTTCCTCTTCTCAAAACCACATCCCTATAGGATCTGGGTCCTTCCCTCCCCCCTCCCAGGACCTCATTTAGCCATATTTACCCCCAAAGTCTTGTCTCCAAATAAAGCCACAGTGCAGTTAGGACTTCAACCTCTGGATTTGGGGGACGCAATTCAGTCGGTACCAGTATCCCTGGCTTGTCCAAGACCAAGGAGTGGGACCCTGACTCCTGGCCCCCACTTCTCCCTGTACCGGCTAGAGGCAGTGTTTGGACACGGGGGCACGTGGACTTCTCGTGTGTATGCCTTGCCATCTGCTGGATAGATGTGAGTCTGTCTTGGGGTCAGGGACAGAGGCCCACAGAGGTTCCATGGCCACAGGGCCCTGCAGTCTGTGGGTCCCTGCAGGACTCGGGCCTCCGGGCAGAAAGCTCAGGGCAACAGAGTGGGAACTCTCCCCGAAGTATGGACCTCTCACCCCCAGCTGTGGCTGCAGCCCGTCCGTGTGTGCAGGACACTGCACATTTGAGAAGGAACATTTGAAAGAAAAGACATGGATGGAAATATGTGCTTTCTGTTCACGCAGCTTTGGAACCGGAAAGACTTCACAGTCGTGTACCCCTTTGTTAATTGGCATCTGGGCTCCGTGTCCGGTGCTGGGGCCACGAGATCACGGACGTGCTGAAGTCCAGGACTCGCAGAATGGATCGGCGTTCCCCGTTGGTTAAGTGCCATCATGGTTTTCTGGAGAAAACAGCGGGATGCGTGAGGTTCTGGTGCTCAGTGGGGCCCAGGCGCCAGACGTCTCGTACTCACCTCAGGCCCTGGGCTGGAGGGCTGGCCCGAACAGCGTGTCAAGTCTACGGCCATACCACCCTGAACGCGCCTGATCTCATGTCTGATCTCGGAAGCTAAGCAGGGTCGGGCCTGGTTATACTTGGATGGGAGACCGAACAGCATGTCGAAATTGAACGGCTCACCTTTACCTTTCAGCAAGAAGACAGGGTGTGTTTGACGACGGGCAGGACACTGGGAAGACACGGGAGGGATAGGCACGTGTAAGAGGAGATGGAGTCCCTTGTGTGCTTGGGGATGGCAGTCACGTGCATCCATAACAGCCCACAGGCCTTGGGACAGTCCGAGCGCTCCCTGGCAGGAATCCCATCACATTGCTCTGGGCCACCTGTGGGAGCTGGTTCTGGCCACGACTGCCATCTGCATCCATGTGGGGTCCTGGAGGTCAAGGCCCGATTGGGAACCAAAGCTCTGACCCTGCTCCTGGGTCCCGCTACAGCTGTGTCGCCTGGGGCCTCTGGCCGGCTCTGCCCCACCATTCGCCACCTGCATGGTGTCCCTGGGTGAGAGGCAGCTGCTAACCCGAAGGCCCAGCCGTCCTGGGGAGACCCTGAGCCTGGCCGGGTGTGTGTGCTGCACACTCAGTTTCACGGGACGTGTGAGTGGGGTGGGATGGGGAGTCCACCTGGCTCCTGAGCCCTGCAGAGCAAGGCACACACTTCTTGATCACCTGTGTGAGACGCAGCCGCATGGCCCCTGAACCCGATCAGGGGGATTCGGAAAGGCGGCTGGCCCTGCTGTGAGCACCCCCAGACCTCAGCTGAGGTGCCCAGGAGGGGCTCTGCTCTGCTCCCAGGAACAGGAACCCACTGCCGTGGAGTATGGAGCCCATGCATCAGACATGGGGTTTCTTCGAGCCAGCCAGGGTGTTCTGGAATGCTCTCTGGCCCACAGACGGCTGTTGTGGGGGCTGTGGGTGGAGGGGGGATCCTCAGGGAGAGGCCAGCCCCACCTGCCATGATGTGCATCTGCCGCCAAACGCATCGTCCGCGTGTGGCTCGGGAGAGAAGGTGCCGCCGCCCGGCTCCGGGGACTGGGGTCCCCGCTCAGGGACAAGGCCTCTCCCTGGGGCAGCTGCCCTCTGACCCAGGAGGGGCCTGTAGCTTTGGGAGCTGAGGGGACTTCTCCCTGGTCTCCTCCACACGTGCCGTCTGCACGGAGCGCGGGCGCTGTGCTACGCGCCAGCCCTTCAGGGTGTGAACACCAGCTCGGCATGGAGGGCACCCCACCTTTTCCACGAGAACAGGCTTCGTCCGCGGCAGCCGCCGTCAAGATTAGCATTAATCTTTCACACGTTTGCGTGCTGTAATAAATCTGGATTATACGCTCGCGGCTGGCGCAGCGGCACGGTCTCCTGTCACCATGCCTGCCGCCCAGACCAGCGAGGTGGACGGCCGGGAGGGAACCAGACATTGCGTCACACCAAGCGCCAGGTCTGGAAGGAAGCTGCTCTCTCCGTGGACGAGGCCCCGCCGGCAGCTTTCTGCACCGCCCAAGGCCCCCGCGCAGGACGTGGCCTGTTTCTTCCCTCGCTAATAGGAAACAGGAGGCATCTTCTCGCTTGATTTACAGAGACGGTGCTCGTTTCCTTTGAAATCCACACGAGAAATACAATCTAGACGCCGCGCTTTAGTGCTTTTGAGCTTCTGTGGGGACCACGGGGGCCATGGGCGCTGTTTTCCAGGCCATCCCATGTCCCCGTGGCCCCGGGGCTCCTGTCCGTTGCCCTTTGCTGCGGTCAGCTGGCTCATCCTGTGACCCCACCACCTGGCCCTGAGTCATCAGGATCTGTCTTTGCTGCTCCTCACAACCCGTCGTCCTGGGGGTCCCCGAGCTGCAGGGCTGTCACTTTGTCAGTTAAGGGCCCCCATGTTTATTCCTCGAGGGTGCCTGTCTGGGGGCTGCAGCGGCTGCAAACACAGAGAGGGACGTCTGTTTAGAGAAGGCCCAGCTCGGCGATACCTGGAGGGCTGTCAGGGTGGGGTCCAGCCTCACTGTGTCGGCCCTGCCACAACTCTCCTCTGCACCCCCATGCCGGCCATCGGAAGGTGATGCATGTCCTGTGTCCTCCCTTCGCGGCGGCAGGTGTGGGCCTGCACAGAGGCCCTGCGAGATTGCACTGTGGGGACTTTTCTAGAACAGGGTCCCAGGGAGCCCAGTGACGTGGGAGTTAGTGCCGGAGCCACTGGGCAGCCTTAAACAGGTCATAAACGACAGACACCGGGGGGCGCGCACGAGAGGGCTGACGCCAGCTCACTCCTGCCCGCCGGAGGCGGCCGGCCTGTGACCAGCCTCCTGGGACTGCTGTTTCTGGCCGCTCACGCTTGCTCTGTGCGCCGTCCCTACATGGCAGGGAAATCACGCGTGCTGGCGTTTCCCAGCTGTGCGTGCAGTGCAGACGGGTAGGGGTTTTTAAAGAGCTCAGGGGACACCTTACGAGAGAGACGAGTTGGCCCCCGTGCCTGGCTGGAAATCCAGTGCAGTGAAGACAGAATCCCAGGAGGGTTTCAGTTTAATCTGCCAGACATATGTGTGTGTGTATATATATCCTTAAGATCATGAACTTTGAAAATTACCAGACTAATTTAGAAGTTAACCTTCACCATTCCGTTCGCCCGCACTTCACCCTAGCTTCTTGTGAACGGGGGGACCCATGGGGGCCGGGGGTCCTTAGGGCCCCGTCAGAAGGGAAGGCCCATCTGCCTCTCAAGGGCTGACTTTGAGCCCTCTGCCATTTCTGGATTTTCAGTGTGCTGGAAACGGGTGGGGGACGGTCACCTGGGTGGGTGGCCCCTCCGGCGGCCGCACGGCTGTGTGTCTCCGTGTAAGATGATCAGGTCCCACCTCTGTGCTCGGCTAAATGTGGGGACACTCACCTTCGTGCCGGTGGCTCGGCAGCCCCGGGGTCCATCTGTGGATACAGAGCACGGGGCCGGGGGGCTGCCCCACCTGGCAGAGCCTCCCAGAGGTGCGCTGCCCAGCTGGAGGCCGCAGCCTGAGGTGCGGGCTCGACAGCAGGACCGCGTGCACTGTGGCATCTCCAGCGTCAGCGGGGGTCACTGCTGGGTGGATTGGAGGTTGGCAGAAAGTCTGTGGGGGCACGGGGGCTTCCTGACGGGCCACCTGACAACAGCCACAGTGTTTCTGCACACGGATGCCACGGCTCAAGGACACACTGCCTCCCAGGCAGAGGCCAGCCTGGGACTCTCCATAGTCCCCGGTACCCTGCTGCCTCAAGCCAGTTGCATGCCCTCCGCTGGGGCCTGGGGTCACTTCGGCCTCCATAAGGAGTGAAGCAGGCTCTTCTGGACATGGGCACAGGCCCTCAGTGGCCCTGGCTCTTCCCGGAGACCCACGTCAGCTGACCCTGAGCATGCGTGATGGACACACGGTGATAAAACGCCACGCAGGGAACAGCCAGCTCTTCTCAGGTCCCTTCTGCAGCCAACGGGACTCTTCCCCAGACACTCCTCTGCTGGGACTTGCCCTCAACCAGAGCCCTGACCCCCCCAGTCCCGGGAAAGAGAGAGAAACCCCTTTCCCCGCGAAGGAGCATGAGAATAGCGTGGGTGCACCAGCCCCTGCTGGCAGTTAGCAGACACTGTGGGGGCCACATGGTGGCAGAACAGCGCCACGCCCCACGGTGCCTGGTGTGAAGACCACTCCTTGCTCGGCTGCTCCCCGTGGGGCTCACCTGCCCCCAGAAAGGCAAAGCAAAGGAGAACGATCCTGTGGAGAGCCCGGGAGCTGGGTGCTAGGACTTCGTGATGCTGGGGGAATTAGCCACCCAGCAGCCTGCTGGTCATGTAGTGTGGGCGCCACCTCGAGCTGGCGATGAGGGACACTTGTGCTGTGCAGGCGCTCCTGTGTAGGGAGCCCCTGCTTGTTGTTCGCGGCTGCCGGCGGAGGTCAGAACATAGACGTGCTTTGTTTTATTTACGGTGAAGGCTGGGGCCCCACGTAGGAGGCCTCCAAGCCGCCATGCATCTTTTCACGCCACAGGACGAGGGAGAAGCAGGGTGGAAGGTCCCGAGATAGCCCGTTACCCACGAGACCTTCAGAGGCTTTGTGGGTGCCTGGTGTGGCGCCACGTGAGCTGGGAGCAGTGGCTTGGAGTGGACTTCTCTCCACATGCGAGCAGACGAGGTGCGGAGAGCGTGCGGGGGCAGGAGGAGATGCCTGGGGAGACCGCGGGTCCTGCGAAAACCCCACGGCATGCACACCCGTTTTCTACTGTCGCTCCCTTCGAAGCAGAGGCCGTCGGCATGGTCGGGCTGAGGCCTGGCGGAGAGTTCGACGGGCCCTTCTCCTGCGGTCTGCCTTGCAGCCCCACTTCCTGGCGAGGGAGGGAGAGGAGGCCGTCCAGAGCTGTGCAGGGGCTGCGTGGCTGTGGTGGCCTGTCCCTGCAATGCAGCTCCTCCGAGAGGAGCTGACACAACGTGGAGCCTGGGTGGGCGTGTTTTCCCCTCACGTCAGAGCCCCCCCGCCCCCCGACCGTAATCGCCGCGCACTGTTTCTCTTGGGTTTTATGGACACCTACGCGCCATCTTAGTGCGTGTTTAAGGTCACCGAATGTGCAGACGTTTATCAGATAGGGCGTCAGTAGCAGGAGGAACCCGGTCGTACATCCAAGTTAAAATTTTTGCTTTGATTACTACAAATCCATGGGCCCTTGGGTCCAAAGCTTGTACTGCAGTTTGCAAATGGATTTTTATAGCACATTAGTGCTGGGGGGGATTCCAAGGAAAACAGTGTTCTCAGTATTAGAACCAGCTGCAGCTTCCTGGAGACGGTGACTCACGCCCTCCTCTTAATTGGGTGGGAGAACCAGGCGGAGACCCGCGGGGACTCAGTCAAGACGCTGTTTTGTTTTCCGAGGGTGCCCTAGCCACAGCCTGCCCCGTCCATCACACCCATCTGCAGCCTGTGTTTATTCAACTTCTTTCCTTCTTGCAGCTCCAACCATAAAAACAGAGCCCACTGATGATTACGAGCCTGCCCTGACCTGCGGACCAA
Organism: Ursus arctos; assembly: GCF_023065955.2. NCBI lineage: Eukaryota > Metazoa > Chordata > Mammalia > Carnivora > Ursidae > Ursus > Ursus arctos. The sequence continues at coordinate 661,575 of NW_026622841.1, read as the reverse complement.
TGAGCCAGGGCCTGAGCCCGCTCCCCAAGCCGTGCTATAGCCAGCAGCTGGCGATGCCGCCTGACCCGGGCTCCTGCCTGGTGGCCGGCTTCCCGTCCTGTCCGCAGAGGAGCACCATGGTGTCACCGCCACCCAGCGCCAGCCCGAAGCTCCACGACCTCTCTTCTGCCACCTACAGCAAGGGCATGGCCAGCCCAGGCCACAGTCACCTCGGACTTCAGCGGCCAGCCGGAGGCGTCCTTGCCGTTCCAGAGACGCCTAGACCTGTGGGCGCGCACCCCGGCCCCCCCCAGCAGCCGCCTCCCGCCTTGCTGCGACCACAGGTGAGTGCAGAGCTGAGTAGCAGCTGTCCCCTGGGCCGCCAGCCAGCTCTCTGTCCCGACAGCCCCTCCTCCTCACCACCGTCCGGTACCCAAGAGCCGACCTGTTTGCAGTCCTGCAGCCCCACCCACCCATCCGAGATGGGCCACCAGCAGCACCGACTGCCGAAGGCTCCGAGGAGCGAGTCCGCAGCCCCCCGGCCTCTGCCGCTGCCCGAGGTGCGTGAGGACAGTAATCATAGTCTGGCCCCCATTCCCGTAACGGTCAAGCGAGAGCCTCAGGAGTTGGACCAGCTGTACCTGGATGACGGTAAGTACCCATGGCCTTAGGTGCACACACAGCCTGGCGCCGTGTCTGCGAACATGGCAAGGAGGGGTGTGCGCGTTACCTGGCGGAGGGGCGCGCCGGTGCACAAGGGGCCTGCCGCGTGTTGCCGCCAGCCGGCCCCCTGCCGCGCAGCTCTGTGCCGTCGCCTGGGCCGGACATGCGCGGAGCCCGTGGCTGTAGACCCGCACGGTGGCACCTCACGCGAGCCAAGTTCCCTTAGAGGAGGCTGTCCTGGCTCGTGGCTCCGGGTCGGCTTTCTGTTTCTGAGCATTGTGAAATCTTCGCTGGTTTGCGTGAAGGATGTGTCAACAGTGGCTTAGCTGAAAGTGGTTAGCATTTCCCTCTGTGTGGCGCTGTGATGCGCCTGGCAGGTGCCCCAGGGAGGGAGAGTAAGCGACAGGGCAGCCCCCAAACTGGGACTTAAATCCCACTGTGGGACCTTACCCCCCGAGCACACGGGCGCCCTCAGTGCAGAAACGCAGTCGTGTGTGCACGGTTGGGATGGTTGGGAAGGAAGCACCCTCTGCACGCCTGTAGGCAGGCTCGTGGTGTGAGCGTCTGCTGAGCGCTGAGCTGTGTCCATAGAAGATCCGCGGACGACACCCCGTTGCTCTTGGCGCACTGACTGTGCAGGGTCGCGCCTCCGGGACGAGGTGCCGCCCGAACTGTGTGGAGGCGGGTGGCCCTCTCACACGTTGGTCCCCCGACTGCTTGTGGATCAGCCCCGTGACCAGAGGCCCCGTGGGCCGCCTGGGAGGGTCCGTCCAGTCGCGCCTTCATGGGATCCGCATGGATTGTGTGCGCGGAGCTGCGCCCCCCGTCGTTGGCGCTTTCCGGCTCCTCGGTGTAAGCCTGTCCAGGGCCGGATGCCCATGTGCCCTGCTGCTGGACTCAGGTGGGGCTGAGAGTGGGGGGCAGCACTGGGCACACGGTCCCCAGCCTCCTGAAACACCACCTTGGCCTCCCCGGCCCTCCGGGGGCCTCCTTTAGCTGTTTTCCCTGAAAGTAACAGCCAAGCGTCAAAGGCTTGTTTCTCCCACTACAGCTGTCTCTGTAAATGTCGCATTTCCGCTGTGTGTGTGTTCTGCGAGGTTCCCTGGGCCACGGTGTTGCAAGGAGTCCTTTGGAAAGGGCGTGCACTCCTGAGGCTGCTGTTCCAGGAGGGGACGGCACATTTGGGCCCCAGGCTTCTCCAAAAGTCCCTAACTCAGGGCTGCAAGCTCTCAGATATTTTTGTTCCATAGAGGGTCAACCCTGAGTCTGGAGACGTCCTCGGAGCGTGTGCTGTGGGTTCCCTTCCTCCCTCCCTGAGGTGCAGGCCTTTCAGGGACACCCCAGAACTCAGCAGCTTCCTGCTTCAGGACCACTCAGGGTCCACAGCTGACCTCAGTGGCTTCAGGAGGCGTTCTGTTCTGGATTCCATCTGCTGAGGCCCGTCAGGCCCACGGCAGTCGTGCTCCCTGCCTGGCTCCTCTGCGCGCTCAGCTTTGTCCCAGGGAGTTGTAGGGTGGCCCCGCGAGCGGCCGGAAGGGCCCAAGAAGCATGGGCAGTGCTCCTCTCCTGGTCCTGGCCAAGCCTCTAGAGCTTTCAGACGAGCTCAGGTGACCGACCGGGCAGGCCTTCCGGTCTGACTTGCTGCCCTGAGCGTGTTGTGGTGAGAGGCAGCCTTGTGAGGGTGGGGAGAGGGGCACGTGGTGTGTGTGATAGGGGTGTCCCGCTGCAGGTGAGCCCACCACTGCTGAATCCGCCCGAGAAGGTGCCATGGCCCCGGCGAGTCTCTGGGCCCCTGTAGACCAGAGCTCACCTGTGTGGGCACTGGATTTGGTGGGGAGGGCAAAGCTAAGTGGGACGGTCCCTCTGCAGACCCTTCGGTCCAGCAGGGCCACGGGCCACACACCCTGCAGCATGGACTCCCGTCTACAGGTGCCCGGCCGTCAGTCTCGTGGTGCAGCACTGCTGTGCTGGTTCCCGGCTCTGACTCCCTGCCGGGCACCTGCCCTGCCCTTCCCCCACCACCTGCCCATACCCGTCCTGGGGCTCCCCTCCAACATCACGAACACCCGTGTTGCCTGGTTGCTGCCCCCTCACCGGAGGGTTCCCCACCTCCATCCACTTTGTAAGCTCCCCTTCTGACCGGTCTTCCCCCCTCCAGGCCCCCCATATGTTCTGCCTCAGTCTCCCTGGGAGCATGGTTGTGTCTCCAGAGCAGTGGTGTCACCTGATCTCTTGCTCTGAGCCTCAGCTCCCCGATCTGACAGCAGCCGTGGGCCCTCTGGCATTTCCTGGCCATGCTTGTGGTCCTGGGGCCGCCTGAGCAGAGGTTCTGAGGCCTGGCCCAGTGAGCCTGCGTGCACGTAGGTTCTCTCTGCCCCTGTTTGGGGCTGGAATTATGGGCCCTTATTTCCAAGAAGGCCCCATAATCCCAGGTCAGCTATAAACAAAGCTTTTCCATTTTAGCTCATGAGAGCATTCACGAGAGATCCTTGTTGTTATTTACATGTTATTTTTGTGTTTTGGTCAGAACGTGGATTGTGGTTAAGGCAAGTACAGCAGAAAGCTCCACAGAAAGTGGATAACGTGTTTATACGAATGTGCACACGCTTTCCTGCACACACACCCTTGTGTGCTATTCAGGGCTGCTCTAGTGGGTCTCGGCAGAAGCCTCGAGCTGCTGACAGCACGTGCTAGCCGTGGACCCCTTACGGAAGTGACCCTAGTATGTCCCCCGTGGTCCTTCCCGAGCTGGTGTGGGGGGCAATGGCTGACAACGCGCTGCCAGCACGCCCCCAGGAGTGGCCTTTTCTGAGGCTGAGAGAGGCCAGTGGGGAGTACACAGCCTCCTGCCAGCTGAGGCTTCGCTGCAGTACGGCTCCCAGGCCCAGAGGCTGGATGGCCATGCACCGAAGGTGACCGTGGAAAGCAGAGGGTGCTGGGCTTCTCCCCTAGCAGCCAGAACACACACGTAGTCTGGTCTGGTCTGGGCGTCTGTCCACCATCAGGAAAGCAGACGGAACGTCCATCAGTCTGTCTGAGCACTGGAGACTCCGAGGCCACAGGCAGTTAGGACACAGAGCAGGCCTGGCTGTTCTTTGCCGTGGGAGCAATGAGAAAGCACCATGTCCTCGTGAGAGGCTGGGTGACTCTATCAGCTGACCTTGGCGCCCTGGGACCTAGGACCTCTCCTCTGATGAGAGCGGTGATGCGGATGTGGTCTGTGCCAAGTTAGTCCTCGGAAGGCTGTTTAATGCAGGAAAAGGCCTACGTCATGCGCGCGGGACCCTGACCCCGAGCCTCCCCACCTGAATTCCAAGGGAGTTTTGAGGGTGGGTTCAGACTGGCGCCCTCTCAACGGGGCTGATTGGAGGGATTCGTAGGTGTCATGGGTGGTGTGGGCCTTACCTCGGGACACTCTTGGAGAGCCTGCAGGACTTGACTTGACACCAATGATCTGATCCTTTGCTAGCCTCCCATTTTAATAGTCCGCATAATTGGGGTTTTTGAAAATGAACTTGCCAAACCGGGGCAATGTCAAAGCCCCCGCCCATTCTGAGGCAGAGAAGTTTCTGGAGAATATCCGCAAGCCACCTGGGTGGGAGAGGGGGCCACCTCCGCCAGAGCGGACCTGGGGCAGGGCGGGGGTGGGGTGGAGGGCCTGTGCCAGTGGCGGTGCGTATCTGAGCCGTCCCAGTGCTGGCGCCCCAGCTGCCCGCCAGCTCAGCCCACAGTCCCCTCTCTGGAGCGGGCACGCTTCCCTGCTGAGGTCGTAGCCCTTCCGCGGTTAGATGTCTCAGCCTCCTTCACCTTCCTCACCCGCCCTGCTTCCTTGTGATCAGTGAACTGTTCCAGGGGCTGCTTCTGGTGTGTGGGGCATGTCTCGGGTTCAGCGGCAGGCAGTGGTGATGGTAGGTGGCACGGGACGAGGGCGTCGGGACCCACTGCAGGGCATGGGTCTTCCCTGTGGCTCGGGTCTGAATTTGCAGCCTGGAAATGGAAACAATAGCAAAAACTAAGTTAGAAAATGAGATGCTGTGGATTTGAAGTGGTCTTGACGTGAAAGCTTTCCGCACCGGCCAGCAGAGGCAGGAGCCAGGGGCACCTTCGGGTCGGGGGCAGGTGCCCACTTCCTGGAAAGACCAGCGGTGGGACAGCGAGACCGCAGGCCCTGTGACAACTTGGTGGCAGTGAGGCCTTCTCCCAGAGGCACGCGGGCACCGTGGGTTCCTGGAGGCTGGGGCCGCATGCCGGGATTCACACACAGCTCTCCAGCAGCCAGGAGGAGGGACACAGGGCCTGGTCTGCGGAGGGCTGGCCCCTGTGGTGAAAAACTGGATGACGGGGAGCATGGAGACTCTCCACCTGGCCTTTCCCTCCGAAGGAGCAGCATTTTCTGGAGCCCTTCTGTTTGCCTGACGGGAGCCAGAGCGGCAGTGACACTCTGACCTTTACTAATTTTTGTCAGGCGTTTGCTTGCCCGCTGCATCCAAACCACCGTTCCAGAAGTCATGAGGGGCGGTTTGGGGTTCCGCGCAGGAGTTCTAGTTGGGTTTTTTGTTTTCCAGGAATGTAGCGTGAAAAAGGCAAGAATAGGGTGCTGTGTGTAGTGGAGAGAGCCGGGGCACTGGGGCACGCGAGTGTTGTTAGCAGCCTGGTTCACACGTGAAGCGGCTGCTGGCCTACGGCCTGCTGTGCTGAGCAACGCCCACCAGCACGGAAGGGCCCACCTTCCAGACTTCTCTTTCTCTCTTTTTTTTTTTTTAATATTTTATTTATTTATTTGACAGAGACAGCCAGCGAGAGAGGGAACAGAGGCAGGGGGAGTGGGAGAGGAAGAAGCAGGCTCCCAGCGGAGGAGCCTGATGTGGGGCTCGATCCCAGAACGCCGGGATCACACCCTGAGCCGAAGGCAGACACTTAACGACTACGCCACCCAGGCGCCCCTAAATGTAGATTTTAAAAATAGGCCGTAAAAGCTCCATGTGAGCAATTTCTCTGGTTTGATTTCCGTGCGTCGCCCGTGTGCGGATCCGAGCTATGTGACAGCACTGCTCTTGTGCTGTTAAGTTGTCCTTTCTCACTGGCGTGAAGTGCGGGCCGTTCACACGTGCACACACGTGGGTGCTTTCACGCCCTAGGGCACGGTCTCGTGCGTAGCGTTGGCTGGAAAAGTGTTCTACACGCGTCTGAAGGGCACGGGCTTTGTCCCGGGATTCGGGCGGGGGGACCCGCTCAGACGGGTAACTGCTGAAACGAAGCACCTCCTTTGAGCTTCGCAAATGACACGCTCGCTCGCCAGCCGTTGGTGCGTCTGCGCCTTTGCTGCCGTTGTCACCCCGACCGCCCTGCAGCCTCCACCACAATCGGCCCTTTCAGCCCCCGCCAGGAGCGCTCAGGTTTCCAGAAGTCTCCATGTCATTAAAACAACAAGCAGGTGGACCAGGCGGCCAGGATCGTGTCTGCCCGAGTCTGGGCCGTGAGTCCCCCCGCGCTGCTCCCCCCCCCCCCCCCCCCGCCCCGAGCCCAGGCTGCTCTGGGAGAGAACAAAATCTTTCCTCATGGAAAGTTTTACTGACCTGGCTTGGCGCCCGAGGCTGGGGCCTTCCCCGTTCCTAATGATGATGGAAAGAGTCTGTATCACGGTGATCAAACATGCAGAGTCGTTAATATTGTGGACGGCGGCTACTGCGTGATGGATAGATGAATTCAGCCATGCGAATAATTCATCAGGGTCGGTCCTTAATGCACTTGCATATCCGCTGGGGAGTCTCCAGGCCCAAAAATTACACCGCACACCACCCGGAGACGGACTGCTGTCGGCGTGGTGGGCCGCAGGCTCTGGGAATGGGTTCTCTGGAGGCCCTGCCGAAGGGCCTGAGCTGCTGCCTGTGGAGCAGAGACTCTGACTGCTCACCTGCTAGGTAACTGGGCACCTCGAGGGGCCCCTGTAGGCCTGTCCAGCCCGTGTGTGCACCTCACGGAGACAGCAGTCTCTGCACGGACACACGGAACTGAGCTTCCAGGGACAGTGCGCCTTGCAGGGGGTCGCACCGATATGCAGATATTTTAGTCTTCGTCTACCTAAACCTGCGTGTGACCCAGCAGTTAGCAGAAGTTGTTGGTCGGTGTGACGAGTGTCTGTTAGCTGGGTGTAGGCAGGGCCCAAGCCCTGTGTCTGCTGTCTCAGGAGGAGCGTGCTTCCCCCTGCAAACCTGTTGCTGCCGAACGCCAGGACAGCAGCGGTGAGGAGGCCGCCCTTCGTCAAGGCAGAAGGGGAAAGGCAGCAGTGACTCTGAGACGGCTGCTGAGTAAGGCTCTCTATAAATAGGGTGCAGACATGCCTGTGCTGCTCCCAGCCCCGTAACCTGCTGGGCTGTGATGTCGGAGCCTCTGCTGTTCCTTCCGATGGGCAGCAGGGCGAGGAGGAGGGGGGTCTGCTCATGGGCCGTGGGAGATTCGACGTCTGTGAGGTTCTGGGCACTCTTCTCCATTCTTACTTGTAGATGTTAACTACAAGCATGAAATGCTTGGAATTACACTATATTTCTAATCAAAGTATTGCTGTATGGCCTGATTATTTTCTGCGTCCTTGGAGGGGAATCAGTCTTACTGCTTTCAGCTGATACTAACTTTCTGCCCATCAACCCCCCAATCATAGGCGTTGGCTTGTTTCCCTTTCATTATTAATTTGAGAGAAAGAAGTAGTGTCGTAGAAGGAAAGCAAGGGAAGAGCCGTGAGTACTGAACACCGTCTGTCACAGCAGGAGCACAGACGGCCCAAGAGCTGATGCCAGACGTGACTGTGTCTCTGCCCGGCATGGGGCGTGCTTGCGGTGCTTCTGTCCTTTGTCACAGGCCGGCTCTGAGTAGTGTGGAGTGTCCGTGTGTGAGCGTCTCATGACTGGAATGCTGGTTTTTCCTGCAGAGAGGTGAGCACCTTTCCAAAAGTTCTTTCAATGACTCTGTCTCCACTTCAGATGAAGTTGTGCAACTCTGGCCTGGGCTCCATGTCTTTTCTTTCTCTGATGATTTCTCTGGAGCTTTCTCACTTGAGAAGGAGCGCTCTTTACAGATACCGTCAGATCCATGAGCCAGCAGAGAGCACGCCACCGTGCTGCGTCACCAGAGCATGGAGCCATAGAACTAGGGATTTGAAAGCATAATGGCCACATTCAGAAAGCACAGTGGGTGATAGACCATCAGAGCGAGGCGTTTCTTTGGGGAGAGTGGTGACCAGGGCAGTGGAGGGCTCTGTCTACATCTGTTGAACAACTGTGTTTTTGCAAGAGCAGCCAGGGCCCTGTAACTCAAGCCAGGCACTTGGCTCTGCTGCCCCTGGAGCTCCAGGCAGAGAGGCAGCTAGGGACGGACACTTCTAAGTGATCTTCCTGATACAAAAGTGTATTCTTACATATGGATCCCTAAGGAGCACTGAATCATTGGCTCACAGGTGCCTATCAAGTCCAGGCAGAGAAGAACATGGAGACTTGGAACTGTGGTAATTATCTTCCCATCAGAGCTGAGAAAGTAACTCCCAATCTAGCACGACACATCATTGTCAACAAACAGAAAACCCAAATCACAATAACAGTACTGGATGAACGGCCTTTCGTACTTTCCAAAGTGACTTTTTACATATATCCTCTCGATTTACACTTTAAACCTTAGAACAGTCCCATGGCCAGAATTGCCAATATTAACCCCACTTACAGACGGGGCTTACAGACAAGTGTTATTGACTTGCTCACAATCACACAGAACAAGAAGCAGGCCAGAAGCAGCATGGGGATCTGCCAGCTCTGATTTGAATACTCTCTCTACTCTACCAAGGTTTGGATCTATTATTGAGTATTTTTTCTCTACTAGAGATGTGATGTGCAAAGACTCCTTCTTCAAAGTCTGGCTTTCAAGTGTGAGTTGGCCTGGCAAGCCAAAGAGGACTGCAGTATATTTTCTTCTTCATCAGAGAATTCCTGGTCATCACCCAAGGCACTTTTTGATAGCTCAAGAAGGACAGGAAGACAGGCAGGACTTCCAAAGTGTCGGAGGGAGGGCCTCAGTGAGTCAGCACTCCCAAAAAAAGCAACAAAAATACGGAGAAAACTATCAAATCAATCATTTCACAATCTGGAAATTCACCAAACAGGCAGAACAAATTGAAAAGCATTTATTCAAGAAAAACTGGACTCTGCTAAGAAGAGAGGGATCTGTGCTGGTTTAAGGGAGGGCTACTCCCATCCCCCTTCCCCAGCTCCTTGGAGCATAGCCGTGGAAAGCCAGCAGCTTCACTGACAGTGACGGAGACTGGCCTCTTTGGGGCTCTGTTAAAACCCTCTTCCCCAAAGTGCAAACAGTATTCGGACTGATGGTGAAGCTCCCTGGAAAAGTCGTCTTCCCAGGTCATGACCAAAAACAACAGATGACTGGACTCATGCTTGTGGGAGCTGCCAAGGCTGTGATCTCAACTGGGGCAAACAAGAGACTAGCCACACTCGATGCCTATAAGGGGTTTGAAAAAGCCCCAGCATATTCCTGGGGCTTGGGAGACTATGTATGGACATGCATATGCTCTGGAAAGACCTGGGGAATGAAAGGACTGGGTCCTTCACCTCTGGCTGGCCTTGAGACCTGTACAAAAAGCAAAACTAGAAGCTAAAGCTGACTGTGGCTTGCCTGCAATTTGATATCATTGACAGAAGGTGGAGACTTAAGAAACCTCCTGACTGATAACTGACTGACCGTTAACCCTGCTAACCTGAGGATGACCCTTGGGAAGCCAGACTTACAAATAAAAACAAGGATTTTTAAAAGAGGAATAGAGGACTTAGGGGCCACACACTGCAGAGAACACAGGACCTCCCAGAGGATTAGTCCAGAAAAGTCACTAATCAAATATCCAACATCAAGGGAAGAAAAAAAGAGCCCAGCAATAACAGCAAACCCTAAGAGGGGGCAGGAGTCTAATTCCAAAGTTGCTACAATATATTATCTACAATCTAGTTTTCAACTAAAAATTATGAAGTATGCAAAGATACATGAAAATATGTCCCATACAGAAGGGGAAGAAACAACCCACAGGTATAGACAGTGTCCCTGAGAGGGCTCAGGTGTTGGACTTTGCAGCAATGGCTTTAAATCAGCTGCTGTAGATACATTCAAAGAACTGAAGGAAAGTATGTTTAAGAAATTCAAGGAAAGTAAGGGGCACTTGGGTGGCACAGCGGTTAAGCATCTGCCTTTGGCTCAGGGCGTGATCCCGGCGTTCTGGGATCGAGCCCCACATCAGGCTCCTCCTCTATGAGCCTGCTTCTTCCTCTCCCACTCCCCCTGCTTGTGTTCCCTCTCTCGCTGGCTGTCTCTATCTCTGTTGAATAAATAAATAAAATCTTTGAAAAAAAAAAAGAAATTCAAGGAAAGTAAGACAGCAATGTCTCACCAAATAGAGAATATCAATAATGAGATAAAAAAAATTTTAAAGGGCCAAATAGACATTCTAGCCTTGCAAAGTACAGTAACTGAAATGGAGAATTCATTAGAGGGGCTGAACAGCAGATTGGAATTGGCAGAGAAAAAGAATCAATAAACTTGAAGAAATGTCTATAGATTATCTAGTCTGAGGAATAGAAAAGGAAAAGCATAAATAAAAATGAACTTGTGGGACACCATAAAACATACAAACATGGGCATATTGGGAGTGCAGAAAGAGAGGAGATAGAGGAAGGGGTAGGAAACATATCTGAAGAAATATTGGCTAAAATCTTCCCAAATTTGATGAAAAACATTGTACGCATCCAAAAAAATCAACAAATTCCAAGTAGAATAAATCCAGAGATTCACATTTAAATACATCGTAGCCATACAAGTCAAAGAAGAAGAGACAATCATGAAAGCAGCAAGAGAAAAGTAAGTCATCAGGTACGCGGAATCTTCAATAAGATTAACAGCTGACTTCTCATTAGCAATTGCAGAGACCACAAGGAAGAAGACTGTTGACCAAGAAGCCCATATCTAGCCAAACTAGCATTAAAGATGAAGGAGAAATAAAACCATTGCTGGGTAAGCAAAGATGCAGAAATTTTGTTGCCAGCACACCTGACCTATAAGAAGTATTAAAAAGAGTCCTCTCAGCTGTTGGCAACGGAGGTCCACACAAAGAAATAAAAAGCGTTGATTAAAAAGTAATTATGTAGATAAAGACAGCATACATATTTGTAAACTCTTTTTTTCACCTAACTCATTTAAAAGGAAATACATAAGACAAAAATTACAAAACCGTTCTGATGGATTTATATCAAGATGTCATTTGTGTGGCAGTAACAGCAGAAAGGAAAAGGTAGGGAAGGAAGCCATAGTAAAGTAAAACTTCCATATGTTATTAGAAACAAGTTAATATTAATTAGCTGAAGTAGAATTTTTAAGTTAAGATGTATATCATAATCTCTAGAGGAACTATAAAGAAACTAACTTAAAAATATACAGAGTAAAACAAAAACAACAACAAGAAAAAAGACATTTAACTGATACGTTATAAAACACGTATTTAACACAAAAGAAGGCAGTAATGAAAGATCATAGAAACAACAAAAACAACAAACAAAACCCCACAAGACACAGAAAACAAACAGCAAAACGGCAAATGTAAAGCCTACAACAAAATCACATTAAATGTAAATGAACCAAACACTCCAATAAAAAGGTGAAGGTTATCAGACTGGATTAGGGGAGATAAACTAGGGTCCAACTATATGCTGTGCACAGAAGACTTACTTTATATTTAAAGGCACAAATCGGTTGAAAGTAAAAGGATAGAAAAGATACACCAGGTAAATGGTGACCAAAAGAGATTTGGAGTATCTATACTAATATTAGACAAAGTCAATTCAAGACCAAAGAAAATGTTGCTGGAGACAAAAAGGGACAATTTATAATGAGTAGAATGTAAATTGAGCAGGAAGACATAACAACTGTAAATATTTTTGCACCTAAAAAACAGAACCACATAATACATGAAACAAAAATTTCCAGATTTGAAGGGATAAACGGAAAGACAATTAAAAAATAATAGCTGGCCACTTCACTACATACTGTCAGTAATGGATAGAACAACTAGACAAAAAGTCAACAAGGATACAAAACAATTGAACAGAACTATCAACCAGCTTAACCTGGAAGACATCTATAAACTCTCAACAGAATGGGGTGCACGTGGGACATTTTCCTAGTAGGTCATAAAATAAATCTTAATAAAGTTTAAAGGGTTAATTCTGTTAACAGTGGAATTAATGGAATTAATCTATGGAATCAGTGCAATCCATATCAAAATTCTAGAAGGGTTTTTGGGTTGGTTTTTTTTTTTGTTGTTGTTGTTTTTTTAAGGGACATGATCCTAAAATTCACATGGAATTTCTAAGGTCCAGAGTAGCCAAACCAATTTTGAAAACAAAGAACAAAGTGGGAAGACACTTCCTGATGGAGAATTTACTACAAAGCTACAATAATCAAGACAGTGTGGTATTGGCATAAGACATATGGTTCAGTGGACAGAATTCAGAGTTCAGAAATCCTTATGTTTATGATAAATTGATTTCTAATAAAAATGCCAAGCCATTTAAAAACTGGGACAAAGAATAGCCTTTTAACAAATGGTGACATTACAATTGGATGTCCACCAGCTAAAAGAATGAACTTGTACCTTTAACCTCACATCATACACAAAAGTCTCAAAAATTGATCATAGAATCAAATGTATAAGCTAAAAAATAAAAAATTTAGTAGATAGCATATGAGAAAAATTTTCAAGGCCTTAGATTAGGCAAAGATTTTTTAGATACAATACCAAAAACAGTCCAATATTTAAAAATTGGTAAATGAGACCCCATCAAAATTCACACTTTTTCTGCTTCAAAAGAACCATTAAGAAAATGAGAAGACAAGTAGCCAACTAAAAGAATGTTTTTGCAAAACATGTATCTGATAAAGGGCTTATATCCAGAATATACAAAAACTTTTATCTCAACAATACTAAGACAGCCTCGTCAAAACTGGGCTTTAAAATGTAAGCAAACATTTCTCCAAAGAAGACGTATGAATTGTTAATAAGCACATGAAAGTAGGCTCCACGTCCTCTGTCATCAGGGAATGCAAGTGTGACACCAACGCAGAGCCCAGCTCCTACCCACCTGAGGGACCACAGCCAGTAAGAGGCACAGTAGCACTCCTGAGAGAAGACGGGGGAAACTGGAGCCCCCACCCGTTACCACGGGAGACGTTGGGTGCCACGGGCACATGGGCGGTGTCTTCGGAGGCCTGCAGCTTCATCATATGACCCATCCATCCCACTCTTAGGTATCTGCCCACGAGAAGTCAACACGTACGTCCGCACAAAGGTCTGCACATGAACGTTCTCAGCAGCATTATTTATAATGTCCAAACATTTGAAACAACCTGAGTATCCAGCCCCTGGAGGACAGCTGGGAAAGGCGCGTCACAACCACACGACGGAATATTACTCAGCCGGAAGGAGGAATGAGGTGCTGACGTGCTGCACCATGGATGGACCTCGAAGAATGAGGCGAAGTCAGAGCAGCCAGACACAGCCACCTCATCCTCCATGGCTCTGTCTACATGAAGTTACCCAGAAAAGCCAGACCTGGGGAGGCAGTAGCGCCCTGGCGCGGGAATGTTTCCCGGGGTGGGTTTGGGTCTGCATCTGTGGTGTAGCTGGAGGAACTTCCCTTCGAAAGTGTTCGGAGTCAAGCACGTTTGTTAAAACACTTGGTGCTGGAGGCGAGGCCGTGCTGTTCAAGCTCGAGGCCTGTGTGTGTCGTGCAGGGCTTTCCTCTGTGGAAGCCGTACGGTCCTCAGACTCCTTTTTTAGTAGCGTGAGGAGGGAATTCCAATTCGGTTTTTCTACGGCACGAACCCAACCCTGGTGGTAGAGTTTCTCTTAGGGAGTGAGAATATGTGTGCTTGCTTCTGCATTATCTCCTGTTTCACTAAATTAAGGACAATCTATGAGACACGGACAGTGTAACGGGAGCTTCTCCACCTGTTGCCACGTGGTGGGGTCCACGTTTTCCGGCCATTGGCGATGCGGGTTCTCTATCACTTTTCATGTCGTTTGGGAGCATGGAGCTTTGAGTCCCTCTACCTTTTTCAGCTTGAATTTTGAAGCAGGGTTCTTCCTTCCTTCCAGATTATAATGTGGACAGTTACACACAGTAAAGAACAAAGAAAGTCTATTCCCTTCTGAAACATCCGCCCTTATCGTGCCCAGGGGACCCCAGCTAATCAGAGCCTGATACTCTGCACAATAGGCCAAGTCAGCCAGACCACTCCCCTCCCAGAGCTCACGCTATCGCTCCCAGAGCCAGCGGCTGGTTTTCTTTTGTTCTGAAGTGGACAGACAGTGCAGGATGCAGTCATCGGGCCTGGGGGCCTCAGGGCGGACTTATCAGCCCCCCAGCCGTCCTCCCTCCCACCCAAGGGTGCAGGCTTCCCCAGGACTCGACCCTATCAGGCCCCCACAGCTGCTGTTATTTTAGATAGGACAGGAAGTGGGCCTGGAGGACAGGAGCAGCTCATGGCCTCAGCGGCATCCAGAAACGCCTGTGATTTGCCTGGGGTCTGGCTCCGGCTGGAGCCCGCGGCACGAGGGAAGGGGAGCAGTGCTGCAGATGTCATGGGGGAGCTCTGCCGGCACCTGGGGCCTCGTCTGGTCACACAGAGCAGGCAGCGGCTCCCACATCCGAGGTGGGACCCCCATGTGGGCAGTACCCTTCAGTCTTGGGGGATGGCGTTGTCAGCCCCTCTGTCCTTTGTGCCCATCAAACGGGCTAGTATGCAGGTGTGCAGTCCTGTGTGCGTCTGCGGACGGTTCTAACGGGGCTGAGAGCTCTGGCCCAGCGACAAGACAGTGAGGCTGGAAACCCAGGGGCGCGTCTCAGCCAACAGTCCGCGTCAGAATGGGGTTGAGGTGGGGGCGGTTCTGAGCTGTCTGTACCAGCACCCTCTGGGCAGCCAAAAGCCACGACCTCTGGGGTGGGGCAGAGCCTTTCTTCCCCAGCGGCCCTGCTTAGGGCTTTTTGCTGGAACTGGTTTCCAGAAGGGACCCCAGATAAGACGGTGGCGCCATTTGTGACCTGGCTGACATCTGAGAATGTTTCACTCAAGGAACTGCATTTTAGGACATCTCCTGTTACTTGCCATCCCTGGACCAGGTTGGTGATGGGGAGTGTGCCCCTGGTCCACAGTGTGGCTGCTGTCCCCGGTGGGGAAAGCCGTGCTGGTTGCTGCCTTTGGCATCGCGCCCTGCCTTCACAATGTCAAACTGAGAATCGCCTTTATATGCACTTTCCTTTTTTTTCCACAGTAGCTGTTGCCAGCAAGCTGTAAACTACCGTATATCACTCAGATTTAAGAACCTAAACTTTAAAACAAATTAAACTCTTGTTGACATTGTAATAAAAATCAGAATGGGGCTGAGCTGCACAGTAGAAGCGAACTTCAATTATTTTTGTGGATTTAAGATTGTTTTCTGGGATTCCCAGACTCCCAGCACAGCAAAGTTATTTCCTCTTGGCAGATGGCTGGACAGAAAAAGGGTGGCGGACAGAGGGAGGGCGCGGGGGAGGGAGGCGGCAGCGTGGGCCGCGGCCTGTCCGTCACTGTGTGTTTGCTCTGGCTGCCCCGGGAGCGTCTGCGGCCACACTTGAAAAAGCAACTACAGGGCAGAGCGTCCGTGGTGGGGCTGGGGGAGTGCCTGCATTTTTTTACATGCTGTAATTTCAGAAAAGAGCTCAAAAATGTGTGTCAAGGTCTGTCTGTTCATTGGGTGTTTCTCTGGATGCAGAGAATGGAAAACGCACGTCGGCCTGTCCTTCCGAACTTTGTCCAAACGCTGGAAAGTGCGCCGCGCGTCCGCACCCGCCCTCCACTCCCCTGGTCCTTATCTCTCATCACCCGTTAACCGCGGTGTTGATGTTCTGTCACTCGCGGAGATGGAAACGGTGGTTTCCACGGGACGAAGTGCCAGCTTTCCACCCTGCGTGCAGCTTCCTGTCCTGATAGCACAGCATGCAGTGTGGCAGGGAAACGTGCAGATGGAAACTGGGTGATTGATTACTTTGACAAGCGTTTCTCCGGAGGCGTGGCAGGCTCCCTGGGGGTGAGTTTTGACCTGGGCTTTCAAGCGAGCCTTTTACCAGAATCGGCCCTTCCCTGGCCTGCTGCTTCCTCCTCTGTTCTGCTTCCTGTTTCTCTGTTTTCGAGGCCAGGTGGGCAGCGGGGCCGGGGAGCTCCGGGCCACGGATGTGCTGGTGTCCACCGCCCACCGTAAGCTGCTGCCTTGCTTGGTCCTCCCAGCCTGGTGTGGGGAGCCACCGCAGTGGTGAGGGTGGCCGAGCCCCGGGGGGCTGGGCCCTGCTGTGGCTCCTACTGCTGGGAGGTGGCCCCTCTGCCCTGGGAGGAGCTGCGCCCTGGGGTGGGAGCCTTGCCAGGCCGGCGGTATCCAACACGTCCATTAAATGACGGGAAGGTGAGGAGAGCTTAAAAATGTACGACCTTCTGGGTGGTTTCTTCCCAGGCCCTTCTGTGTCCCAGGATGCGTGGAGCAGGGCTGTGGGTTTGGAAATATCCACTCATCCCTGCGGATGGCGACCCTGGGCGCTTGGGGGTTCTTAAAGCATCTTCGGTCCCTGTTCCATCAGTGATGTACACTTGACCAGGGCTTCCTGGGCTCAGCATTTTGATGGAATGTCTAATTGTGCTGTGTGCACCAAAGTGTCTCCAGGCCTCCGGCAGCTTGTGGGGAAGGTGTGCAGGCTGGCGCTGCAGTGCTGGGCTGGCCTTGAGCCCCTGGCCCGTTCCTGTCGTCGGGGGTTGTCTGTAGCGCTCTGTGTTGGGGAATGGCCACAGATATCCTCATCCCAGTGCAAGAAAGAGCTCAGCAAAGCTCGGACACTGCTTCCCTGGGAAGTCAGCAGCCCCTTGTCTTCAGTCTGAGTTATCACCTGTTGTGAACAAATACATCTAAATAGGTTGTTCCGCACATACTGCCTTCTTATGAGGACATTTTCTTAATTTTTATTTCTGTACTTATTTTAGAGAGAGAGCGTGTGCGCACGCATATGCATTTGGGGGGGCGGAGGTAGAGAGAGAATCTCGAGCAGACTCCCTGCTGGGGGCAGAGCCCGACGTGGGGCTCGATCTCATGACCCTGAGGTCACCACCTGAGCCAAAACCAAGGTCAGACCCTCAACCGACAGAGTCATCCCAGCACCCCTTTTGAGGACGTATTTTAAGGTTTCTTCAGATTTAGTTGAACAGAGCAAGAATTAGTGCGAGATTTTCCGAATGAATGCTCATAGCCCCACGGAAAAGGAAGAAATCCCACAGACACAAGGCTGTCCCGTTGGTACGGCTGATTTCTCCGCAGCCTGAGCGGTAAATACCAAGAAACCTGCAGGTTCGGCTGTTCCTTGCCTCTTGCTCTGTCTTTTTGAAACTCATGCAGAGGATTAACTCGACTTTCAAAAGAGGATGGAACAACCAATACATTTTTTTTTAAGATTTTATTTATTTGACAGAGACAGGCAGTGAGAGAGGGAACACAAGCAGGGGGAGTGGGAGAGGAAGAAGCAGGCTCCCAGCGGAAGAGCCTGACGTGGGTCTCGATCCCAGAACGCCGGGATCACGCCCTGAGCCGAAGGCAGCCGCTTAACGACTGCGCTACCCAGGTGCCCCGGAACAACCAATATTTGCAAGTTCCTTACTGTGTCCTGGTATCACAGGGCTGTCAAGACACAGCCACACATCCGTTCTCTGGCCCCTCAAAAAATTAGAGGGGAACGGGCAGAACAGGTCAAGCAGCTAACAACATTCAGAGTTTAAAGTTCAAGATGACAAAGCCTTTGCCGAGTGAATTACAGCGCATGCGCTGGGAGTCTGCGGGCCTGGACGGTGTTTCGGGAAGGACTTTTCAGAGGAGTAGGACAGGAGCTGAGTTTTACCGGCAATCTGTCCTGTGTCTCTGCTCCTAATGGGAAACGCAGCCTAATTCGGTGGGAGGCCTCCGAAGGACAGGACACGTGTGCAGGCTTGGGTTCTGTCTGTGAGGTTTGGGGGCCCTTGGCTGACAGTCTGCCCTAGACAGCAGCCCTGAGAATGGATGCATCCCTGGCCCCAGCATGGTGCTCCTCTCCCGTGTCCAGGGGATCACTGGGACCTGTCCCTTCAAGGACCATTGGAAATGACCGCTCCACCTCAGGCTGAGAAGTGGTCTTTGGGACCGTGGTAATCCAGCCAGACCGCTCATTCTGGTAATCACCAGGGGCGTGCGGTTATTACATAAAGTCAATTAGAGCGCATACATGCCGGTCCTGCTGATTTGATTTAGAACTAACAAAAGCTCCAGTAATGGGCAATTACAAGAAACTTAATGGCCCTTTATACGGAATGCAGCTTCCATGGCACCTAATATACTGTGATGAATTACTCATTATGTGCCGTGTCGGAATAGCTTCTATAAAGATTAATAATTGGATAATCAATACAAAAATTCAATCTTGGGTGCTTTTCCACGCCAGGGTCAGTATGTCCCAGAGACCACGGGACCGGTCTCACTGGCCTCTGTTTTTGTGACTCGGCTCCCCTTCTGCCTTGTTTTCCAAACTGGGAGTCTCTGGGAGTCACTTGCCTCCAGCGATTCTTCTTTTTGGATCTTTACAGAATAAAGAAGCAGCTTCTGCTGTCGGTCCGTTTTCTCAGTATTCGTGGGTGCAGTTTCTGCCCTCAGTGTGGGCTCCGTCTGCTGGGGGCAGAGAGCAGAGACCTGTGGTAAAGATTAGTGGCTCACCAGGTTCCTGTGTGCACAGGAGAGGTGTCAGGGGGCCTTCCCTGAAGTGGCCGGCAGAGCCAGGAGTGGGATGCGGGCACCCTGGCGGCAGCATCCCAGCTGGGCTCCGGGCACAGGTGCACAGCTGGGAGTGGGCAGGAGGGAGGTGGCGCACGGAGCAGACCCTTGTGTCCTCGCCTTGCCGTGGGATGGGCTCGGCCCCCTAGCAGCTGCCCGAACACAGGCCAGATGCCGAGGCTGACCAGCAGTCACCAGCTTCTCCTGGGCTCTGGCTTCTCTCTGAAGGCAGTGTCAGTTTTTAATGGTGGAAATCTCAGACATCCACAAGGGTGTAGTAGAGTACAGAGGGCTGCCACGTGCCCTCACCAAGGTCCACAGTCGGGGCAGGCGATGCGGGGCACCGTTCCTTCAGCCACCCTGGTTGTGGCTGAGGTCGTGAGGAACCAGGTCCTGGACCTCGTGTCTGCATCCCGCTGTCCCTCAGGCACACACGCCTTTTTAATGGGCCAATTTCCTACATGATCACAGTGTGACAGTCACGCCTAACAGGTGGTTCATGGTTCTCTGGTAAGGTGAGGATTTACTTCAGACTCACATGTACCGATAAGAAGGTGTGGTTTCACTTCCCCTGAAGCCAGCATCAGAGGGCCTGAGCCTCTCCTTTGCCTCCATAACAAGCAGCTTCTTCCGGGCAAACCGGGCAGCTGCCGGGTGGGTCACGGGTGCTTGACCTGTGTCCGGCGGACGGGCGGGTGGAGCTGATGGATCATCACGTGGACCCTCCCGCCGCCAGCCCAGGAGCATGGCTGTGTCCTCCGCCGCCTGCAAATGGGGACGGGCTGCATGTTAGCGCCTCTTACCTTGAGGACCCGACGTGTGTCCCTGGACAGGGTGACAGGAGGCAGCAGGCTGGCCACGCCTGCATGGCCACTCACCCCGTTCCTCTGTCCACTTAACATTGTTACTTTTTAACTAAGGGGAGCCTTTTCATCTTTTTTTTTTCCCCAATTCTGTTCATTCTGCGTGAATAGAAATTTCATAATTTGGGGGAATGTGTTTTCTAGCAGCACAAAGAAACCCCCAGAAAAATGCTTGCTGGTGGTTTAGCACTCCCCGTGAGCAACTGTGGAATGAGTTTGGTGTAGATAAAAAAATGAGCCAGGTGATGTGCGAGCCCACGCCCGGCCGTGGTAGAGGGAGGTGCAGGGCAGCCCGCGGAGCTCCCGTCACATGGCCGGCCGGTCCCCGTGGAGGCTGGAGTTTCCACACGGGCGTTAGCATTATTTGGAGTATTCAGGCTAAATAAGGAAGCAGGCACTGAAGGCAGGAAAATTATTCTGTTTTAATGGCTGACAGTCCCGTGTGACAATAGTGCCGTCAGTGCCAACCCCACACGCAGTTGGGAGGGTCATGTTTTATTAAAACTGTGACTTGTTGTCATTCAGACTGCACCGTCCCGTTCCCTCCTTCCAAAAATAGCAGGCCCCGTGGCAGTGGCTTATTATGATTAAACAGATAAAAATAAGTGAAGGCTGAAATGGGTCCAGGACACCCGAGGTAACGCGGAACTTACTTTTTAATGGAACTTGAGAGACGGCCTCATTTTCCACCACCTCACGAAGCATCTTTGAAAAAAGTCAGAAAAGTAAAGCAGGGCTTCAGTGATGTTGCAACTCTGCATTTTCAGAGTTACCGTGGTTGTGACAGTCCCGCAGAGCGGCACCTGCTGTCTCCTGGGGCCACGCAGGGCCGCATGGACACCCAGCCCGCCATCCCTGCCAGGCCGTGGGCAGAGCGCCAGCCTGCGAATGAGGATGTATGGATAGCAGACTTTGTAAGACACTTGCCTCTTCTAAGAAAGTAAAA
Source organism: Ursus arctos (assembly GCF_023065955.2). NCBI lineage: Eukaryota > Metazoa > Chordata > Mammalia > Carnivora > Ursidae > Ursus > Ursus arctos. The sequence goes on along the minus strand of NW_026622841.1, from coordinate 641,213 downwards.
ACCCACCTGGGAGACAGCCTCAGTTTCCCTCGGTGCCACAGCCCGAGCGTCGCTGCTTGAGGGGCACAAAAGCATGTTTTCTCCGCTTCCTAGTTTCCACATCATGGTGTTTTCGCACACGTCTCCCCTCTGCAGTAATACTTTAGCCAAGGAAGTTCGCGCTGGAGCGTGAGAACACTGTGCACCCGGCAGTCGGCTGGAACCATGCGCCACGGGAAGCCCACCGCTCACGCCCCTGTGCGCGGCGTCCCAGGCGCGAGAGTCTGCACACCTCCCTGTCCCGGGATCCCTGCACGTTGTAAACGGTTAGCGTGGCAGACACGACCTGGCCAGGGATATTTCTGGCTGTACTACCGTCTGCCTAAGTGATTATGCTCTCGGGTTACAATACTAACTTTAGCTAAAGGTGTACTTTCTGGGAAAGTTAGCAAATACTTTTTAAAATTATCTTTTAGTTATAGGAATGGGAAAGAACGGCCTTCCTGTTTTGTTTTGCTCTTCACGAAGCTATTTTGGCTTTCCCTTAAAAATAGAAATGTTTCTGATGGCTTGTTCTGTGTGAGGAACATGCATTTTTCTGTCCCTCACAGGAAGACGGAGTAAGCACGTAACAACTGCTTTTCTATATTTCTTTACACATGGTACTTCATTTGGCCATGAGCTTTGAACGAGCCCAAGGGGCAAGATGCAGCACGGATGTGGCCGCAGGAACCCACCCTGGGAACTGAATCCCGTGTGAATCGTTCAGGCCTCTTTGTTTCCCACATTGCTTTTGTTTAAAGGACAACGATGGCTTTTGAAAAGTGGTTTTCTTTGTGAAAAAGCAGCATCGTAACCTGTTATGATGAACACTGGGTGTTATACGCAACTGATGAATCACCGAACGCTACATCAGAAACTAATGATGTGCTATATGCTGGCTAATTGAGTTTAAATAAAAAAAAAAAAAAGACCCACAAACAAATAAGCAAACAAACAAACAAAAAACAGAGATGAAAAAGTAACAGTGCCCCTGCTCGGCCGGCTAGTTCACCAAGTAGCAGAAGGTGAATATTGTTAATTTTTAAAACTTCACAGGACAGTTGTCTCCTTATTACAACTAACCTATTGAAAAGGAGGCAGATGTTTTAAAAATGGGTTTTATGTAATCAAGCTGACGTGTACCTACAGCAATCACTTTGTTTTTTAGAAAATTGACATAAAAATGTTATTAGCAAAGTATGGTCCTTATCCATCCTAATTAAACTTTTTTTTTTAAGCAAAGATTACACAGTGTGGCTGGGGTAATGCTGCAACTAGATTTCTTATGCCCAGGCCCAAACCTGGCTCCTAAGAAAGTAGGATTGATGTCTGTGTGGACAACCACCTAGAAACTTCCAGCACCTGCCTCTCCCGTGCCTTCCCACCCACAAAGCCTGGCACGTGGGCCCCATGATTCGAGCAGGGAGAGACCCCCACATGGCCCCAGGCACGTGGGGCAGCACCTCCTCCCATTGCTGTGCCGCGGGTGGGAGGCCAGCAGCCCTGTTGGTACTCTGTGACGGAGACAAAAACCTGCCACAAACCTACACAGGTGTCTCTTCTGGTTCTAGAGAGAACACACGCTCTGCGGGAAGTACCGAAACGAAACATACAGAAGTAACGCCCACCCCTCGGCTCCACTGTGAGTCTGAGCACGTGTGCCGCAGGGCTAAGCTCCGGCCTCCACGGACATGACCGGAAGTCCACTCTCCCCCCTTTGGTCAGGAGACCGAAAGTTCAGCCAGTGAGTCCCGCACCCATATCGGTAATAGAAGCAGGCTGGCCTGGCATCTGCTGGACCACGTCGGGCGTGTCGTTCTGCCAGGCAGGAAGCCGGCCTGGAGCAGCCTGCCCCCGGGAGGCCGCCACTCTGGCCTGCTGCTGACGCTGCGGAGCCCCTGAAGCCACACACACTCCCCTGAGCCACAGCTGGTCCCATTCCTGACTTTGCTGCTCGCCCACTGTGAGGACTGGCATATCTCCCGCCTTCTCTGGGCCTGTCTTCAAATGAAGAGTAGTAACGGTATCCACCTCCCAGGGGGTTGGGGAGGACGCTGTGAGGTTCCTGCCGCTTATAATGCTCGGCGCCCAGAACTCTACCCAGGAGGATGTGTTTCTCCTTTTGAAATGACTGAAGGGTCCCCGACTTGGAGAGCAGAAAGGGATCTCGACCAAGCCCCCATTTTCACGGATGAGACCCTCAGGCTGCAGCCAGGTAGGGAGGCAGGATGAGAGCAGGTCTCCATCCGCGAGCCCTCCAGCCTCACCCTCCCCTAACAGTGCGTGTCCAGGGCGTGCAGAGCTCATATCGTGTTTTCTAGAGGAAGGTCACAGGCCTCCATTGTTCACCAATCTGACCGATCATTTAAAGGGTGTGGTATGAGCGCGAGAAGAATTTAGGTCCGAGAAAGTTAGAAAGTCACGGGATCATCAGGGTTATTGGCTCTGACATGGGTTTGCTCATGCTCATGGCCCAGGCATCTCTTGGAGAATAGGAGGTCGGGCTATCTTTAAAAACAAGCACCATCCAGATCTTCTCTTTGTCGTTTCTTTCTCTTTCTAGGGACTGCTTTTCCTCCCTGAGTCTATGTTTGCACTCTGACCACACAACATCCTACGGTTCTTAGGGTCCCCGGGACACACTTCATGTCAGGCTTCCTTTCTAGTCCCAGGGATACTGCGGTCACGGCACTCCCGTCCTGTCGTGCACAGTCCCATGTGGACGCACACGCTGTCACTTCTTCCCTTGGAGTTGGAAGGAGGACGCCGCATGACGACGTCTGGGAGCCGATCAGAGGCGCAGCTCCGTCATTGTCGCGGCTCCCTCATCGTCGCAACAGCCATGAGCAGGCTGCCTCCAAGGCTGAGAGGTCCCGGCGCGCAGGCCTGGTGCCCTTGGATGTCGGCTCTGACACGCAGACTCAGAGCCGGTGGAGTGTGCGTGTCGCAAGCACGGGGCGCAGTCGCAAAGCCTCCACCTTCATGTGCGTGCAGCCCTTGGGATTGCCAGGCTGTGCCGCTGGGATTTTTGAAGGAGGTTTCTTTTTTATTTTTTTTTTAATTTTTATTTTTTTTTTAATTTTTATTATTTTTTATTATGATCTGTTAGTCACCATACAGTACATCCTTAGTTTTTGATGTAATGTTCCATGATTCATTGTTTGCGTATAACACCTAGTACTCCATGCGCTACGTGCCCTCCTTAATACCCTTCACGGGGCTAGCCCCCCCGCCCCCCCCGAGACCCTCAGTTTGTTTCCCGGAGTCCACAGAAGGAGGTTTCTTATCTAGCATGTCATGATATCTCTTCTGGCTTTGATATCTGCGCCATATTGGTAGGGGCGGCCAGTGCATGCTGCTGTTTGTTGTAGGGTGAGAGGAGCTTGCCCTGGAAAACAGGTGGCCGTTCAGACCCTGTGTGGGTCCTCTGGTCACTTGCCTCTTCTCCTCCTTCTGAAAAAAAAAAAGATTTTTAAGGCATGCAACAGCTAGTCCAGGAGAAATAACTGGAAAAAATAGTTGTTTTTAGCTCCAACAGAAGAGAATACTGTGTTTGTATGCATGGTGCTGGTGCTGGGCTGGTGCAGGCTTTGAAGACAAGCATGCCCCAGAAAAGGGAAGTGCAGGCTCTGCCTTTAGCCTCTCTCCACCTCAGACACCAGGTTCTGTGTGCTGACCAGCCCTGCAGTCCAGACCAGGGCTGGACACAGAGGGACAGAGTGCAGGGCAGGGGTAGGAGGAGGGGGACTGGCGGGCACAGGTGGGCAGAGCACGCTCAGGTGGCCTCCACTCCTCACCCGAGAGCCTGAGAGCCCGTTTCCACTTGCCGACTCTCCCGCGGGCCCCCCATTCACAAAACCTCTAACTACGAAGTCTGCTTTCCCTCCCTGCTTAGGAACCACGGGGGCTGCAAACATGCTGGGCCAGCAAGCAGTGCAGCTCATTCCTGAAATTTTGATTTGAGAGCCTCAGCTGCTTTCGGAAACCAAAAGTTCAGAAATGTGGGGAAACTTTGGTTAAAAGCAAAATGTGTAAAAATGAGATTTGGACCCTCCCCAACCCCTTGGGTCACACGGTCTCAGGAGAGCTCAAGGATGAAGTGAGGGCATTTTGCTACGACACAAGGTTTTTAAGCTCAATTTTTTTCAAAATGGTGATGAAAAAGAAACTCATTATGTGAAAGAACAGAAATTTTGCTTTAAAACGGACACTTGGTCAGATTAGTTAATTTGCACACCTTCTTTATAAATAGCCGTGAGATCTTTGCGTAGTGGTCAGAACACAGCGAACATCCACGGGTGCTGTAAGTGCGGGTGAAGAGCTATGCCTGTACTTTGTACGTTCTAGTTTTTAAATGTTAAAAAATACTTATTTTCTTTTCAGTCAATTCCAATGATGCACAAGGAGGTGGTGTGGGTACATGTCTGTGTGTGTCCTGCATATAGATCCCAGATTAAAACACAAATTCAAATTGCCACAAAAGTTTTAGGAAAAAAACAGTTTCCACCTTGGGAGCGTTTTAGAGAAAACTTAAATATAAGGGAAAAAACCTTTCTCATTAAATTAAATTGTGGTATAACAGCTCACCACATCCTGTTGCAGGGACCTCTGACACTAAGCAAAGCAAAGGTTCCTCTTTCAGGTCTCTGACAAGCTCCAAGGGTCACATGGTACCTGCAGTTCAAAATACTTCGACAAAGAAAAAACCCTGTGTGTCGGTGGAAAAGCTGAATAAGAAGATGGAAAGTATCAGTAGAGAGAAGACACTGTGGGAAACCGTCACAGAGAAAGCCACCCCCAAAATAACCAGCACAGAGCCCCCGGGGGCGGCTGCGCACTCACAGGGACCCGGAACCGTGACCTCATGGAAGGGACGTGGGAGGCCGTGGCCAGGGCGAGGCCAGGGGCGGCAGGACCCCGGTGCGCGTGCCCTGCTGCGCCATCTGTCTGGGGATGGGAGCCTCACGGCTCTCCCTGCAGGGCTGCGGTGCGGACTGTGTCTGCCCGGATAGTGTTGCTCCGTGGCTGTCCTGTCCTCGGTCGTGTGCACAGTTGTGCGTGTCTGCTGTGCAGGTTACGGGGGCCACCTGCCCCTTCCGTCAGCTGCCCCATTCAGTCCCCGGGCCACCTAGGGCAGGTCCAACAGGACATTTGTGCATGTGTGCTGGTTCTTGAGTGCGCTCCCAAGATGTCTGACCCATCGTGACCCTACTTTATGGTGCCAGGCCTGGACCACAGGGGCGTCCAGTAACCTGCCATGTCAAGCTGACCATTATTGGGAGGCAGGCAGGGCTGGTGGCCCATCAGAAACTGGCAGATCCCAGTGAGGGAGCAGGAGTGCTGCCCACTCTCCCGAGATCCTCCTGATCGCCAGGCTGGGGTCACAGAGAGCAGGTCAGGTGCCAGGACACAGGAGGGCCCTGGATGGCTCAGGACATACTCAGTGATTTCCCCACTCCCACCCACCACGGGCTCCCCCTGCCAGGCTCAGGTGCCCTGGTGGGCAGCAAGGGGAAGCCCACTTCTGAGGCTTCTTCCCCTTTTATCTTGTCAAACACGTGTTATTTTTCCTGTGGTCTCTATAACTCTGAGGAACTAGAAGGTTCTTGGCTGCCTTGCTTAAGCTTGCCCCCTGTTCCCTGGCATTTTTACCCCTCATCTCCCCCCATATTCCCATTTTTACTCCCCTCAACCTCCCCCATATTCCCCATCATTATTACCCCTCAGACCTTCCTCCATATTCCCTGGAATTTTTACCCCTCAGACCTCCCCCCATATTCTCACAATTATTACCCCTCAGACCTCCCTCCATATTCCCGTCATTACCCCTAAGGTCTGCCCCCGTATTCCCTGTCATTATTATGCCTCAGACCCCCCATTTCCCTGACGTTAGTACCCCTGAGAACTTTTCAACCACCAGTGTCTGCTCTTGCTAATTCAGATTTCCGGTCTGAGACCAGCTGTCCTTGCTAGTGGAATGAGCAAGGAAACGCAGTGTTGGTGTGTGTAACTGAGAGGCCCAGCCCCAGCCCTCAGTGGTATCCTGTCCACGCTGCCCTGTCCAGAAGGCCTTGTTCCTCGGCGTCATGGCTGAGTGTTGTAGCCCTGGACCCAGGGGTGCCTGTGGCAGCCGGTCCACTTTCCCCCGTGTGTGCTCTCCGGACCTCCTGCTTAATCTGAAGGTGGGTTGGGAAGACCTGCTATGCCCATGGCCTGGCGCAGGTTTAGGATGAAATGAGAAGGGTCACCATGAAGCGACTTTAAGGGGCCACGTGCCACACCAGCCACAGTGACATGCTTTGTGGGGTGGTCACTGTCCCTGCCGCGTCAGCTCTGTACTGTCGTAAGGAAGTCCAGCCCACTCTGGCAGGGAGCCTCTCCTCACCAAGGCAGTACCCTAGAGACACTCAGATTTGTTATTTTTCTTTGTCAAAATGTTCTTTGATGTAACAGAGTTCTGCAAAGTGTAAGTTGGACCCGTGCCTCTCAAAAAAGAGGCCAAACGAGTGAAGTGGGAAGAAGAGTGGGGCTGTGTCTGCTGCCCCGTGCCTTCCCCCAGGTTCCTGTCTGTGCTCCGGGAACCCAGCAGAGCGTGGTGCATGGGGCCTAGGGAACGCTGGGGCGGTCTCCAGGTCTAGTGACAGGGAGAGCCGCGTGGTCAGGCGGAGACACGTGACCTGCGCTGTGCACGGGAGGAAGAGCTGCCTTGCCTGCCTTCCCGGGGGCCGTGGCCGGCACTTGTCACGTCTCTAGTGGGTCTGGCTAAGCTGGGCAGCCAGAGTGTCACGGAACAACTGCCTGCCGCTAACGAGCTGCCCCTGGGACACTCCAGGGACAGGTGTCGTCCTGAGAGCTGGTCTGAGCACCTGGGCCTCATTACTGCCTCATTAGCAGTTAACTGGGAGGGGTCCCTGGGCTGGCCCCGGCGAGCCACAGCCCCTCCCGGTGTTTTCCACATGAAGGTCAGTGCCATCCTCAGAGAAGGTGTGGCTGCGTGTCCGGGGGTCGTGCATCACATCCGTGTCCCAGGCAGATTTGTCCTCGGCAGGCAGGCTGGCCTGGCGCCCGCCCCGGCATGCTGTGTGCTCCTGGTGTCCGCCAGCAGTGACTCACCCCCCTCGCCCACAGGCGGCCCCCTGGCCAGGAGGCGGGTGGGCCTGGGGCTCTGCAGTCAGGCTCCCGCCTGTAACGCTGGTGCCAGTGGGCTCCGTTATCAGCAACCATGACACAATTCCTGGTTCCCCCAACCACGTTTTATTATTGTTATTCTTAACAATGGCGGGGGGTGTTGAAAAGGCATGTAGGGGAGGGAGTGGGGGTGATGACAGGTGTGCCAGCTAATTGCTGCAGGAAGCCACTCTGGGATGTGCCGGGGCTTTTGCAGAAACACAGGGAGTTTATCTGGGCGGCAAAGGGAAGCCCGGGCAGTTCCGTGACGTAAGCACGTGTCCCCCACCTCCCATTCTGTTAGGAAAGTGGGCCGTGGGGACACGTCCCCTATCTGGGGGCCGATCAGGGGGTGGAGAGAGGGATGTTGTGCAGCCTGCTCACCATGGCCTTTGCCAGCTTCGCTCATTTCCTCTTTTGCTGCCAAAAGCCACATGCTGATAGTGGACACGAACAAGGAAGAAGAAATGAAGGAAGAGCCCCAAACAAAGGGAGGCCCCGGCCGCCCCATGGTCGGCCCTCCTCTAGGACGTGGCCTGTCCAACGACGAGATCAAAGAAAAGGGCCTCTCTGAGCCAGGACCTCAGGGACATGCCTGCGCCGCAGGGTGCCTCTGCTCGTCTTGCCTGTGGAGACCCCAGCTGCACGCACCTGCCTGGAGAAGATGCGCTCACAGCACCCGGACCAGCACCAGGCGGCTTTTTCCGGCGCCCACAGTCGAGGCATCAGTTTGTAACTGTTTCTGGATGGGAGCGGTGACTCGACCACCGCCAGCCCCTGCAGTCGTGGAGCCGGGTTCCGGGCAGCGGCGTGCTGCTGGCTCAGGACACCCCAGGCCCGTGGTGGGAAGCAGGAAGGAGTTCCATGCCTCTAAGACACCCTTTCCACAGGCCCAATGTCATGGGCTGAAGGCGTGGCTGATGGGATTTCTGGTTCTTACGAACAGTTCTGGGCAGAACAGTGTTTCCCTAATGGTTTCTCTATTGTGTTTTCTTGCAGTAAATGAAATAATACGGAACGATCTCTCCAGCACCAGTATCCGATCATAGCTGGCCTCGCGGAACTCACTCGGAAACCGCGCAGTATCGCTCCGCCGCTGACGGTCAAGCTCCGACGCAAGGACTTCTAAGTAGACCGAACACACACCTGGCGCCCGTCAGCACTCCAGCTGACTGAAGCCTTGCATCGCACGCGCAGAGAAGTACCTCTGTGACAGGGAGGGCGGACCGCAGGGGGCAGGGGAGTGAGTGCGCCTCTCGCCGGCCCCCGGGCCCCCCCGGACTTCAGGACTGGAAGTGCCTTATTAACCAGACCCCAGCATCAGGGCGCCATCGGATGGAGTGTTGGGTCTGCTACCAGGAGAGTATTTGTAGGAGCAAAAGCTATAAAGATGCTTCATCGTGAGGCTTTCTCTTTTGTATAAATTAGGAGAATACTGGCAAGCTAGGCGTTGTGAGGAAAACCTAACACGTGCTTCCTGCTTTTTCTCAGCTCCCCTTGGGCTGCAATGTGCAATCTGTTGCCTTGTTCAGTGCATTTTAGGCATCTTTTATTTAGTGCTCTCTCGGGTCACCTGCTCCCCTCTCCTGTGTTACCGAAACTGTAGGATTGTTAACCGTAGCATGCTAGGGTTTTGTTTTTAATCTGGCTTTGAACGTAGCGCAAGTAAGATGGTAGCGCAAGATATGTTGCTGGACAAAAAAAGAAGTCTGTCTGCCCCAGGACAGAGCTTGCATTTGCATGTATGTACAGTTATCAGCACGTATTTATGCACGAGTGAAGGAGGACAGTGTTGGCGGCGTGCGGTCTTTGCCCAGCAAGGGCTGCCGCGTTAGCAATAACCCGTATCCGCTCTGGAAAACGCATCTAAGACAAAACCTGGCTTTTCAGCGACGACCACGGGGCCGTATCCTGTCGGCCGCATCTGCATTGTCTTGCGTGGCGCCGCTGGCCGAGCTCGTCAGAAAGCCAGGAGAGGTGCGTCCTCGCTGCCCAGATGTTACCAGACAGCAGATGGGAAAGCAACTGTAAATAACACCCCAAAAGGAGTGTAATATATTTGTTCAGCTGTAAGATGATTCCTTCACAGAAGCCTTACAACTCTGCTTCGTCTGAGAAAACAATTACCAAAAATGTTTTAATACGCCTGTAGTTCATTCCCGATTAGCTGCTGTTACCGCGTAGCTTAGCGTTAGCTTTCGTGCTTCTCCTGCGTCTGTACAGTTAGCAGCTTATCACACATTATTACTCGCCGTGACCTGTCGTTTCCCATAACCAAAAAGCATGCTTTATTTAAAACATGTTTACCCTGATGATTGTGCCTTAGGAGTTCACGCCCCCTCATGGAACCCGCCCGAATTGCACCCGCGGGGGGAGGATGTAAGTTCTGATAATTAAACATTATGTTATGGTGGAGAAAGCTCCCCACAGAATTATTTTTAAATGTTCTTCTGTCGATTATGTGTCATTTCTGTTTGAGTCCCGGCAAGAACACAAACCTGAAAGCCGTATTTGCACACAGCTGTGAAGAGCGACGGCAGAGGGCTCCGCGTCGGCCCGACCCCGCTCCTCACAGGCCGCGGCCCCGCCTGTCGCCCAGACCTTAGCCTGCGCTTAGCGTCCTAGGACTCGCATGAAACTCTTCTCAGTAGGCTGTCTATGGGAAGGAACTGTTTGCTATTTGTGTCCGCTGTCCTTGTAGTTAGGAAATAGACCCAATAAAGCAATATTTTTTTCTGGACAGTCTTAGTCTGCAGCGATTCATTACCTGTGTGGAACATTCTACTCGGTTCTAAGGGGTTTTCTGCTGCGGGTCCTCATACTCCTGCCGCCTCCACGAGGTGCTGAGTGCTAGAGCTGCACCGGCGCCCCCGGGAACGTTCTCCCCCAGCGGGCTCGCTGTCCTAGACGTGCGAGGAGAAGCTGGCCACAGAAGAGGCGGACGTGCGGCCACGCGCCAGGCATTCCGAACCAATGGAGCACTTCAGAAATGCTCGCCCAGGCCCTGTGCGCAGGGAGCTTTCTCCCGAGCCAGATACTTCTGCTCAGAGGGGCAACCCGCACGGGGCTGTGCTCGCTGGAGCCCCGTCTGTTCCTCACCTACTTGCTCCTTGAAGTGACTCGGCCCCTTTCCGTGCCCAAATCCACGTCAGGCTGAGGTGGGAAAATGGTATCGTTGTTCATAAAACCATATGAAACCCAGAACTTCTCCAGCAATTACTGTCTGGAATTGTCAGAAATAATATTTTGCTTTTAGGACTTTGCAAAATGCAAGATTTCCTGTTTCTTTTGCTAAGATTGAGGCAAAGTACTAGAGGAATCCTCATCACCTAGCATGTGTGGTTGGCACGCCCCTGTCGCCGCAGGAAGCAGAGCAGCCGCGCGGCCAAGGGGCTTCGGGGAGTGCGGGAGTGCACGGAGGGGTGGGGCTGTGGAAAAGAGAAGGCGCTCTCGGGGCCCATCACGGGTTGGGAACCCCAAAGCCCGCCAGATACACGGGGAATCAGGAGCTCCGTCCACCCCTCCTGAGAGCAGGCTCGCGGGGCCACCAGAGCTGGGCTTGCCTCCCTGAAGAATATCCTGGAAGCTATTAATTTCAAAGCAAGTTTTATAAACCTGCCCCCTGTTCCCAACAATAGAATTTTATTTTCCAGAAACAAAAATATAAATCTATGAAATAAGGGGCGGTTTGTGCAAAGAGGCAGTGCTTCTGCGGACACCCGTTTCCCTGGATTCGCTTCTTCTAGGTTGGTTTTGTGTAATAAGGAAAACATACCCGCAGGCTCACCTCTAGCAAGGCGTTGATGTGCGTAGACCAGAATGTCTCCTGGGGAGCTGAGAACGAGGTCAGCCTAACCCAAGCTGGCCGAGCCTCCGGAGCTTCGGGGCCCCTTGCCTGCCGTCCACTTGCCTCCCTCAGTGACCTGGGATCGCCCAGCACATCCCCCAGAACTATCTGCTGTGGGGGCGGCTGTGCCCGGGGCCTGTGTGGCAGACCCTGGCTTGCTTGTCCTCCCTCTGCTGCCGGGATTCCAGCCCTTCCCAAGTTTGAGACTGTGTGGTATGGGAAAAGTCCAGTAAACATCCAATCTGTCCTCGTAACCAAGTGCCATCCAGGCAAGAATCCAAGTATGTTAGCCTGTTTCAAGGGTGTCCCCTGATCTGAGCGTTTGGGGTCCCCTGCTGGGGACAACTCTCCATGCCCCCGCTCTTGCTTCAGGGAGGGACCCCGTAGTAACTTTCTGCTTCTGCAAATCCTGCAGCATCCCTGTGCAGTGCGCCAGCCAACGGTATCACAAGGAGGGTGTCTTTGCACAACTGTAATTAAATATTTCCTTAAACTGTGTCCTACGCTGGAACACAGAGGCTGCGCCGAGGCTGCCGTGTTTGAGAGGAGGCGCTGGAGCCAAGATAAAGGGCCTGTGTGGGAACACGTAAGAGGAAGTTAGTCATTTTACAGTGGACAGTTCAGGCACGTGGTACATTGAGTATTGTGTGACTGCCACCTCTGTCTGGTTCCAAATATTCTTGTCGCAGCAAAGGAAAGCCTGCCCCCACCAAGCAGTCACCCCGCCCCCCAGCCCCCTGTGTAGATTCTGTGTCTGTGGACTTGTGTATTCTGGGCACTTCCATCGGTGGACCCCACAGCAGGTGGCCTCTGTGTACGGCTTCCTTCCCTCACGACTCATGCACATGACAGCATTTATCAGGACGTCACCCCTTCTCGTGGCCAAACCCAACATCAGCGTGTGGACGGAGCGTGGTCTGCGGCCGCCTCTATGTCTGGCTCTGGGAACGCTCGCGGACGGGCTTCTGTCTGGGTCCTTGTCCGCAGCTCTGGGGTCCACAGCTCAGAGCGCCTGTCCCGGGTGCTTCGGGAACCGTCCGTCGTCCTTCGGAAGAACCGTTTTCCTGTGCTCCATCTTAAAATCAGGCTTCCTGAAGACAGACCCTGGATTGCTAACCTAATTTGCAATCACATATGCGAAGCACATTCTACCTATAATTCTTTATGCCAAAAAAATTAAGTTAAGAATAAGATGACTAACTGCTGGTTTATGCCAAAGTGGAAAGCGGGTCTCGGCCTCACGGGTCTCGGCCTTTTGCGTGTCCACCGCGGCTGGGCCGCAAGCATCCGAGCCGTTCAGGTGCTGCAGCCAGAGCCCCGGCGCTGTTTTACTTCACACACGCGGAGGGACATAGTGGGGGCAGCCTGGACGAAGATGACCGGTGTCACAGGGCAGCAGCACGGGGTGGGAACTAAAGGAATCAGCTGCCACGAGGCTCCCGTGAGCTCCCCGCTGGCCGAACGCTCAGCATCCTGAATTTTCCATGAGGAAAGCTGCTGTTTTCTGCACCGCGTGACTGCCGACAGCTGCCGTTTCTCACTGGACCCTTGCGTCCATGACCAGCACGTCACAAAGCCGAGCGGCTCGTTCTGCACGGCACTGTGGAGCAGGGGCTGTGGCGGCCTCGCGGTACTGGGTGTCGTTGTCAGGGCCATCCCTCATGCTTCCCAAAAGGAGAGGGAGATGCTGATGGGGACCTGTTCCGGAGGAAGCTTCAGTCACGTCTGGAAGGAGGGAGCGGCCACGCAGCTCTTCCCTCCACCAGGGCAGCCCCTTCCGGAGCCTGGCCTGGGTGGCACAGACCGTCCCTGCTGCCTGTCGGCCCTGCCCCCCAGAGCGCCACGGTCCACACACGCTCCTCTGGGAGAAGTGCATTTTCCAGACCGTCTGTGGTTTGTCTCTGAAGGGCCTGAGCTGTGAGTTTTGTCGCTGGGGCTCCTGGAAGCACGCTCCCCACTCACGCTGCCCAGTCCCCGGTGCGGGGGCCCTGGGGTCCCGTCTCCGCAGCACCGGGAGGCCCGGATTCCACCATTAGAGTCATTCCTGTGGCGTGAAGCTGTGTCCACCATTTAAAAGGGGCGCCCTGTGGTTGGAGGGTGCTGCTGCCCCAGTGTGAGGGAGGCTCCGTGATTCCTGGGAGCTGGCGTCCATGGGACCCGGCAGGAGCGCTGAGCCCTGAAGGAGGAAAGGGGCTGGTTCTGCCCCGAAAACATTAGCTGAGGCCGACAACGCCACTGCCCCCTGCCAGCTCCCTGCACTCTAATCACCGGCATGGCCACTGTGGACAGTAACCCCCCGGGGACAGCCGGACCCAGCCCCCTTCTCGCACCTCCATGTGTGGACGACCGCAGCCGGACACCCCAGGCTGCCACCCGCAAAGCCATGGGGCTACAGAGTCTCTTTGTGATTTTGGGGGGAACCCCTTCTCCTTCAGAGAAATGATTCTCGGTTTGGTGCGGTCACTGACCGTGCACAACACGTACCAAGTGTCCCTTCTGTGTTCTAGAATGTTCTAGAAGCTTAGTACCAGTGGACAAGACTTCTTCCCCAGGAAAAGAGCCATTAACCTCCATACCCCGCCGATGAGCCATGAGCAGTCTGATAGGGTGGGGAGAGCCACGGGGAGAGAAGTGCCAGCAGGGAGCAGAGCCGGGGGTCGGGGAGACCTCACGGAAGGTGGTGGTCGAGCCAGCACTGGATGAGGTGACATTGTCCTGAGCAAGAACGTCCACGGCGGTGACCACCAGCGCAAAGGGGGAATAAGCCATGTGGCCGTTCCCCAGGCCTGGGCAGACGTCGCGACCATGCAGTGGACGTAACACAGTGGCCATGGCCCTTCTCGGCTTCCAGGCTGGGTAGAAAAGGCATCTCTCTCAGACACTGCGCTTGACACCCAGCTGTCAGGATGTCAACAAGCCCTGGCCACGTGAGGCGGCCACGTGCGGATGTCCCCGCAGACCCACAGACGTGTGAGGGGGAGGGAGACAGGACAGACAGACAGAGACAGATGGAGAGGGAGCAGGGACCAGATATCCCCGGCATTGTTGAAAACCTCAGGGAGCTCTCTGAGGAACTAATAATCATTAAGTCACAAAACAAATACTAATAGTGAAATAAGAAGAATCCAGGTCACACTAACAGGATGGTTTTGGTGAAGGTGAAAGGGGACAGATTCAGGGCCCATGCAGGTGCGGCTGGAGAGGAGACACGGTTGGAGTGGCCCTGCACGGAGACCCTGGCCTGCGCTCCGCCGCACGGGCTCGGGAGGCTTTCTGTGCACCTCCTACTGTGCCCAGCTGGTCCTGCGTCCCGGACAGAGGCTTTTCCTGCCCTTCCCGCTGCCCCTCACCTTGCACGGTGTAAATGTCGGGCATGTGTCCCTGGGCACCGTGTCCCCAGGGACTCAACTGACTGGACACTAATGTCCCCATCTATAAATGGAGGACAGGAGTTCCGTTCCGGGGCTGATGTTCTCTTGGCATCTGTTATGGACCGTATGTGTGGGTCCCCAGAGTTCCTGCGTTGACCCCAACCCCCAGCGTGGCGGTGCTGGGAGGTGATTACGGGGCCCACGTGGTGAGAGGCAGCCACCGTGTGAGGAGGAGAGAAGGTGGGTCTGTACGCCACGGGCCCTCCCAGGATCTGCTCCAGAGCTGAGACGGGAGTGCTCGTGGGCTGAGTGCGGGCAGGTGGTGACTCGTCCCGCAGACAGAGCTAGGACGGCATCGCTGTAGCTCTCGGGGGGTGAGCCTCGGCCAGCAAACAGGACACAAATGTTGGGAGACCCTCGAACGGCCTTAGGGCAACGCACAATTAGATCCGCACAGGTGGGCTATTACGTTCGGGCACCTGCAGATTCGGCCGCTGGCCCATGTCTCCCCACCCCTCCATCGTCCGCCATCCTCCTCGCAGTCCGAGATCCGGAGCAGTCCTGAAACCGCTGCCAGACTCAGACACGTGCGGTCCCTCCTTGCGTCCCCGTGGCAGAGCCCACTCCCGCTGCAGGGATGGTTGGTGTTCCTCGTGTCACGTGGAAAAGATGGGTGGAGTCCAATACTCCTTAGTAAGAGGACTAGCACTGGTGGTCCACCTGGCAGTGGTGGCCGTGCGCAGCTGCCCCCACGGTCTGAGCAGGTCCACGCCACCCGGAACCTGCCTCCTGGCCCAGCCTCCTCATCCCTGTCCTCTCTCCATCTCCTCCCCCTCCAAACCCAAGCTGGCAAGACGCTCCACGGACGGTTAGCATGGAGAAGCCACCTTCCTGTGCCCCATTTCCCTGTGACATCATTGGAAGCTGGTGGCAAGCCCCCTTCTCTGCTGCTAGCTTTGTCAGTTTGGGTGAATTAACTCAGCATCATGGAAAGAGCTAGAAAGAATCCCCTCTTCTCCAACAGCTGGGAGCGCTTCGGGGAGCTGGTGGGTGGATTCCATCGGCACTGCCGTCTGGGCCTGCAGCTGTCTTCGAGGGAAGACTCCAAACTACAAACTCCATTTCCTCACTAGATGCGTTGTCATTTAGTTTACTGGTTGTTTGGCTGAACTTTGGTCATTAAGTCTTTCAGGAATCTGTCCGTTTCATGTGAGTTGTGGGATTTATTGGCATAAAGCTGGCCCCAGTATTCCTCTACTGTCCTTTCCACATCATAGCGCCCATACCGACGCCATGTCCCCCTTCCTGGCCTTGGCCACTGTGTCTTCTGTCCTTCTGTTTCCCAACCAGTCGTCTTGAAGTTCATCATTGGCTGACCTTTTGCCTCTGGTTTCCTAGACGTGCTCTGACTCTGGGTCCCCTCGCTCTCCTTCAGCAGCTCCTGGAGGCGGGACCCGAGGCCTCCCTTCACACAGGCTCGGGTGTCAGTCCTCCAGGAGCCACATCCCCAGGTTTCCGACGGTTACGTTCTCACCTCATTCGATTCAAATCATTTCTAATTCCACTTGACCTGTCTGGCCCTGAGAAGTGTGTTCAGTTTTCAGATATTTAGAGATTTTCCAGATTTCTAGCTAAGCTCCATTGTTTTTTAGTTTTTATATTCGTGCAGTCTCGTTTGGTCCAGAATGTGGGCTGTCTCAGTTCATGTTCCTGAGCACGTGATACACCTGTGTCCGTGTTCCTGGACGGCGTGTTCTGTAAATGCACATTAGGTCCCGTGGCTCACCGGTGGTGTTCAGATGGGCTGGGCCCCAGGGGCTGTCTGTCCACTTGTCTGTCCCTGGACGAGGCAAGTGCTGAGTGCGCTGACCCATGTGTGGGTTTCCCGGAGGCTCCTCGGAAGCGGTGTCCGGTTCCCCCATGGATGGGGAGGCGTTTAGGTTACTTAGACGTGTTCTGCACTCCGAACTAACTGACCCATTTGTTATTAGGATATTACCCTCCTCATCTCTGGAAACACTGTTTGCTCTGAGGTCTATATGGTCTGATAGTAATCTTTGCTTAGTATTAGCATGTATACGTTTTAAATTTTTTTCACGTCTGGCCGTTTGTGGGCTATAGATTCAGTAGGTGTCTAATAGGCAGGTGGTATATGGCCTTGCTTATTTTATCCAATCTCATTATGTCTCTTAACTAGGGGGTCTTCGACCACTGCAGGTAATGGAATTGCTGATGTGATTGGGTTTGAATGCACCAACTTGCGACTTGTTTTCCATCTGGCGCACCTGCTCCCCTTCCTCCTGTCATCTTCGGAGAAAGCTGAGTGTTTGCTATGACCCCACTTTTTTCTCCTTCATGGCCTCATGAGCTACAGCTCTTTGTTGTTACTTTAGAGGTCGTCCCGGGTCTACAGGTGACCTGACGCATCCGGAGCCCACCTTCCTAAGACACGTGAGCGGCGGGCTCCTCTGTGCGTGTCCACCTCCTGCTCCCCGGCTCCGCGCTGCTAGCGGCCGACGCCTCCCTCTGCATACGTCACAAACGCCACAGTATGTCGCTATTAGTTTCCTTCAAGGAGTGATTTAGCCTTTGAAGAGATTTAAATGATAAACAATCATAAATATTTTGCAGTCCCTATGTAGCTGCCTGTCTCCGTGCTGGCTGTTACTGTGCACGGATGGAGAGTTCGGTCTGGCGTCCTAGTCCTGCCAGCTTCCTTTAGCATCTCTCGGAGGGTAGCTCCGCGGGTGGGAAGTTAGTTCAGCGTTTGTGTATGTGAAACGCCTTTATTTTGTCTGTTTTTTTAAAACTTTATTTTAAAATAATCATAGATTCCCAAGAAATTGCAAAAAAAATGTACAAGGAGGTCCCACTGGATTTTCACATTTCCCCCCAAAACAGGAAGCCAGCGTTGGTACAATGTATAGAACTTACGCAGATTTCATGGGTTTGACAGGTACGCGCGCCTGTGCGTGTGTGTGTGCGTGTGTGTGCGTGTGTGTGCATGGGTGTGGGGGGGGGGTTGACAGGTACGTGTGCGTGTGCATGTGGGGGTGTGTGTGCGTGGGTGTGGGGGGTTGACAGGTACGCTCGCCTGTGCGTGTGTGTGTGTGTGTGCGTGTGTGTGCATGGGTGTGGGGGGTTGACAGGTACGTGTGCGTGTGCGTGTAGGGGTGTGTGTGCGTGGGTGTGGGGGGGTTGACAGGTACGCGCGCCTGTGCATGTGTGTGTGTGTGTGTGCATGGGTGTGGGGGGGTTGACAGGTACGTGTGTGTGTGTGTGTAGGGGTGTGTGTGCGTGGGTGTGGGGGGTTGACAGGTACGCGCGCCTGTGCGTGTGTGTGTGTGTGTGCATGGGTGTGGGGGGGTTGACAGGTACGTGTGCGTGTAGGGGTGTGTGTGCGTGTGTGCGTGGGTGTGGGGGGTTGACAGGTACGCGCGCCTGTGCGTGTGTGTGTGCGTGGGGGGGGTTGTGCGTGTACGTGTGCGTGTGTGCATGTGTGCGTGTGTGTGTGGGTGGGGGGGTTGACAGGTACGCGCGCCTGTGCGTGTGTGTGGGGGGGGGTTGTGCGTGTACGTGTGCGTGTGTGCATGTGTGCACGTGTGTGTGGGTGGGGGGGTTGACAGGTATGTGTGCGTGTGCGTGTAGGGGTGTGTGTGCGTGTGGGTGGGGGGGTTGACAGGTACGCGCGCCTGTGCGTGTGTGTGTGCGTGGGGGGGTTGTGCGTGTATGTGTGCGTGTGTGCGTGTGTGGGTGGGTGGGGGGGTTGACAGGTACGTGTGAGTGTGCGTGTCTGAGGGTGCGTGCTTGCAGGTCCGACAGGCGCCTGCGTGTGAGTGTGTGTGTGCGGTCCTATGCAGTCTTGGCTCACCTGTGGATTCGCGTAGCCACCGAAGCCAAGAACAGCTATCCCCGCCGGCCTCACGGTCGTGGCCACACCAGCACCCTTCCTGCCCCCACGGCCGCTCATCTGCTCCCGTAGCTACAGTTTCGTTACTTCTTGTCCGTGGAGCCGTGCGACGTGCAGCCTCTTGAGAGCGGCTTTGTCGCTGAGCATCAGTGCTCTGTCCCTCCTCGTCGCTGAGAATTCCGCCGAAGGAGGCACGCGGCTGGTCTAAATGTTCAGCCGCGGACGGGCGCCTGGGTTTTCCCTGGGGCTTTGGCCGCTTTGACTAAAGCCGCCTGGACGGCGCACACGCTCATTTTCTGTCTCGGGTTCGGATGAAAATTTCATTTTCCTGAGATAAAGGACCAAGGGAGCCAACACGGGGCCGAGTGCATGCCTCGTGTGCAGCACCCAGATATTCTCCTGAGTTGCTCTATCATTTACCGACCGCTCCCTCTGCAAGCGCGAGCGGTTCCGCGCTCCTCAGCCACTCGGGTCGGTGTAGACGCCCACTCCCCGGGGGCCACTGGTGTCGGACATTTAAGCGCTTAGCGGCCATCTGCGCAGCCTCTTCGGTGAAATGTCTCTTAGCGTGCCTTTGCCCATTTTCTAATGGGGCTGTTTTTGTTTTGTTCTGTTTAGTTTTACTCTCAGGTGTCAAGGGTTCTGTACACACCCCACATGCGAGCCCTTTGTCAGATCTGGGGTTTGCAAGTATCTTCTCCCAGGCTGTAGCTTGTCTTCTTTGCCTCCTGACAGATCTTTAGGAGACGAAAACTGTTTAATTTTTAGCTGAGGCGCAGTTGGTCAGCGTTTCCTTCGGTGGGTCCCGCTCTTGGGGTCAAGCCTCGGCCCTGAAGACTTCCTTTTACGTTGTGCCCTACAAGTTTTATAGTTTTGTGTTTTACATGTAAGTCCATGATCCCGTCTGAGTTAATTTCGTGTATAAGGTGTGAATTGTAGCTTCGTTTTCTCCTCACACAACTGATTTATGGAAAGGCACATCTGTGCTTTTGAACGTATTGGTGTGGGTCTATTTCTGGGCTCCGTCTTCTGCAGGTCAAGCCCGCCCTTCAGCCTCATACTGTCTGCACTCCTGCAAGTCTCGAAATCCCACCGAGTAGTTTCTCCCACCGTGTCCTTTTCCAAAATTGCCGTAGCTCTCCCCGGTCCTGCGTCCTCCCATGTACATTGTGCGGTAAACGTGTGGATGTCTCCAAGAAGCCATGTGGGGTGTTAGAGGAATGGCACTAACCCTATAGACCCATCTGGGGAGAACTGGAAGCTGGTCAGCTTTGTGAGATAGGACCAGGGCAGCATTTACTCTTGGGCTAATCTTTCCCGCTATTAAGGCAAAACCCTTCTGAGGACGCTGCCTATTGCCGTGTGAACCGCACCACTTTCCATTCCGGGGGCCCTATGTGAGCTCCAGGATTGCCCCCTCGAGCCCTGCGCGGAGGCTCCCTGCTGGGCCTTGGCGACCGTCTCCTGTGTGCCCGTCGCCCGGCACTCACGCTCTGCCACTGTTGGCGCTCTCCCTCTGTGCGACTCTCTCCTCGGCCGCCTGTACTCCCACCGCAACACTCTGGGCCCCCTTCTCTGTCCCCGTCTAGGGGTCTCTGTCCCTCGTTGCCTGAGGCAGAATGTATGACACGTTTCGTAGTTTCCCCATCGTTCGCTTGTTTTGGGGAGAGGGTACCCCAGGTCCCTGCTCGCCCACCTTGGCAGGACGCAGCTGTGGCGCCTGAATGTCCACAGCTGCTCCGCCATGCTGTCGTTGGGCCGTAGTCCATCTTCCACGTTCCCTGCATTTGGGGCATATAACAATGCCGCTATTCACATAAAAACAGCATGCCTAGCCAAGAGAGTGGCTCGTGATCACGAGACATGCCTTGGGGCCCCACTTAATTTTAATCGGAAGGGAAAGCATCAAACAGAGGCTGAAAAGCAGCTCTGGCTGCCAAATATGCTTTTTACCTGGAGGAAGAACAGAAGGATCCCAAGGAGGACCCAGGTTTTCATGGTTTTTATAAACGCCACAGAGCAGCAGAAATGCATCATGTTCGGGTGGTGTGGGAACGTTTCCCTCCTGGCTTTGGTGTCACATTGTCACTGTGCCCATGCTGAGCTCCCCCGGTCCCTGCACCACACCCTACTCACCAGGCTCCCCCCGCAGCCTCTCGAAGGTCAAGCTACTCCCTAGGCATAGCCGTTAACCATCTCACCCCAAAAACACAAACCCAGAAACCAACAGTGAACTGTCAGCATATCTAGTTTTATAGCCAGAAAATGGAGATCGCTGAATTCTGTGGACGTTTCTGCCTTCTGTGTTTTCATGGACTATACCGGAAAAACATGAACCAAGACTACCTCAGTTTAGAATGTGGGATGATTGGACGTTAATGGTATTCGGCTGGTTCAAGTTCCCTTTTCAACTTTTTAGTGAGAAAGGGGTTTACCAGGCAATTTAATCACTTAAAATAAGACGTAGGCGCTAGTCCTACACAACCATTGGAAGAACTTTAGGAACGTTCATTGTTTTCATGCAAATAAGGGTACTAATTACGACACTTTTTTCCTGTTCACTGAAGTAGGCTCAGCAGGACTTCAACCTGAAAATACACTCTTAGCAGTTGGTCCCTGTAACTACATATACTTGAAAGGGATAAAGCATTTTTTTAAAGGTATACCCCAACCCGAAATTTTCCCTGATTTAGACCCCACTTGATCTAGACGATAACCACACAATGCTCGTGGACAGAGTCCAACGGTAGTTTTCAAAGTGTGTTTCAACTGTGCTGTTCCTCATTTGACCCTCAAAGCCATCCCGTGAGGAAGACAGGGCAAGTCCAAACCCCAATCAATAGAGGAAGTTACTGAGACTGGGTTGGTGGGGAGGGTTTATCTCAGAAGTAACTTGTAAGGTTACAGAGCTTTCTCATTGTGCTCGTGCTCTGAAGAGAGAAACTGACCTTCATTCACTGAGTCATCCATCCATCATCCATCCATCCACCATCCATCCATCTACCCATCCACCCACCTACCCATTCACTCATCCACCCATCCACTTATCCATCCATCCATCCATCCACCCACCCACCCACCAACCCATCCATCCGTCATCCATCCATCCATCCATCATCCATCCATCCACTCATTCACTCATCCACCCACCAACCCATCCATCCGTCATCCATCCATCCATCCATCATCCATCCATCATCCATCCATCCACTCATTCACTCATCCACCCACCAACCCATCCATCCGTCATCCATCCATCCATCCATCATCCATCCATCATCCATCCATCCACTCATTCACTCATCCACCCACCAACCCATCCATCCGTCATCCATCCATCATCCATCCATCCATCCATCCATCGACCCATCCACCCATCCACCCACTATCCATTCATCCACCCATCCATCCACCCATTCATCCATCCCTCCACATACCCATCCACTCACTCATCCATCCACCCAACCACCCATCCACTTATCTATCCATCCACTTATCATCCATCCGTCCACTCACCCATCTCTCAATCCATCCATTCCCACTGAGTTGACATGTTTTGCATATGTTTTCTCACTGACATCCCCCCACACAGCTGATGCTGAGATTCTGTCATCATTTCACAGCAGAGTGTGTTATGGCCCAGTAAGGCTATGGCTCACAGTGTCAGGGCAGGCACGCCCTGAGAGCAGCTCCACTTATTAATTAATTCAGTTTCTGCCTAAGGCACAGTCAGTAAACCGAGACAGCACTGAACATCTGACAGTAAGAGCTGAGCAGTGGAGGGTGTGGGACCCAGGACAGCCTGGGGTGAAGGGTCTGGGTTTGACTGGCTCAGGAAGCCCACCTTCCTTTCCCTGTCCCCATAGGCTGCCTTAGCCACAGGGGCCCCTAGAGCTTGCTCTCACCCTCCACACCTCACCTCCTCTCAGGCCCCGTGACTGCTCCCTGCTGGGAGTCAGGGACCCCTCCTACTGCCCTTCCTGTGGCAGCAAGATTTGGGTTTCCTTATGTTTGCTGGTTGTCATTTCCAGGTAGATACGAATCCAGGCCGAGGGCAGCTGGCCCTGCAGGGCTGGCTCTTTCTCCCCTCGTGTCTTTTCATCAGGTGCCCTCGGCCGGGCAGCCCTCCCATCCTCGATGCTGGTGATGGATGGCCTGCATCCCCTCAGCTTGGATCTCCTATTACTCCTGGGGCCAGAGCAAAGCAGGAGCTAGAGACCTAGCGCCCTGCCTGGGGCTTCCAAAAGACCAGAGGTCCAGATGGCGGGCTCTCCATCACACCACATACAGGGGCACGGGTGCTGTGCTGAGGGGGCTGCACGGGATGGGGGGCCCCGAGCGGGAGCTGAACAGATCAAAGCCCCGTAGTAGACAACACCTGGTTTGTAGCCTGAGGATCCCGCTGTGGCACTTCATTTCCTAAGTTCTCTGTGTTTTCCTGTTTGTCATTCACAACAACCCAGAATCTGTGTTTGTGCTTGGCACACCGAGATGGGGCATGTTGGATGCCATGCCCTGCAGTGGGGGCGGGCTTCTGAGTAGAGACTTGGGGAGCCTCCCTTACACCCCGCCACTTTGCCCATGCCCTGGTTACTTCTCTGCCTCGAGCTCCCCTGGGGCTCAGATCTGCCCCGAGCTTGTCACGTCCCAGGGCTGGGCTTAGGGTTAGGCGGCAGGGGGCCTTGTGGGCCTGGGCCCTGACCGCCCTGCTCCACATCCCACGCCCAGCCCCGCCAGGCCAGCCTCTAAAAGGCACTTGATCAATGGTTGCGGCACTGCTGTCTGTCTCAAAGGTGACGGAGTGCAGAACCTCACTCAGTCCTGAAACCGTGGCCAGCAGCCAGCCAGTGGGCTCCAAGCAGCTGCATACAGAGTCTTGGCCTGTTAGCCCCCACGGGCTCTTTCCCAGTGACCCCTCCTCGGGGAGCCAGGTGGGAGGCCAGGCAGCCTGAACAGGGGAGGTCAGCCACCTGCCTTCCCCTGCCTCGGGATGGGGCAGGTGGAAGGGGCGGCCCGATGGCTAAAGCAGAGAGGGCTCCCTCAGGCCATGGGGTCCCAGAGAAAGGCTCAGAAGGGACAACGTGAAGGGTAGGCCATGTCCTACAGGGGTGGCTTGGGCCTTGGCTCCTCTGCCCATGTGGTCATGGCCCCTGTCCCCTGAGGGTCCCTCCCATGGGTGTGGAGGGCGGACGGGGTTCTCTACAAGCTGCCCTCTCATGTTATCGAGCAGGTGGTTCTAATCCTTCTGATGTCAGCCTTGCAACCTCGCCCCCCTCTCACCACTTCATGGCTCCTGGAGAGGCTGGCCGGGCTCTGTCTCTGCCCTGGCTCCCAGCGAAGGAGCCCACTGCCCTGCCTTGGGGGAGGGGCAGAGCCTTTTCTCTCCAAGCACACACTTTCATTCACTGTCTGTTCAGGCCGTCTCCCCATATGGCAATCTGGAGCATCAACGGGATATTCTCCAAAAAGCTTCGGCCTCCCTGCACCCAAGTGACCGAGCCGAGCCGAGGGGGCCCCCTGTAATTCACAGAGGTGGGAGCACCAGCCTCCCTGCACCCCAGCGACCCAGCCGAGGGGGGTCCCCTATAATTCACAAAGGCAGGAGCACCTGCACTGAGCCTGCACATCTGAAATGTGCTGATTTGTTTTGTAAGTTAAAAAATGGCCACAGTTGTATCTCTGAGATGCGGAAGGCCTTGCCTGTGTCTTTTTGGGGTTTGACTGGGGGTTGTGAGATAGGGTGATACGTCAGCAAGCTTGAAGGTGGCAGTCCAGGGACACATTCTGGGAAAACCTCCAATGACAGAGTTTTAAACTCCACTAACCGGGAAACCCATTGACCAGATCGTCTATTTCCTGATTACTCCATTAATGAAACATTTCTGGAATACGCTTTGATGTCTAGTGATGAAATCCCAGGCCAGTGTTTCTTCAGTGAGGAGTGGACGCTGGAGCCGTGGCCTCACTGACCGAGCGCGGTTGCTGCTGTGAAGGAGTCACACCCAGGCTAACGGGGTGGCCTCGGGGGACGCTTGGCTGCAGAGAGCAAGCCCGGGACGTGTTGGCGGTGGGAAGGCGGCCGGCGGAGAGGTGAGCTTAGAGTCAGGTTTAGATTGCAAAGCAGGAGGCACCCTGGTTGTGGACAACGGTCAGCTGCAGGTGACAAGCTGAGCCGGGGTCAGAGGGCATTCTCATTAGAAGCATCTGTGTTTGTGTGGAGAACCCCTCGGCTCCAGGAGAGAAGTCTGGTTTTGTTCAGCCTGCGGGACCCCTCCTCCTCCTTCAATAAAGAAATCATCACCCACGGCTGGGAGCCTGGCTCCGTAGCCCAGGGCCTGGAGCTGGACCAAGATGACTGCACCGAGGGGTTTAGAGGCCCCCGGGGCACCGGCTGAGCAGACAGAACAGTCACATGTGATGTCCCTGCTCAGACTTGGGTCGAGTCCCGGGGTGGGGGGCGGTCTGAGTGCAGGACTGGGGCCAGGGTGGGAAGGTATTATTACAGAAGAAAATGTGCACCAGTCCTGCCCTTGAGAGCATCAGGAGACGCAGGAGAGCGTGCCAGGAAGGGAATGGCGCAGGATGGCCTCTCCCGCTCACAGACCAGCAGCGCCAACTGGTGCGTGTGTGGGGAGTCGCCAGCCACTGCCGGACAGATGGCTCCATACGCATCCTTCCTCTTCCTCCATTCGCCACCCTTTGAAGCCCTGCATAGAATTGCAGATGGGGAGCGGTCAATGCAGCTCTTTGGGGGCCGCTACGATATAACCATTTGTGTTTCTGATGTTTCAAACACACGCCTTGTTTGCCGCTTCTCTGGGTTCCGCCAGCCTCATCGCCATCCAGTGGGTTTTAAACCCAAGTTATATGCCTTCAAGACGACTCATTTTTTGTCAAAGAAGTGCTGTTTTCCATAATCCAAAGTCAACCCCTTCCCTCCGTGCCCATAAAGTCAAAGACTTTGCTGGCAGAAGAGCTTGCGTTGTCGAGGCCACATGTTCACGGTGACTTCCGGTGGTAACCGGTACCCCGCACGCCAGAGCTCTGTGCCGGGGACACACCTGGTGAGCTGGGGAGGCGGCCGTGCTCAGGGTGAAAGCCAGACTGACCTGACGCATTGGTGGAAAAAGGGGACTCTGGGGCCAGGGTACTTTGGGCCAAATGGTGGGAGCTGGGTGTGAGGACAGACCCCTACGCCACAGAGTCCTGGGCCTGGGGGCTCGATAAAAACACGTCAACAGCGAGTGCTTGGCTGCTGTTGACGGCCAGGTGTTGATAGGACGGTGACGTGCTCTCTGGGGCGCTCTGCACCCAGCGTGCCCTAACTAGACCCATCAGTGCACGCTTTGTTCGTGAAATAAGGGTGTGTTGTTTCCCATCCTTTGTCTTGGTGGGTGAGCAGTACTTTTTTAGCATGAAAGTTGTGGTTTGCAAAGCAAATTTGCCATTGCTTGCGGCAGGGCTCGCACTGAGATACGATCTACAGCGTCAGCCTCCTGAGGCCAAATCTCAGTTTAGCTTCAAATATAAGTTTAGGAAAATTGAAGTCCTGAGAACTCACTGTTTAAATTGTAAACACTTTAATAAAAGCCCCCAGAAATTCCTCGAGCCTAAATGCAATGACAGTAGATTTAAGAATTGAAAGAAGGAAGGCTCTCCCTCCCTGACACTCTTGGCCTACCCTTGACCTGGTCATGAGCTGCACTCAGAGGACATGAGGGGCATCAGCCTAGAGATGCTACCCCCTCAATGGGTCAGGGACACTGCTCCCACCAGGGCAGCCCCGTTCCTCAGGGTCACTCTCTGGAAACACATGTCCACCTGCTTTGCTTTCGGCCAAGGAGAGAAGGCCCAGAAAGGGTAAGTGATGTCCAGTCACACAGCCAAGGGCAAGAGTTTTCAGGGATGGAGCTGGGGTCTGTGGGCATCTGCCTGATGTGGCCCCAGCTCTGCTCCCGACCCCTCTGTGACGGCTGTTGGCTGGCTGCACGCTGCTTCCTCATGTGTCGTCCATCCCTCAGGAATAAGGCGCTGGAAGCCACACGGCCACTCACTGCTGCACAGTCAGCAGGTGCTCAGCAAACATGAGCTGAAGGATCCAGGGAATGGATGGAGCCCCTGTGTCACAATAGAGAGGCCCAATGTTGGGGCAGCTCACCGCCAGGCAGCCCTGCCTGGGAGCCAGGCTTTGGTTTTGGCACAAACAAATCTGTGTACAGTCCACTGAAATGCCTGCGTCTCCGCTCCTGAGTCTGTGATAGGAGAGCTGGTCTCCAGGCTCCCTCACACTCTCCACGTGGTCACTCTCAGGAGGAGCTTCCAGTGCTCTGAGGAGTGTCCCAGTTCAAGCCGATCCCCTCAGGGTCATCCCCTCAGGACCACCCCCCAGGATTGTCCCCTCAGGCCTGTCCCCTCACAGTCATCCCTGCCAGCCTGTCCCCTCAGAGCCATCCCCTCAGGCCTGTCCTCTCAGAGCCATCCCCTCAGGCCTGTCCCCTCAGAGCCATCCCCTCCAGCCTGTCCCCTGAGAGTTGTCCCCTCAGGATTGTCCCCTCAGGCCTGTTCCCTCAGGGTCATCGCCTCAAGCCCCTCCTCTGGACGACAGCCACCCACAGCTGCCAGAGAGAGAGGCTTAGGGGCGATTCCGCACTCAGGGCCATTCTGATGGCTGATGGAACCTCGGAGGAAAGGGGACTCCACGAGAGGAAATGGTGGGGGTCACCATTGGCTGCGTCCTTCTGAGCGTGAGAGGAAGAAGAAAGCCGACCCTCCCAGGGAGCTCCAGCCTGGCACCCTCTGAGCCTTCCACGTGCCGTGGGAAGCCCGCTCTGTCTGAAGGGCGTGATTCCTTGTGCGTCAGCTGGCCATGAGCTCACCCCAAGGCAGGGGCCCTGCAGCCACTAGAGGACCCCGGGGGAGGCCGTGCTGTCAGGCCTCAGAGCAGCGGCACCCAGGCAGCCAGAGGCTACTTGGCACCCCAACTGCAGAGCCAGCTGGAGTACCCCCAAAAGTGTGCATGGGCACCCAGCCAGTCCAGGCGGCCAGCTGCAGTTTTATTTAGCGAGTTGAATAGTCTGGGCTCCTGCAGGAAGATGGCTGTACTCCAGTGGCGGAGGGGGTCTCCCACCTCTGGCCTGCTTCTGTCCTGACTTCCCTACTGCAGTTACAAGGTCATCTCAGAATTAAAACCACTAAAGAAACAATTACTGAGAGGAATGCACAGACTCCCTTGTTCACGGGTTTGCTCAACATTTATCAAGAACGCCTTCCAGGCACCGTGTCCGCCGCTGGGGAGACACAGCGCCTGTCAGCATGTGCCCTTCCTCACGGCAGCAGGGTCACGCGTCCCCTCTGACCTCATGGGAACGCTGACTTGGTCTTACCAAGTCATGCTGGTTTTATTTTGCCTGGGTCTTGCTGACTTTGCCTCGATTGGCCACAACTATCTTAAGAGGAACCCGAAGTGGGCCCCTAAAACGGTCCCAGTCCCGTCCACAGATGGACTGGCCGTGGTGGAGGGCCTGAGAGGGGCCTAAGGCTCCAGGGAGGGATGATGCTTGGTTCCTTGGGCCAGAGCGGCCTCCAGAATGTCCTAAAAAATGTCACCCTGGGAATTTTCTTATGAGCGATTTCCTTCGATACTAAAATGGGAAATTGTAGGCCTGTGTGGATGAGAACTTTATGGTAAACACAGGCCCCAGGAGTGTAGGCATGTCTCTGGGCCTCCAGACACAGCGCGTAAGAACTGGAAGACTGCGTCCCTCCATAAAGGAGCCCACGGTCCGCAGGAAGACTAAGCCCACCATCATAAAACGTGTGTGTTCAAAGGGGCACAGGCCCAAGAGCTCAGGACCCCGAAGCCTGGAGCCGACAGATCCCTTTGGAGGGTTGAGGAAAGGAAGGCTTTGAACGGAGGGCAACACGGGGACGACAGGCGCCAGGACGTGGGGCGCCAGCACACTCACATGAGGGTGGGCTGCGGAGGTTGGGGGTCCAGATGCACTGACAAGCCAGTGGGGGGGAGGGCAGCTTCCCCGGGAGGCCAGCCAGGATAAGGCATTTGTAGAGAGTTTTCTAGCGGGCGTGTAGACTGGGTGGCGTCAGGGAGACTGGGGAGGAGAAGCGGGTGCCGAGGGTCTCGGGGTGGGGGGGGGAGAAGCAAGTCGGGACAGTCCTAACAAGAGCTCGCTGTGCCTGGGCCCTGGGAGCAGACTCCCGGCGGCGGCCGGCACCCACGCAGGGAAGCCACACGGGTGCAGAGATGGGACCTGGCACTCCTGGGTCCTGAGGCGGTCGGGCACCTGCCTTCTTGCAACAGTGGGTTCAGCTGCTGCCCGTGGGCAAAGCCTCCTGGTCCCTTCCACTCGGTGCTCTGGCCTGGGGTCGTGGTACCTCCCTGACCCTGGGGTCCTGCCTCCAATCTCAGGGCCCTGCCTCCAATCTCAGGGCCCAGCAGGCCCTACCTTCCACCAGGAGTCCTGGGTGCCAAACCCCCGCCCAGATTTGGGGGGCGGGCGTTGTTCGGTTCATTTACTTTTTGGTTCTCCTTTGCCTGTTGATTGTCACTTGAATTTCTCGACTGTTCTTCCAGCACCTCCTGCTGGGACCTGCCCAGGAACTTTGGCAGATTAGTTCCAATTAGCACGATTGCAGTCCCTGTGGGCTCCCAGTCTTAGCCCACGCCCAGGTGCCTGCTGGGCTGTGAAGGCCAATAGGGAAAGGACAGGGAGATGGAGGCTTCAGTGGAGGCCGTGTGAGTGTCCTGGGGCTGCCGCACCGAAGTCCCCACCCTGGGCGGCTTCAGCAGCAGACATCTCTCAGCTCACAGTCTGGAGGCCAGACGTGGAGATCAGGTGTGGGCGGCTGGTTCCTTCCCAGGCTGCAAGGCGAACACGGTCCAGGCCTCGCCCAGCTTCCAGTGCCCACCTGACATCCTAGGGGTGTCATCCCTGTCTGTCATCACATGGCCTTCTCCCACACACGGTGTGTGTGTCTGTCTACAAATTTCCCCTTCCCTTAAGGACTCCCCTCCTGCTGGAGGAGGGGCCCCCCCCATCCCTGTCACGGCCTCGTCTTCACTAATCACACCTACAACAGCCCCATCTCCAAGTAAGGTTGGAGACTCCAGCACGTGCCTTTTGGGGAGATGCACTTCAACCCCTGCCAGGGGTCTGAGGTTGGCTTGCTAGGTTTGCTCCCGGGCTGACGGCCACTCGGTCAGGTGCATGCTCCTGGCGGGCCCTCCCACTCTATCTCCCCTGTTGGAGTTGACCTGCGTGGTGGGTTTCACTCCTACTCCTGCCCTGGGATCCAGTCCCTCCGAGGTTCAGTCCTTCCCACCATCCTCCTCACTTTCTGTCCTTGTTGCTGTCCACGGAGCTTTTTACCACGGAAGGAAATTGAAGCTAGTCTGGTTTAAACAGAAGACCATCGAACATGAGTTTCTTCTGTAACATGATCTTTCTTTAAAATCCTCGTTTGATCTAAGAAAAGTGACTCGTGAGACAGGACTTCTCTTGGAAAGTACAGAAACACAAGCTGGCCTCTGGCTGCCTCGGGTGCTGTCCCCACCACCTCCGTGCAGCCTGGGGGTGCGGTTCCCACCACCTCCGTGCAGCCTGGGCATCTGGACCCGCGTGCACCCCTCCAGAAGCAGGTGCCCACAGGCATGGAGCCGGTCGCTCACACTGGGCTGAAGGAGCAATTCTCTGCACTTGCTGCAGTGACCCTACAACCCCCTGGCTCTGGTGGGGGGGCAGCCTGTCCCGGCCACCCAAGTTGTGCGCCTCGCTGGGAGATGTGGCCCAAGGCATCCCGCAGCCCCTGCGCCCGTCAGCTCTCCCACGTCCAGCCCTGAAAGTCTGAGGAGCCAGCCTGGCCCACCTTCCTGGGCCTCGCAGCACTGGCTTCCCTGGAGAAGCCCGTCGTTGGCTCACCAAGTGCAAGAATGGAAAAGCCTGAAGAGAAGGTGGCTTTGTCCCAGCAGCTGGGGTTCCAGGTGGCTTTGTCCCAGCAGCTGGGGTTCCATCGCCAAGACCGCCTTCACGTGCAGTGCGGTGAGTAGCCCCGTGTCCAGAGAGTCGCATGTTCCCGGCATCCCCCGGGCCGCACTGCCCCTGCCTCTGGGGAATGAGCTGGCGGCCCCAGAGCTCGCCGGGCACCACACGCAGGTCATGAGGCTCCGGAGAGCAGTGCCCGTGACTCAGCCGGGGAGGAATGTGCTCCTTGGCCCGCGAGGCGAGGAGCTGGCGTTGGCATCCCCTCTCCACATGCGTGTGCGTCCAGGCAAGGCCACCCTGCTGTCCTTCTGCTTCCATCCGAGGCCGGCCACCAAGGAGAGTGGCCGGGGTGGGGGTGAGCAGTGGGAAGGGGCCACAGGGGCTGGGAAGCGCGGGTCCGCCCCTCAGACCTGCCTCTCCAGGGTTCCTGCAGGAGCTGCTTGTGGAGCCTTCCCAGCAACACCTGGGAAGTGGGAGAGAGACGTGGAAATTCTGGGTGGATTTTGCCAAAGGCCATTTAGGCTTTCGTCCTGTGAACTTCAGGTGAGCAATTTGCTGCTGCTGGCGGGGCTGAGTTTCAGCCGGTCACACCTGGGGAGGCAGCTTGGGCCCAGGTGACGCATGGCAGAGGGCAGCACCTCCTGAGTCACCGGTCTGCATCCCACACCTGCCCAGCCCTGGGGACCCGCGGGGGTGCGAGGAGCACGTGAGGCTGCCGCACCGATCTTGGCCTTCCGTGGCATGGGCGGGCTCGGTACCCGCGTCAAACAACCCAGACAGTGTCCTTGGATGCTGAATGATAGGGAGACCCCCTCATGCGGAAACGTGGGTGCAGAGCTGAAAACGGCACGGGACAGAGGTCAACTCTCTGCGGCATGTGCTCCCAGGGGATGCAGTG